>NW_027507787.1:96381152-96838652 GCF_037356315.1 Lithobates pipiens | reverse complement strand
CACCAAGGCTCTTCTCCCCGACAGCTCAGTTTGGCCGGACGGCCAGCTCTAGGAAGGGTCCTGGTCGTCTCAAAAGTCTTCCATTTAAGGATTATGGAGGCCACTGTGCTCTCAGGAACCTTAAGTGGAGCAGAAATTTTTTTTGTAACCTTGGCCAGATCTACAGTGGTGTGAAAAAGTGTTTGCCCCCTTCCTCATTTCCTGTTCCTTTGCATGTTTGTCACAATTAAGTGTTTCGGAACATCAAGCCAATTTAAACAATAGTCAAGGACAACACAAGTAAACACAAAATGCAATTTGTAAATGAAGGTGTTTATTATTAAAGGTGAAAAAAAATCCAAACCATCATGGCCCTGTGTGAAAAAGTGATTGCCCCCCTTGTTAAAACATACTATAACTGTGGTTGTCCACACCTGAGTTCAATTTCTCTAGCCACACCCAGGCCTGATTATTGCCACACCTGTTCACAATCAAGGCATCACTTAAATAGGAACTGGGGGAGGTGGGTAGGAGGAGGGGGGTGGGTGGTAAAATTGTATAAAAAAAATTTCACGTGAAGGTAAAATTTGAATACTGCACGATAAATGAACAGGAAAATAAGATAAATAAGAGCGAGCACTCTAATAAAAGGTAATATATATATATAATGGTTAAAAGTAATTCACAAGTATACAAAGTATGGAAAAATCAATGGGTGGTGAAATATTTACGGGAGCACTTTTGAATATGGGGGTACCTGTAGGGTTTGTATACCATAAGTACTATGTATATTTGCTCCATGTATTTGTGATGTTCCTTTTCTTTTTGCCTTGCTGGTTCTCTTTTTTCGCTATAATAGATGGTACAGGTTAAAACTCTTAATATTGGGTCCTGGAATGTGAGGGGGCTGGGCAGTACGATCAAAAAGGCGACTGTCTTTGCCATGTTGGAGAGATTTGACGTTGGACTGGCCTGCCTGCAGGAGACTCATTTAACAAATATGTCTAAGTTACAATTAAAAAAAACAGGAAATATCAACAGCAGTATCACTCAGTATATACCTCTTATTCAAGAGGGGTGAGCGTGATAATAAAAAACGGGGTGAGTTTCTCCTGCAGGCAGGTCAGTATTGACGAATTGGGCCGATATGTTTTTTTGTATGGTGTATTGGAGGGTAGATGTTGTATTTTGGCAAATATATATATACCCCCACCGTTTAAAATGGAGGTTGTGTGTAAATTAATGGAATTTATTGGGGATAAAGAAAATGTTCCGGTCATTGCGTTAGGAGACTTCAACGAAGTCCTTGATGAAGAGATTGACAGGCTCCCCCCTAGGGTGCGGCTCAGGAATATGGGGGAAACTAGGTTGCGTTGCTTTTTGGAGGAGATAGGGTTAATGGATTTATAGCGAGAGAGAAACCCGAAAGTTAAACAATACTCTTGCTTTTTAGGATCCTATGCTACCCTCTCTAGAATAGACCTGGTCCTGGGGAATGTAGAAATGGCACAAAATATAACGGACATAGTATACATGCCCAGAGGGATCTCAGACCACTCACTGATATGGGTGGTATTAAATACGGAGGAGAAGAGAACTCAAGTGGGTTGGAAGTTTAGTCCATTTTGGTTTGAACTAATAAAGGACGCAGAGGAGGTCACGTTGAGACTACAAGAGTTCATAAGTTTCAACGTGGGTACCGCCCCAACAAGTGTAATTTGGGATGCCCTAAAGGCTACCTGCTGGATCAGGATGCCCCTAAGGAAAGCAAGAATTAAGCGAAAATCTAGGATGTGGGAAGAGAGTATCAGGAAGGAATTGATAGAGGCTGAAAATAATTATGTAAAAGACCCAACCTCAGAAAAACAAAAAATATGGTTAAATAAAACAACAAGGGTATAAGATAGTAATTAAAAAGAAAGAAGAGAGCAAACGAATATTCCAGAAACAGCGCTACTTTGGGGAAGGGGAGGGGGTGGGCAGATTGTTGGCTCAGCTGGTAAAATCAAATTCCCCTCCGTCTGCCATCTCTAGCATGAGAGCCCCGAATGGGGCATTGGTCCTAAGAGGGGAAGAGATAGTAGAAACCTTTGGAGATTACTATAGAGAATTGTATTGTTCACAAGGAGTGGGGGAGGAAGGGGAAATGGATAGATTTTTGGAGGGTTTAGAGATGGTGACTCTCTCCCAGGAGGAGAGGGAAGAATTAGATGCCCCTCGATAACCCTTGGTGAATTACAACAAGCAGTGGTCGGGATGGCTAATCAAAAGTCCCCAGGACCAGACGGGCTTCCGGTAGAGACATATAAATATTATGGAAAGACGCTACTTCCAGAGTTGTATAAGACATTAATAGGGGCGGTGGAGAAGGGGAAATTGCCTGCCTCGATGACAGAGGCAACTATTATTGTGATTCCCAAAGCAGAAAAGGACCCATTAGAGGTGGCCTCATACAGGCCAATCTCGTTACTGAATTCAGATGAAATTTTTTTAGCCAAGGTATTATCAAATAGGCTGAATCAATTTATCACAAAGTTAGTACATCCAGACCAAACGGGATTTATCCTGGGAAGATCCACCAGCATAAACATTAGAAGGACTTTTTTGAATATGCAGACACCGTTAGAGAACATGGGGGCAAGAGCTATAATGTCCTTAGACGTAACTAAGGCTTTTGATAGCCTAGAGTGGAAGTATCTCTGGCGTGTACTGGAGAAAATAGGATTTGGCCCCGCCTTTACTGGATGGATGAAAATGATGTACAATGCCCCTAGTGCCAGGGTAAGGGTCAATGGCAAGTATTCTGAAAAGATTGAAATGAGCAGGGGGACAAGGCAAGGTTGCCCACTGTCGCCTATGCTCTTTGCACTCGCTATGGAGCCATTGGCAATTGCTGTTAGGGCAAACTTGGGGATAAAGGGTTTCCAAAGGAAGGGGGAGAGACAGGAAAAGATCGCTTTATATGCGGATGATGTCCTCCTCTTCTTGGGGGATATTGGTCCGTCTCTGGAACAGGCAGTCAGTCTGGTAGAAGGTTTTGGAAGGTTTTCGGGGCTGGTTATAAACTGGGGGAAGTCTGAGCTGCTCCGAGTCAACCCCCTGGATGCTGCGGTTGCGCCGGGGGCGCCACAGGTGAAGGTGGTAGATGTCATGAAATATCTCGGTATATATTTGACAGCAAACCCCGAGCAGTATATTAATAAAAATTTAATGCCACTTCTAATTAAATTTAAGCGAAAATGTGACGTCTGGAGCAGGCTTCCGTTGTCGGTGATGGGGCGTTGCAGTTTGATTAAGATGATATGGATGCCCCAATTGCTATATGTCCTACATAATGCACCGGTATGGATATGCAAAAAATGGTTTAAAAAGCTTGAATCCCTCTTCCGGGAGCTTATCTGGAGGAAGGGTACGGCTAGGATCCGGCTCCAGACCTTGCCGCTACCAATAGATAGAGGGGGTCTGGCGGTGCCACACCCCAGGAACTATTATTTGGCGGTGCAGCTGCAGCATCTGGTGGGTTGTGACTCGGAGCATGGAAGAAACCTAAAAGGAGGGATTATGATGATAGGAGCCCTACATGAATCCATAGCTGAGGTCTTGGAGGCAGACTCCTTCCAGTATAATAACGCTAACTAGGATGTTGGGTAAAGTATGGAAAACGGTAAAACTGATAATGGGGTACTCAGGGTTGCCAGAATTTACGCCTTTATGGGATAACAAAAACTTACTGGAATTACTTCTAATTGGCAAGGTTAAAATATGGGAAAGGCAGGGCATAACTAAATTGATCCAACTATATGACGGTAATGTCTTAAAGACATTCCTGGACCTAAAGAAGGAATATGATATACCACAACAATCTTTTTTTTAGATATTTACAGTTGAGACACGCTTTAGCAGCACAGTTTGGGGTACATATGCCAGTGTGGGATAAAAACACCTCTACTATGGAAGGTTATCACAATGGATAAGGTCAGCGGGTGTATATCAGTAGTTTATAAGCAGTTATGTATAAATCTTAATCAGGAAATTGATCACCCAAACCTAAAGAGGAGGTGGGAAGAGGATATTGGGGAAATATCAGATGGGCAGTGGAGGAGAATAATGGAGCTGGGGCCAATGACATCGGTTTCTCCCTCACAAAAAATCTCACATTTGATGTTGGTACACAGGGCGTATTATACACCTAAGAGATTATATTCGTTTGGTGGGAAGGCCGATGACAGTTGCCCTAGATGCCGGAGACAGGGAGACCTTATACACATGGTGTGGCATTGCCCAAAGCTGTTGTTTCGGTATTGGAAACTATTAATAAAATCTTTGAGGGAGAGTTGGAAATGAACCCGATACTTTGTGTGCTGGGCTATGGGAAGGAGCCGAGAGAACAAAAATGTACTACGGTGGCAGTTATACGCTGTCTTTTCCAAGCGCGTAGAATAATTGCTCAGAGATGGCAGGCGGAAAGGGCCCCCTTGGTGAGTGAATGGACACAAGCCATCAGCGAATTAATATGGAAAGAGAAGACAGTATATGTAAAAATGGGCAATCTTAGAGAGTTTAAAAAAAATATGGTGGCCTTGGGTAAAGGAGATGGGATACCCTATGGATTAGAAAGGAGGAGGAGAGAGAAAAGTTTAAATTTAAATAGGTAGATTTCAGCTTAGGCTATTAGTAAATATCTTAAAAACCGGAAAAGAAAAACTGTAGTAGAATTACAATGTTAAAGAGGGAAGGTGGGCTTTTCGAGAAGGGAGGGGAGAGGGATAAATTGACGATAAGGTAGATAACACGGAATATAGAGGATAAGAATTATTGTGATGTGATATAAGATTTGTAATGGTGATTTACTATTGCCTCTTTTTCTTTTTTTTTTTTCCCCTGTTAAAGAAAACGCTGCTAATGTGTATCGAGTATTTTAATGTTTTATAAATGTGAAGGAAAATGGAATAAAGAATACAAAACTAAAAAAAAAAAAAAAAAAAATAGGTCTCAACCTCCTGGTTTTGCTGCACACACAATGCCACGTGAAAGAGGCCTAAGACAGAAAGTGATGGGAAAAACAAAATGCTACAGTTACTGTAAAGGAAATAGAGGAAACATTTTCTAATGGGAAGACCTGTTTCAGTGACAACTGTTTTATACTGGATTCTCCAAATTTCCTGTTGTTTTCCAAGGCAGGAAAGGAAAAAGAAATCTTTCCAATCACAGCCAATGAAACCAGGATTTGTTCATTTTTTTGTTTCTTTTAAAGTGGGCTGGCTTGGTGCATTATGGATACATGTTGATAAAAAAAAAAAAACACCACAAACAAACAAGTGCAGGTTCAGCAATGTACATGTACATTACCGGCTTGCTTCAGGTTTGGGGTGTGCATGAGATTGGATACAACTTGAGTTTGGAAGCAGATTTCAGCCAATGATTTTGTCTGAAACCTGCTGATCAGCTGTGTCCAATCACATAGAGTCCTGAGTTTATAAGCACACAGAACTCTGTGTACGGCGATCTGGCTGTTTCTTCGCCCTGAAAAGCAGCGAGAAAAAACAGCCAGTTTATTAAGTAAAAGCAGCAGACATTACATACATTACACTTGTTAGACACGCAGTTAACCCCTTGATTGTCCCTAGATGCTAACCTCTTCCTAGCCAGTGTCATTAGTGCAGTGTCAGTGTACAGTATAAGCACTGGATTATTGTATTTATGTCACTAGTGACATCAGTGTCAGTTAGTGACCCTCCCAGCCAGTGTCCATTAGCGCCAAATTTCCTGCCACCCTATGTTGATTACCACCATTACAGTATAGCGTCTATAGCTGCATAAACTCTCCATTATATACACATACACACACACAGTTTGTAGATGTGTAGTTTGTGCTAAAACTTTCATACCAAACTAATTAATATACACTTATTGGGATTATTTTTTAACCAAAGACATATAGCAGAATACATTTTGTCATAAATTTATGCAGAAATTCGATTTTTTTTTTATTGAATATATATTTTTCAAACAGAATTATTTTTTCCCCATTTATATAATAAAAGAAATTAAAAACCCAGTAGGGATAAAATACCACCAAAAGAAATCTCTATTTCTGGGAAGAATGATATAAAATTTGATTTGCATGTAGTGTTGCATGACCAAGCAATTGGCAGTTAAAGTAGCGCAGTGCTGAACGGCAAAAAATGCTCTGGTTATAAAGGGGCTAAAAGCTTCTAGTGGTTAAAGTAGACTTTACCAGGAAAGCAAAAGGGGAACAAGTGATTCTTCTGTCCTTACTAAAACAATGATCAGAGAGAAGAGTGCTGGATAACAACAAGAGGTTAACGCAAGCATAGCAAAACCTACTTTGAACATTTTCATTTTATGTTTTTGAGGATCTGAGTGGAAGCCTGCTATATTCCCCATGCACAGGGCATTAGAAAAAAAAAGGCTGCAAAGCCACTACCAATGCCAGGAAAAAGGGGCTGTAAAAATGCACTTTTAGTAGCTTTTTGCATTGGAGTTAATGCACGTTTAGCTGTGCTAGCTTTTAGCAGCGTTTCTCTACCTCTAGTCAAAATAAATGGTTCCTTATGAGATAACTGATCAGACTTTCAGCCCACTGGAGTGTGAATAAGTTTTGCTTTTTGCCTGCTGGTGACTGCTGGGTTGCATTTTTAGGTTCTTTTGGGGCTTTTTCTTGTAGCTTTTATACCCTTTTCTGTCACTTTTTAAATAGTGTTTTTTTTGGTTTTTTTCTTCCTTTCCTTCCTTCAGCCTACTAATTAAGGGGAGGGTTTAATTGGGCACAGGTGCTTGAGGTCTATATAAGCTTGGGTTGAACTCATTTGAGCCTGCTCATCTTGAGTTTGTGAGAACTCTGCCTAAGTGGAACTGGTCAAAGTGGTGAGTTAAAACCCAGAGTTGAAAACAGGGGGTTATAACAGGGGTCATAGTACCTGTGTAGTGTGAGTACCTGAGTATTGTCTGAGTAGTGTGTGTGTATCATTAGTACTTGTGTATTGTGGGTGCACGCTGGTCTGTGAGTACCTGTGTACTGTCTTGTTGAGGATTAGTGTCAGGAAGCTAGTTGTTAGGTAATTTGGACTGGGTATAATCTCTAATCCTCATTAAATTAATAGAAACGATGACTGGCGGGTGTGGAGAGGCGACTCGGTGTACATCTTGCGGCATGTATGCGTTCCTTGATCATCTGATCGAGGGTGAATACTGCTGTGAAAAATGTAAGCACATTGTTTCCCTGGAAGCCCAGGTTCTGAATCTGGGGAAGCAACTGTCAGCACTGAGAGGCCCCTCCACCCTAAATGAGAACCAGGATAGTACACGGCAGGTGCCGGCACAGAGGTGGGTGGAGACAAGGAGGTGCAGGCACTAGCAGAGAGTAGATGGGTGACAGTCAGGAAGGGTAGAGGGGCAAGTGCCAGGGAGGCCGATCCAGGGCTGGAGCATCCCAATAAGTACGCTCCATTGAGTGACATTGGTGATCCCAGTCAGGGACCAGCACTGCTGGAGCTGAGGGATTCTCCTAGCTGCCAGGAGAAGAACTCCTCCAGTGAGAGTGGGGGGGGGAGAGAAGGGAAAGGAAAGACAGACAGATTCTGGTGGTAGGGGACTCAATTCTTAGGAGGACAGAGAGGCCAATCTGTAACAACAACCTGAAGTGCCGAACTGTATGTTGTCTGCCGGGCGCTCGGGTTCGGCACATCACGGATCTGGTGGACAGATTACTGAGAGGGGCTGGGGAAGACCCAGCTGTCATGGTGCACGTTGGCACCAATGACAAAGTCAGAGGCAGATGGAGTGTCCTAAAAAATGATTTTAGGGACTTGGGAGCTAAGTTGAGGAAAAGGACCTCCAAGGTAGTATTCTCAGGAATACTACCAGTACATCGAGCCACACCAGAAAGGAAGAGGGAGATTAGGGAAGTAAACAAGTGGCTCAAAAGCTGGTGTAGTAAGGAGGGGTTTGGGTTCCTGGAGGACTGGGACGACTTCTCAGTCGACAACCGGTACTATAGAAGGGATGGACTGCACCTAAATGAGGAGGGTGATGATCAGCTGGGATTGAGGATGGCCAAAAAGTTAGAGGGTTGTTTAAACTAGGTGATGGGGGGGTGGGTTCAGAGATAGAGATAGTCAGCGTGGAGCATATTCCAGAGGGTAATATTAGGGGCATTAGTGGTGGGGTAACCGAAGCACATAAACCCAAGGTAAATATAGTAGCAAGTCCTAGTTGTAATCTTGGAACACCCAAGAGGATAGTGTGTGACCGGTCAAAATATATTAATACATTAAAATGTTTGTTTGCCAATGCCAGAAGTCTGCCAAGCAAAACAGGCGAGTTGGATGCTCTGGTGCATCAGGAGAGCTATGATGTAATCGGTATTGCTGAAACTTGGCTTCATTCCTCACATGACTGGGCTATTAATATTCCTGGCTATGCACTCTTTCGGAAAGACAGAGTAAAAAGGAAAGGTGGAGGGGTCTGTCTGTATGTGAGAAATAATCTCAAAGCAAGTGAGAAAGAGGACCTGGTGGGCAGAGAGTGTGATGAGTCTGAGGCATTATGGGTAGAACTGCATACAGATGCGCGTAGTTCAAAGTTAATCATTGGAGTTTGTTATAGACCACCCAATGTTAATGAGGAGGTGGAGACTCAGCTCCTTGCACAGATAGAAAGGGCTGCAAGGGCTGGGACAGTGATAATAATGGGGGATTTTAACTACCCAGAAATTGACTGGGGTAATGGCACTGCTGGGACAGTTAAAGGGCAAAAATTTGTAAACCTATTACAGGACAATTTTATGGTACAGTTTATTGAGGCCCCAACTAGGAATGATGCTCTGTTGGACCTGGTAATCTCAAACCATGCAGAACGTATTACTAATGTTCAGATAAAGGAACATCTGGGTAGCAGTGACCATAACATGATTTCATTTGATGTTAGCTGTAAGCAAAAATCACATACGGGAAAGATAAAAACACTTAATTTCAAGAGAGCAAATTTTCCAAGGATGAGGGCTGCTCTCCAGGACTTAGACTGGGAGAGAATATTGGCACCAATGGGCACAGAACAGAAATGGGAATTCTTCAAAAAGCTTGTTTGTGATCTCGCGGCAAAGTATATTCCCATGGGCAATAAGTTTAAAAATAAAGCCGATGTGGCTCACGGCCAAAGTTAAAAAAGCTATAAACTATAAAAAAAGAGCTTTCAAAAAATATAAAAATGAAGGAACACTAGTGTCATTTAAATGTTACAAGGAATTTAACAGAATATGTAAAAAGGAAATCAAGGATGCAAAAATTCAAAATGAAAGACAAATTGCAAAAGACAGTAGGACAAACCCCAAAAAATTCTTCAAATATATTAATAGTAAAAAGGTTAAGTCTGAGCATGTAGGCCCTTTGCAAAATAATCTGGAGTGGGTGACTGGGGACAAAGAGAAGGCTAACTTATTAAATACTTTCTTCAGCTCTGTGTATACAAAGGAGCATGGGGGAGCTCATGTCCACAATGGGGGTGGTACTGACGCAGCCCCTAATCCACAATGGCTCATAAGTGATATGGTCCAGAAATATTTGGACAGAATAAAGGTGGAGAAAGCACCTGGACCTGATGGCATCCACCCACGGATCCTAAAAGAATTGAGCTCTGTAATTTCAAAGCCATTGTATCAAATTTTAAGGGACTCATTAATGACAGGAATAGTACCACTGGATTGGCGCAGGGCCAATGTGGTGCCTATATTTAAAAAGGGAACAAAGTCTTTACCAAGTAATTATAGACCCGTTAGTTTAACTTCTATAGTTGGGAAGATACTGGAGGGATTAATAAAAGACCACATAGATGAGTTCTTGCAGGAAAAAAATATTTGGAGCAACAGACAGCATGGATTCATGAAAGACAGGAGTTGTCAGACAAACCTGATTTCTTTTTATGAGGTGGTAAGTAAAACCTTGGACAGAGGGGTGGCGGTGGACGTGATATATTTGGATTTTGCAAAAGCATTCGATACTGTTCCGCACACACGGCTCATGTGTAAGGTAAAGTCTACAGGTTTGGAAACATCAGTTTGTAGATGGATAGAAAACTGGCTAAAAGACAGAATTCAGAGAGTAGTGGTTAATGATTCTTACTCTGAATGGTCTAAGGTTATGAGTGGTGTACCCCAAGGTTCAGTGCTGGGACCCTTACTTTTTAATATCTTTATAAATGATATTGGGTCTGGGATCAAGAGTAACATTTCCGTCTTTGCAGATGACACCAAGCTATGTGGTGCAATAACGTCCTTACAGGATGTCACCAATTTACAAGCAGACCTCAATGCTCTGTCTAATTGGGCGACTATGTGGCAGATGAGGTTTAATGTTGAGAAATGTAAGGTTATGCACTTGGGGGCTAAGAATATGCATGCATCATACACGCTAGGGGGGGGGAGTACAACTGGGGGAATCCATAGTGGAGAAGGATCTGGGGGTTTTGGTAGATCATAAGCTCAATAATAGCATGCAATGCCAAGCTGCGGTTTCCAAAGCGAGCAAAGTCCTTTCTTGTATTAAGAGAGGTATGTACTCCAGAGAGAGAGATATCATTTTGCCCCTGTTCAAATCATTAGTAAGACCTCATCTGGAATATGCAGTTCAGTTTTGGGCACCAGTTCTCAAAAAGGATATCGGGGAACTGGAGAAAGTGCAGAGAAGGGCAACCAAACTGATAAGAGGCATGGAGCAACTCAGCTATGAGGAAAGATTAGAGGAACTGAATTTATTCACTCTTGATAAGAGGAGATTAAGGGGGGATTTGATCAACATGTACAAATATATAAGGGGTCCATATAGGGAACTTGGTGTCGAGTTATTCACTTTAAAGTCAACAAAGAGGACAAGGGGGCACTCTTTACGTCTAGAGGAGAAGAGATTTCATCTCCAAATACGGAAAGGTTTCTTCACAGTAAGAGCTGTGAAAATGTGGAATAGACTCCCTGCAGAGGTGGTTATGGCCAGCTCAGTGGATTGCTTTAAGAAAGGCCTGGATTATTTCCTAAGTGTACGTAATATAACTGGGAACTAAAATTTATAGGTAAAGTTGATCCGGGGAAAATCCGATTGCCTCTCGGGGGATCAGGAAGGAATTTTTTCCCCTGCTTTAGCAAATTGGATCATGCTCTGCTGGGGTTTTTTGCCTTCCTCTGGATCAACTGTGGGTATAGAATTGGGTATATGGGCTGGTATATGTATGTGTATATATATATATATATATATATATATATATATATATGTAGTATATTTTATTTTATTTATTTTTATTTTATTTTTTTTGGTTGAACTGGATGGACTTGTGTCTTTTTTCAACCTGACTAACTATGTAACTGATTGAAACAGAAGTTGCATCCAAGTCATGATGATCCGTCTTGTGCTCTGAGGATCTTGAAGGACCCCATGCCAAAAAAAACAAACAAACACACACACACACACACACACACAAACACCACAGCATGGGGTACCCTTTAAGATGCATACCAGACCCTTCGGGGTAAAATGGATTTTGAGGGGAACCCCTCAAAGGCCATACCAGACCCCTATCCGATCATGTACCCTTATATGAGCATGGACCTCCTGGACCATACCAGGCCGCACACCCTCAACATTGGAGGGGTGGGTGCTTGGGGGGGGGGGGGGGGCAGGGCTCTGATCCAAAAGCACTTTGTCCCCATGTTGATGCCCCTACCCATTCACCCAAAAAAGTATAAAAAAAAAAAAAAAAAAAAGTACACAGGTTTTTGACAAAGTCCAAAGCAGCTCCAATGTGTCTCCTCCCTCCAGTCTCCTCCCGACGCTAGCTCCTGCTGTTGAGTTATATCCGGCTGCGTGTGCCATTATTTATATAACCATGGGGCGCGACCATCCGGTGACATCACCTGGAGACTCCGTCCCTTGTGATGTCACCACTCCATAGCTATAAAAGTAATGGCACACGCCACCAGACCTAACAAAACAGCAGGTGCTAGCATCGGGAGAAGAACCGCAGGCAGAAGAACTAGAGGAAGAAGACATCACGGAGAGGGAGAAGATCAACGGGAGAAGACACGGAGCAGCTTTAATAACAAGGACTTTGTCAAAAATCTGTGTACTGTTTTTATTTATTTTTGGGATGGGGGCAGGGTTGTGGGGAATAGGCCATAAGCTGCTTTGTGGTGGTGGGGGGGGGGGGGGCCCTCCCTGCCCAAAAGCATCCACCCCTCAATGTGGAGGGCATGTGGCCTGGTATGGTCCAGGGGGGAGGGGGGGGGGGGTCGCTCGATCCTGACCTGCTGGGCTGCATGCAGGGTCTGCTATGGATCTTGGGGAGGACCCCATGCCATTTTTTTTTCCCCCCATTTTGGCATGGGGTTACCCTATAAGATCCTCGGAGCACAAGTTGCACCACAAGTCAGATTATCATGACCTGACTTGGATGGAACTTCTATTCAAATCAATGGACTCTCATAGGAAACCATTGATTTTTGACAAAAAAAAAAAAAAAAAGGCTTAACGCTGTATCCAGCATTAAGGCACGTCAGATGTTTGCACAGCTGTAACGCTAGTCCTCAGAATGCGCTGTCCTATGCATATGAAGCCATAGAATATGGAGAGGCATTTTTAAGCTGCAAAAAAATAAAAAAAACGTCTGAAACTAGTAAAAGCAGCTGAAAGGCATAAGGCCTAAAACATAATTCATTTTTTGCAATTTCAGCTCAAATAGGGAATGGTCAAGAAATGCATTGGGGAGATTTTCCTTCACTGGCTACCCTCAAAACAGAAGGGGACTTAAGAGCAAATCTCTTTAAAGTAGGGCCATAGATGAATCCAAATTCGGCTGGTTAAGCAGGGAGGGACTGAATTTCGTTCCATTACTGGCCGTTTCTGCTCGACAGAACTTAATCTAAAAACTGACTTCTGACAAACAGTAATGGTGGAAAACATTGGATGATCAGAGGCTACAGACACCGATTAGTGTTTGACAGTGAAGGAGATCTGCTATCAGAATACAATGGCACAGCAGAGAGGATTCCTCCATCTACCTTGCTTATGTTGACGAAAGAAGCAAGAGATTAATAATCTATAGGCAGCTTTAGTTATCACCAAAAGGGCGCATTCCATTAGAAGATTCCCCCCCTTTTTTTTTCTGATGACAATCCAAAATTTTGGATTTCTCATCACTTTTAGTACCAGTGATGAGGAATGCCAGAACAAATAGAAAAATTCAAGTAATGCCCTGTACACATTGTCGGATTTTACGCCGGAAAATGTTCGATAGGAGCTTTTTGTCAGAAATTCCGAATGTGTGTAGGCTTCATTGGACATTTTTAATCGGAATTTCCGTCACACAAAATTTGAGATCTGGATCTCAAAATTTTCCCAACAACAAAATCCGTTGTCGGAAATTCCAATCTCGTGTACACAATTCCGACGCACAAAGTTCCACACATGCTCAAAATCAAGTAGAAGAGCCGCACTGGCTATTGAGCTTCATTTTCCTTGGCTCGTCGTACGTGTTGTACATCACCGCATTCTTGACGTTCGCAATTTCCTACCAACTTTTTGTGACCATGTGTATGCAAGACAAGTTTGAGCCAACATCAGTCAGAAAAAATCCATGGATTTTGTTGTGGGAATGTCCGATCAGGTGTACGAGGCATTACATTTCTGAAAAACAAGTCACCGGTAAGTCTTTCAGGACAGCACCTGAGAGATTGTGACTCCTCCCATCAGAAACCAGGAAACACCTCCTTCCTCCAAATCTTTAAAGGGAGGTATCTCCCTACCATCCATCAGTTGTAGAAGAGAACCTCCGGCCTCGGCTGGAACACATAAGCACATACGTTAGTCACAGCATAGTACATAAAAATAACAGGGAGGGTCGTTGCTGTCCTGAAAGACTTCTGGAAAACAAGTTACTTAGTCGAACTTGAATTTTCCCAAAGTGTCTTTCAGGACAACACGTGAGAGGATAACAGAGATTTACCCCCTTAGGGCAGGACAAAAGCCTGCAGGACCTGCCAAATGCCTGGTCACTGGCAGATGTGAGGTCCAGTCTATAATGTCGCACTAAAAGTGCAGAAACTTGACCACATTGCTGCCTTGCAAATTTGTTCAGGGGTGGCACCAGTTCTTTCTGACCAAGTGACCACAAGCGCTCTTGTTGAGTGTGAACAAATTCCCGCTGGCGGAGACAAACCTGCATGAGAGTATGCCTCCAGAATGGATAATATTAGCCAGCTGGCTAAAGAACCTTTAGAAGTCTGGCAACCTCTCTTGTTGCCCGGAAAAAGAACAAATAATGAGTCTGTTCGCCTAAAGTCTTTTGTCATTTCTAGGTAACATAACAAAATCCTTTTGACATCCAACATATGGGAAGAAAAAAAAAAAAAAAAAAAAGTCTCCTTCTCCCCCTATGGGTTTGCACATAAGGCTGGGAGCACAATGTCTTGTGAACGATTATGCATTGAAGCTACCTTTGCGCCCGCACACCACCTCCACCCTGGCAAAGAACGTTTTAAGGACCGCCGACAAAGCGTCCAAAGGCACTGCACTGTTTGCAGACGAGCTGGTGGCAATTGCAGGGAGTTTGGGGGCAGAAACACCAGTTTCTGAAGCCATGCTGACCCACCCTGTCTGCCACCCTTGGGTACTTAGGACAGGTGCACAGTCCCACCCTTCTAGCCGCTGCAGACTGAGGGGCCCCCACCGCAGGACTCACCACCCTGACCAAGTTCAGCAGCCCATCATGCAGCATCCCCCAGGGGAGAGCTGTACTTGCCATCCAGACGAGCTGGGGACATCCCATCACAGACCCACTCTCCGATCAGTACAGGGTGGCTGCTGGCCACGGCACACTGGGACAAAGACATCAGTAGTACGGTCATAAGTGTGCCCCAGAGCGTTGCGCTGACTGGCCGCCCCTGTAGCCTGAGGGGCATGTCATGGCTGACCCAGCACATAGCTATGGTCTGCACACGCTCGATGGCCAGGCTGAGGAGAATACAAGGATAAGGGTATCCAGCCTGTCACCCAGCCGGCTGTTGATAGTAGATCACAGGATCCAAAAATCTTACGCAAAAGGCAAACTTCTGCAAAAAAAAATCCCAGGATTGATGGTCCCGCAGGGTTCCTAGGTCCATCTCCTTCACTAGGCAGAAAAAAAACTGAGCTGCAGGAAGCAGGCTGGGGATGTTACTGGAGGGACTGCCCCCCTGGTGGAACTGTAAAGTTCAGTTTTTTCACATGTATAACATATTCTGCCTAGTCCTCTCCTGAAGGTGGCGTAACAACCAAATTATCAAGATCAATGGAGCTGTCAGTCAGTGAACGAAAGAGAAAAGGTGCTAAAAGAAACCCTGCCCCCTCCCCCTGCGTCCAGCTGCCGGGCTGCCCTTAAGTGATGTCACTTCCGGCATGGCCGAGACACTTCTTGGCCTCCGCAAAATGGCGTTGCTTCATGTGCAGTAGCCGCTTGGCTGAACCAGAGCGGGCCAGCTGGATACTACTGGCAGGCCCTGTCTACAGAGACAGGGCTCATATGTACCGCTGCCAAAGTAAGGTAAATTGGGAGGGCTGAGGTCCTTGAAGAAGAAAAAAGGGAAAAAAATAAAATGGTGAGGAACCCCTGTCCCCCAGGAGCACCTGAGAGACCATGGATGTTCCCTCCCTCCATGCCAGAGGAAACACAAAAACTCATGGATGGTAGGGAGGTGCTCTACCTCCCCTCCCTACCACGCCGGAGGGGGCACGTGAGTTGCGAGATAAGCCTCAAGCACTTTGCCAACCTGAATTCCGGTATGCTCCTGCTGCCATCTACCCTGTTTTGCTCTACCCCTCTGGGCCCCGCACATTGATGTCCGGAGAGGAGACCCTCTTTGCTTGACCACTGGACTGGTAATGGAGGCGGAGCGCTGCGGGGTGGTGGGGTGGGCTAATGTGTTTATTTACTTGCTCGCCCGGGGAGTCCTGGGGGGATCTGGTGGGGTGTCTATAATGCTCCGGTATATGGAGCCTGCTGACTTGGGGTGGCTTATCTCCCCTTTCCGCCCACCCCCCCCCCTTTTTTTTGGCCCCATGGATTGCCCTGCGGGGCCCCCCTGACTGTGGGATGTTGCCCCCCCCCTGCCTCCGGTGCCTCAGGGGTCTGCCAGACTGCATATGACTGAGGCGACACTCCGGATGCTCGATCTGCTGCTACACTGGGGGGTCGCCCTGACTTTGTTTCTGTTTATGCGGGGTGCCCAGGGTGGGGATTCCTCCTCCCCTGCCTTGGGGGGGGGCTGCCCTCCTGGGGTGGTGGGGGAGGTCATCCGTGCTCTCCCCTCCTCCCTCTGGATGGGGTGGCTGCCCCCCCGGCTGGTGGGGGACGCAGATACTTTGGTGAAGGTGCTACCCTGGTCGCCTGGTTGTTAGAGATACATGCCTAATGTTATAATGTTTTCCTTTCTGTTTTAATTCTGTTTTACATAAGTTTCTGCTGGGTTCTGGTTCCATAATATGCTTATACACCTGGAGCTTGCCGTATACTGATACGTGTACAGTTGAGGGGGGATTGTCACCGGGCAGTATACCCAATTGAGCGTGGTGGCGGGTGTAAATACGGGTGCATTGCGCCTGATACCCGCCACGCTGATATAAGTTGCCTGCCTCCCCTGCCCGCTGGGGGACCGAGAGGGGGCCTCTCGGTTGCTGGGACGGGATTTTTAATTGGGGGGGGCGGGTGGTGGGGAACCTGCTGTGATCCTCTATGTGCCCGGGGACATAACCTCGGTTGGCCCCGATCCCGTTAGCCCTGATTCCACGTGCCCCCTCCTTTTGGGGGCGGGATTGGTTGTTTCTGGGGCGTGGGCCTCGAGGCGGCTCCTGACGTTTGGCCTTCCCTCCCCCCCTGCCACCCCCTCTTGGGGTCGGGGGGGGGGGCGGGATGGGGGGAGCGTGCGGATACCAACAACCCATGCTCGTACAGCTCTACAGGTTCCGAGGGGTCGGGGGCTCCCACTCCTTGGCTGTTCCAGGTCGCTTCCCCACATAGGCCGGCACGCTCTCGGACACTTCTGGTAGAGGCGTGCCAAACAAGCATTTTGCTTGTCCTTAGTTCCTACCCTCCCCTTATCCCCTATTGTTCCGACCCTACCTTCCAATACCTCTCCTGGCAGCATTTTTGATTTTGGGCTTAGGGGGACACCCTGCTGTGAGGATAGTGGGGGCCCCCATTGGCGGTTAAAGCGGTTCTTCACCCTAAAGGGGAAGTTCCGCTAGTATTATCCCTCCACCCCTCCGGTGCCACAATCGGCACCTTTCGGGGGGGAGGGGGGTGCAGTTACCTGGATAATCCAGGTAACTGCACCCACTTCCGGCCAGACCGCCGCAGACCCCCGCATCGCTCCGCCCCCCCGTTGTGTTCTGGGAAACGCACAGTTCCCAGAGACACAGCGGGGAACCAGCGCAGCGCGACTCGCGCATGCGCAGTAGGGAACCGGGCAGTGAAGCCCTCATGCTTCACTTCCCGATTCCCTGACAGAGGATGGCGGCGGTGGCTGCAGCAAGACGAGCGATCGCTCGTCATCTGCCGCCGACATCGCTGGACCCTGGGACAGGTAAGTGTGATATTATTAAAAGTCAGCAGCTGCAATATTAGTAGCTGCTGGCTTTTAATATTTTTTTTTTTTTTTTATTTTTTTTTTTTTTTTTTTTAGGTGCAGCTCCTCTTTAAGCTTGACTCCGCCCCACTGCCTCTCCCCCCCCCCTACTTTTCCCCATTGTGTCTTAACCCTTCCCTATCCCACTCTTAACCCCCCCTTTCCCCCCCCCCCCTTTTTTTTTTTCCTTCTCCTCCCCTTCTGGTTGAAGATGGACAGCCTAACACTATACTCCTTAAATGCGAAAGGTCTTAACACCCCAGAGAAACGCTGTATGTTGATGCACGACTTAAAAAGAGCAAAAATTCATATAGCCCAGGGCTCGACAAAACCCGGGCGCCAGGTCGCATTGGCGACTAGAATTAGCGACCTGGCGCCTGGGGCAGCACAGCTGGGTGTCTCCTGTCTCCGTGGACCCCCCGGCGTGATTGCGTCGGGCCGCGCCGCCCAGCAATTGAGCCCCCGACTTGGAGGCCTTCTGTGATCCTATTCCTTCTGTGATCCTATTCCTTCTGGAATCTGGCGCCCTCTTGTGGTGGCCGTTGGAATTACAACCAGCAATGCTAATGGGGATATCTCCTTCCATTTACTTAGAACACCTAAACATATACACACACACACACATATATACATATATGTATATATGTACATACATACATACATACATATACACACACACACGTATATACACACTTTTTTTTTTTTTATTCTAACACCCTAGAGAGTAAAATGGTGGTCGTTGCAATAATGTCTGTCACACCATATTTGCACAGCGGACTTACAAGCGCACTTTTTTGGGGGAAAAATAATTTATTTAATAAAAAAAATAAGACAACAGTAAAGTCAGCGGCGGGACAGGGAGCGTTTAAAAAAAATTTTTTTTTCTTTATTTTAACTTTTATTTTTATTTTTTTCACTGTTCTTTTAAAAAAAAGTGTGTCACTTTTATTCCTATTACAAGGAATGTAAAAATCCCTTGTAATAGAAAAAAGCATGACGGGTCCTCTTATATATGAGATCTGGGGTCAGAGAGACCTCACATCTCATATTTACACTAAAATGCAATTTAAAAAAAAATCGTCATTTGAAAAAAATAAAACAAATAAAATGTCCCTCTAAGAGCTATGGGCAATGACTTGGAGACAGGTGGGGGGCTATCTTCCCCTCACTCGTCTCCATGTCAGGCCAGGGACAGGTCCAGATCGCCGTCACGGACCTGGCTCCTAACTTTTTTAGCTGGCTCCTAGATTCCAAGCAAATTTGTCAACCCCTGATATAGCCTATATCCAGGAAACTCACTTTAAAGAGGATAGGTTGCCAGTCCTCAGGAACAGATTCTTTCCTCTGACGTACCACTCCACTAATAAAACCAAATCCCGAGGTGCCTCCATCCTCATCTCTTGTAACGTACCTTGGACTCTTACGGATTCCAAGATAGAACCGGAAGGACATTATGTCTTTCTCAAAGGACTAGTGGGAGGTGTGCAGTTGACACTAGCGAATGTCTACGCCCCTAACAAAGGCCAGGACGTGTTCGTGCGGCGTCTTTTGACTAAATTGACTGACTTTCAGGAGGGCCAACTGATACTGGGAGGGGACTGGAATGTGCCTCTGGCCCCCCACGTGGACACTTCGGTGGGCTCATCCTCCTTACCTATTAGTGCCCGTAAACGTATCACCACGTGTCTCCACGAGTCACAATTGGTCGATATCTGGCGCTTACAACACCTGGGTGAACGGGACTATACCTTCTACTCCCCTCCCCACAAAATTTACACAAGAATTGATTACTTTCTTATACCCCATAGCCAACTACATGCGGTCCAGGCCTCCTCTATAGGTCAAAAGACATGGTCGGATCATGCCCCCACTATGCTGATTTACAAGCTATCTGCCAATCCTTCCCGGAGGACACGCTTCTGGCGTCTTAATGACAGCTTGCTACAGAAACCTAAAGATACTGGAAGAGGTGACTAGGGAACTTACTCTTTACTTTCAGACGAACACAACGGCTGACTCCTCCCCGGGGGCGGTGTGGGAAGCACACAAAACGGTTATTCGGGGTGTCCTGATTAAACACGGCTCGCGCATCAAAAAGGAGACTGGGAAACAATTGGACTCGCTTCTGGCCAAACTCCAGGTTTTGGAGTCGAAACACAAAGCCTCCCTGGATCCATCTGTGGAGGCTGAACTTTCCTCTCTTCGGAGTCAAGCCAATGACCTCCTTGGCTACAAAGCCAAGGCAGCGTTACAAAAATGCAGACTCGTAGCCTATGAATCCGGAAATAAATGCGGGCGTATTCTGGCGCGGGCGGTCAGAGACATTAAGACACAGACCTATGTCTCTCGAATTAGGTCAGAGGCGAACGTGGATGTCGGCCTTCCGCATCAGATAGCGGCTGCATTCAAACACTTTTACAATACCCTCTACAATCTACCATCCCCACCGGGAGGACGACCTCTGATGGAGGCGTATGTAAATTCCAGTCAGATCCCTACATTGTCACCTAACAGCGTAGCTGAATTGGAAGCCCCGATAACTCCTGAGGAGTTGGAGTTGGCGCTTAATACGGCTAAACCTGGGAGGGCACCTGGACCGGATGGCTTCACTCTCCCGTATTATAAGACATTATTCCCCACCCTTAGCCCTCATATGGTGACCTTTTTTAATGACATAGGGAACACAGCCACCTTCGCCACTGATACCACTCGGGCCCATATCACGGTCATCCCCAAGGAAGGCAAGGACCCCATGGCCTGTAGTAGCTACAGACCAATCTCGTTGTTGAACACGGATCTTAAACTATTCACCAAGATATTAGCAACCCGGTTGGCCAGACACGTACAGTCCCTAGTCCATCAAGATCAGGTGGGTTTCACTCCCACGAGGGAGGCCAGAGACAGCACAACCAAGGTATTGAATTTGATCCACATCGCGAACCAGAGCCCCACTCCTTCCGTTTTCCTAAATACAGAAAAAGCCTTTGACAGGGTTAACTGGACGTATATGTTCACTGTCCTCCAACATATAGGCTTAGGTGAGAAAATGATTAGGTGGATAGCCCAATTATATGCTGCCCCAACGGCACAGATTAAAGTGAATGGGATACTGTCGGAGCCCCTGCTGATTAAAAATGGAACCAGGCAGGGCTGCCCATTGTCACCCCTTCTTTTTGCCCTTTCCTTAGAACCCTTTATATGTAAAGTTAGGAATAACCCCGATATCCAAGGCATTGTTGCAGGTGATGCCCAATTCAAGGTCTCTACGTATGCGGACGACCTGTTGTTCTCCCTCTCCAATCCAGTGATATCCCTCCCGAATCTCCTCCGGGAATTCCAGGAATACGGGCAGGTCTCTAATCTAAAAATTAACTACACTAAATCGGAGGCCATGGGAGTAGCACTGTCGCAAGCGACCATGCGAGGGCTTCGGTCCAGCTTTCATTTTAAATGGACGTCCACGGCTCTGTCGTACCTGGGGACTTTTGTCCCTGCAAATCTAAATCACGTCTTTAAACTTAATTTCCCTCCCCTGCTGGCCAGAACCAGGACTCTATTGGAATCCTGGAATAAAGGCCTCCATTCCTGGTTTGGCAGGTGTAATCTTCTTAAGATGTGCATCTTGCCCAAATTTTTATATCTGCTGCAAGCACTCCCTATTTTGGTCCCTACGATATATTTTAGACAGATACACGGTTTGTTCACTGGCTTTATCTGGGCATATAGAAAACCGAGATTGGCCCGGACTTTACTCTCCATGCCCAAACTCTTCGGTGGCCTCGCCGTTCCGGATGTAAAGAAATACTATCAGGCGGTGCACCTCGGTAGAATTATAGACTGGTGCCGACACCGGGATCTGAAGCTGTGGATCCGTTTGGAACAGGCCCAGGTCCAGGTGCTGTTACCAGGGACTGCCTGGTGTTATAAACACCTCCCAGCCCACATGAAGAGGCATCCCCTGATAGGGACGACACTCCGGGTGGGGGTCACAGATTTGCTCAAAGGAGTCGTTATCCACGCCTAATTCTCCGCTATTTCCTATTATGGGGAACCCGCAATTCTCCCCTGGAATGGACCCCCAACTTCTGAAGGCCATGTCCAGTAGCAAGTGCACACAAGCACGACATTTCTGGACGAATGGGGATTGGCCATCCATAGAGGCGCTCTGTAACACATCGGGACCCTATAAACTAGCTTTTTGGACTGCTGTCCAACTTAGACACTTTCTTCGAGCTCTCCCATCCCCCCTCCGATTTGACGAACCGTTGACCGCCTTTGAGGAATGTTGCTCTGGCAACGGGGTGCTTCCGAGAACGCTGTCCACAATGTACAACCTTCTTATCACACCCGGGGATGACGCTCATTTGACCTTCCTGACAAAATGTGAGAGGGAATTGAACTGTACATTTACTCCGAGCCAGACTCAAAGTATTGTAACATTGGCCCTAAAGTCTACCATCTGTACGAACATACAGGAAACAAACTATAAACTTCTGACGAGATGGTACTTAACCCCTCAGGCTCTACATTCCTTCTACCCGACCACCTCTGCGCTTTGTTGGAGATGCGGACTAGAACAGGGCACGTGGTTGCATATATTTTGGTAATGTTCGAAGTTGTCTCACTTTTGGTCCACAGTTAGGACCGTTATTCAAAAATTTACGGAGTATAATGTCCCCAATGACCCGGCCTTCTTCCTCCTGCACGTAAATACCATGTCCACTAAAAAGTACAAAAAATCCATTCTATGTCACCTAGTAAATGCCGCTAGAGCATGTATACCGCTCCACTGGAAAAGCCAGGCCCCTCCATCGGTGGCGTCCTGGATTCGTAGGGTGGAGGACATTAGTAAACTGGAGGACCTGGTGCTTACGGGGAGGCAACAGCAGGAAAAATTTAGGAAAACATGGGCGCTATGGCACCAGTTTATATTCTCGCCCGAAGGAGTATCTCTGAGGACCTTGTAATATGGTCGGCATTATAGACTACATGTGGGTTAGGGCAGTCCTGAATCAACCAGAATCCCCCCCCCCCCTCTCCTTCTCCCCTTAGTTTCCCCCTTCAGTGTCCCTTCCCCCACCCCCGATGGTCTCTGCCCTTGGTACTGGGTTTTTGCCAGGGTGTTGAGGTTCTGACGAGAGCCGGAGATGGGGGGAACTGAACGGATCTAGGCTCTCGAATACACTTCTGGCTTCTTAATGAAGATTTTATGCTTAGACAAGCGGTTATCCCCAGATGACAGATTGACTTAAGCCTTTCATGGAGGTATAATTGGTATGCCATGTACAGTGTCTTCTATGAACCTACCTCTCCCTTGCTCTCGGCAATATGTTCAATATGTGCTCCCCTTTTCCTCCCTCCCCTTTATGTATCCCACTTCTATGTTGTACGATATGTCCATGCCCATGTTGGGCATTGTTTGAAATTAATAAAAATTTATATTTGAAAAAAAAAAAAAAAAGCAGATCTATAGAAACAGGGCCTAAAGAGACGGTCCACAGGGGTTGAAGTGTTTCAAGTTGTTACAACTGATCAGAGAGTAAGACTTACCTTTTTATCACTCCCAGTCCCCAGATTAAAAGTCACCCCACGATTAGCTTTCTTTTGTGGCATTGCTGTCCCTCATTGGGCTGGAGCCTAAAAAAAAAAAAAAAAAAAATATTATTTATATATATATATATATATATATATATATATATATATGAGATAACACACTGTCTATAATTACACTATAAATATATATATATATATATATAGCTGCCTCGGAGGGGGGTGAGCACCGCCGGCCAGATCACCCACTGACAGCCTTGATTTGAACTGCCTGGCCGGCCGCAGGCACACAGGGTCTCACCTCCTGGACTAGCTCCTTTGATAGACAGCACAGTAGTCCAATGCCAGAACATGTGACGTCTATCATAGGAGCCAATCCAGGAGGCAGGACTTTGAGCGACTGCAGGCAATTCAAATCAAAGCTGTCACAGAGGGCGATTCCAGCTCTGGATGATGATCCCCCGCTGGCCCTCCTCTTCCTCTCTCCGATCCCTGAACACTGGTCACGCTGTGTTGATAAAGTTGTTAATATTTTTTTTGGAACTCAATTCGGCATAAAACATTTAACAGTGTAATTTTATGAGATAACATATGAAGGCGTGTTTAGGGGTTGGGTGGGGCAACTGGTGGGGAGTAACCCTTAAGGCCTGGTTAGTAGCTCAGGGCTTGAAATTTTGAGCCCTGTAATATATATGTGGAAGCTCTCTGATGTCCTGCATTGTACCTGAGGACACAGAAGAAAAGCTCCAGCTATCGGGGGAGTGAGGAAGTAACTTATTCATCATCTCGTTCACACAAGAAAAAAAATGTTTGGTGGGAATTTCCCGCACCGTGTTCAAAACGCTGGTGGGGGACCTGAGAAGAGGAGGATTGGGGCTGCTCTGTACAAAACCATTACACAGAGAAGGTAATTATAACATGTTTGTTTTTTTAAAAAACCCTTTAAAGTGGTCGTAAAGGCACAAGGTGTTTTACCTTCTAGCATAGAAAAACCTTGTGTGCCCCCACCCAGATGCTTACCTGAGCCCCGTCTCAATCCAGTGATGTCCACAGGAGCCCTGCCTCTCCGCTCAGATTGGCTTTTTGGCAGCAGTCAGAGAAATTGGCTCCCACTGCTGTCAATCACAGCTAGTGAGCCAATCAGGAGGCGGATGGGGCAGGGCCATGTGTGAATGGACATACAGAGCCGCTGATCGGGAGCGCACCTGATTGGCTGTGGAGGCACCCAGCAGGAAGCCAGGTGTGGGACCTGAGAAGAGGCGGAGCAGAGCTGCTCTGTGAAAAACCATTACATACACACAGCAAGAAAGTAGAACGTTTGATAATTAAAGAAACAAAAAAAAAAAAAAAAACACAAGACTTTACAATCACTTTAATGTCACTCTTTTGCACTCAATGCAAAACTCACTTGGTCTACAGCCTGGAGTTCAGAGTTAAAGTAGAACTCCAGCTTTAATATCACTTTAAACGGTTAGTTTGACCCAACCAATCTATTTAAAGCAATACTAAAGTTGGAATACTGCTTTTAGGATGGATTAAGATGTGCATCTAAATTCTGTGCTGTAGAGTGATCTGTGTTCAGGTCTCTTTTCAGAGACAGTCGACGAAAGGTAAGGTGATGCATCCTCGTGTCTGTTTTTACCCCATGTTTTGCCAACAAACATGTTGCAATAGCAGGCATTGTACGCAGCTGAGTTGATTGTACGCAGTGCTTCCCCATTCTCTATTATGGGTCTCTTTCATGACACGTTGGGTAGTTTTTGCTGCAGGTATGAAGCATCACAACCACAGCATGTAAACACCCTTGTCCACTGCCATTTACAGCTTAAAGTGATTAACTTAATGTTATACTCACCTGCTCTGTGCAAGGGTTTTGCACAGAGTGGCCCCAATCTTCCTGTTCTGGGGTCCCCCTGCGGCACTCCTGACTCCTCCTCTTCGAGCACCCCCACGAAAAGCCACTTTGCATGGGGGCACTTGTGCGGGCACACTCCAGAGTTCTGCTGCTTCCACTGACACAGACTGCAGTATTCACCCTGCAGTCGCTGGATTTGATTGATAGCAGCGGGAGCCAATAGCTCCAGCTGCTATCAATCTATGCAACGAGGACCCTAGACAGAGGCTGGAGCTGCTGTGTTCATCCCTGTTGCTGAAAAGATCGGTAAGGGCATCTGCTGCAGCACAAAAAGGTTTTTCACCTTAAAACGGTTCTGCACCTTAAAAAAAATATATATTAAAAGCCAGCAGCTACAAATATTGCAGCTGCTGATTTTTAATAAATTGACACTTACCTGTCCCAGGGTCCAGCGATGTCGGCGGCAGATGACGAGCGATTGTTCGTCTCTCTGCTGCCCCCGCCGCCATCCTCTGTCAGGGAATTGGGAAGTGAAGCGTTGCGGCTTCACTGCCCGGTTCCCTACTGTGCATGCGCGAGTCGTGCTGCGTGTCTCTGCTGGTCCCCGCTGTGTCCTGGGAACTGTGTTTCCCAGAACACAATGGGGGGGGGGGGGGCATCTGTGGCAGTCTGTCCCGGAAGTGGGTGCAGATACCTGGATTATCCAGGTAACTGCACCCCCCTCCCCCTGAAAGGTGCCAATTGTGGCACCGGGGGGGGGGGGGGAAATCAGATGAGTGGAACTTCCCCTTTAGGGTGGAGAACTGCTTTAATGCATAGAATGCATTAAGGTGAAAACCGTGAGGGTTTACAACCCCTTTAAGGGGGTGTTAAAAATGCAGCTCAGTGCTACATTTTTACCTCCAAACGTATGACTAAACCTAGTTGAGGTTCAGGTATGGACTCATATTTTATACCTGGGGGGGTCCTCTTAGAGGCTAAAAAAAGACTGTAGTAGATGCCGCTCCTACAGCGATCACTGCTACCCTTTGGGTCTCTTGCCCAGCGGCTGCTCTGCTACAGAGTGAACACAGGGGGCATGGGGTGTTTCGCTCACTTCATCTGGACACCCTCGACAGAGTACCTTTCATTTTACTCAATAAATGCTAAGTGTTCTCTGAATGGACGAGGAGGTAAACATCAGTACCCACCTCATCCAATCATACAATGCCTTGCATTCGTTGAGAAAAATGAAAGTCGGTCTGTGAACTGCGCCTGTGCCGAGCAAGTGAGCAAAACTCTCATCAGGGCTCACTGTGCAGCGGTTTGGCCCAGGACCTGGAACAAAGGGGGTAACTGTAGTAGCAGCACCTACAACACACATTTCCAGCCTCTACTGGGATCCCTCAGGGATGGCTCAGGCATACTTCTGCTGCTCCCGGCTGGACCAATGGAACCATGCTATAAAATGCACACCTAATCTTCAGCGTTACACATATCCATGTACTAGTCATCTTCCAGTAAGTGTTTACCCATAACCCCCCACAAACAGCCACTACAGCTGACTACGATCACAGATCAAGATCGGGACACAAACCTGAAGTCCCCAGCCTGGCATTAACAACACACTGCTCCTTCACCGTTCACTGCAGCGTCTGCGCCCTGATTGGTTGATTGGCGCACACTCCTCCCGTGCTGCCTTCTGGGTCTTGTAGTCGGACACTCCTGAGGCTCTCAGAGAAGCGGCATTCAGAGAACTACATTCGCCAGAATGCATTGGGCGCCGCAGTCCAAAACACAGCCCGGACAAGGGGGCGGAGCGGGCGGGAGGATTCGAATGTTCCGGGTAGTGCCGAGTACAATGCACATTCCACGATCAGATCTGCTTGCCAGAATAGGGACGTACTAAAACTGCATATTGGAGTGATGGGACAATAAACAGAGTTTTTACTATATATATGTGTGTGTGTTAAAAGTATACTAACATCTAGTGAGAGTGTTGAGCATTGCTGCCAATAATCCCATCATGCAATTTAGTACGTCCTTGAGCGCATATATATGATTATATATATAGTATTTCACAAAAGTAAGTACACCCCATGACATTTTTGTAAATATTTTAGCACTGATTTAAAATTTCGTGTTCGATTCATCGTTTTTTTTTATCGACTAATTTTGATTAATTATATAAAATCGGTGTTGCTGTCACTGCCGGTAGGTATGAGAACGCAGTTTGGCTGGGTGCATTGAATGCCTTTCTTTATCTCCGAACCAGCCCAGTGGGAGTGGCCATCCTGCTGTGCATTCTGGGAGAGGGTATGTAAGGTACTGACATCACGTGTTTCTGGGTTCCTGTCCAGAAGAGTTTTCTGTCTGTTTGGTCCTGGTCCTCCTGACCAGCCCCCATGGCCTTCCTGGCCTGTGGTGCGGATCCATGTAATTCCAAGTCTTGGGGCTGGATAGCCCGAGGAAAAGCAACTGCAGGGACAGGCCTGAATGGATTTGAGGCCATAATGATTCAAAGGTGGTCCGGTGCCGTCTCATCTAGGGAGAGGCGCAGCAACTGGAGAAGCATCCAGGGGAGGACTCTTTGGGAGAAGGCCAATGCGTACAGCTGGCTTCTCAGAAGGAGCCTGGAGGCTCAGTTGAAGGACACTATATGGATCTACATTCATATGGTATCGCCGGACCAGCTGAGAGATACTGGTACCATATGATAGTTCTCCAAATTTATCTACGTCCCTAAGTTACATCCAGGTCTGTGGCAGACTTTTGCTAAAGTGTTCTACATTCAAGTCTGTGGCAGAGGCTTTTGCTTTTCAAGTAATCTACATCCAAGTCTGTGGCAGAGACTTTGCTTTACTTAACACCCTACCGGCTGCTAGGCCTAGTGAGAGAAGGTCTATCCGGTGGTTGTAAGAATACAGTTGTGAAACTGTAATTCTCTGGATTTCTATAGTGAGAGATTTCCTATTTCTGCAGTTCCAAAAGTACCTGAACTTTCTTCCTAACCCTCTACCCTTCATTGAGAAACTGTGTTATCTTTTAAATAAATATCCCAAAAAGAGGATCCATTGTCAGTTTCTGCAATTCTTTGGGTCATCTACCACGGAAACCCCTAGACGGAGGCGAGGTCAAGAAGGTAACGGTAAGCCCAATAAAACCAGCAGCTCCTTTGGGGGTTAGTGCTACAGTAGTATAAGCTATATACAATCACCCGACACTAGTTAGTTTCCACAATCCACAGTTCACACAAATACGTTTTAAATTCAAACTGTAGCACTGTCGTAAGTCATTTTTTTTTTCCACAGTAGCGCGACAATCCCTCCACCTTCAGTCTAACTAATCACTCTCACCTTATGGCATGGACCCCTGTGCAAACAGGTGGTCATGCAAGTGGGTATCAAAAGGGTTAACACAGACCATAAACTTCTCTCACATCTCCTTAGATCTCAGCAAGGGCGCCAGGTCATGGGTAGAAAGAAAAGATCTACGTGCTCACCGCTTAAGTATAAGCAGAGGCGGCTCTCCAATTAGGCAAATTAGGCGATCGCCTTAGGCCTCGCGATCGCAGGGGCCTCGCAATCGCCGAATTTGCCTGATATGTGTAAGCGGGTGCAGTGGATCCCCATCCCGCTTGCTCTCCCTGCCGGCAAATGACAGGAGCGGTCCGAGGAGATCTCCTTCACCTCCTGCTCGAGCTGCCGCTAAAAGTCTGGAGGGCTCTCTCTTTCTCTCTCTCTGCTTCCTGCCCATTCCCCTCCTTCCTCCTGTCAGTGTTGAGTAGAAGATCGCAGTGGTTGTGTCTGTGTGCAGAGAGAGAGAAGCTGCTGCGGGCTCTCCCTCCCCCTCCTCCTCACCACTGTACTAGTGTTTCTTCCCCCTCCTTCTTATTGGACAGGGAGAAAAAACACTTAAATTAAGCTGAGAGAAGGATTGTGGGAAATGTAGTCCCGAGGGCTGGACATTGCAACACTAAGGGAAGAAACTGCAGCCCCCCCCAGCATGCCCAGCTGAAGAGGAGAGAGAGAAAAGCAGAAGCCCGGGAGAATTTTGGGGAAGTGCCCCCAGAACTCCATCAGAGAGAGAATCCCACTGCACTGCACCACCAGAGAGAAATCCACACAGCCAGCACCGTCCCTTCTGAAGAAAGGCATGAGGTTATTTCCAGACTACAGATCAGGACACTACCCAGCAGAGTCGCCGCAGGCAACCCAGAATGAGCTAACTCCTGGAACCATTGTTGCTGCATCCCCGGGTCTGGTAAGAGGGCCGGTCGGCCATTATCTACTGCCATCTGATACTGCCCACACGTCCTATTCACAGTTTTAACATACACCAGGGATTAGAGAGGAAGATTTAGAACTTAGTGCTGGTTCACACTGCAGCGATGTACAACATCGGATGTGATTTGTACCACACTGCAGTGCAAATCATATGCGATCTCTGTGCAATGTGATTTCAGCAATACAGATTGTTTGGCTGAATTCATATGGCATTCGGACCAAACTCACATAGGACCTCTTTTCTGATCTGCAGCAGAATCGGAATGCATGGGTATTCACATCCATGTGATCTGATTCCTGTCGGAATTTGTAGTTTACACTGCGATTATGCGAACTGATTTGAGGGGTGTCATTAAGTTTGTATTGACACTCCCAGCAATTTGCATAGGGCAATGCGATGAGGGAACCCACAGTGGATTTGCAGGGTTCCCACATCACTGCAGTGTGAACCAACACTAAGGCTCAGTTCACACTAGTGCGATGCGAGAACCCCGCGAATCCACTGCGGGTTCCCACATCGCACTTAACTCACAAGTGGTTCACACTGCCTTATGTGAACCACTGGAAGTGTCAATACAAAGTTAAAGTGGTGCTGCACAGAAAAAAAAAAAAATCATGAAAATTCCTAAAAAAAGAAATAAAAAAATGGAATTTTTTTAAACTCACCTCTAAATGCCTGTTGCTAGGGGGTCCCTTGTAATCTGCCTCCTTCAGTGCCTGGGCTGGTGACATCACTTCCCCTCATCGAAAGAAGGGCTCAGCTCTGTCCTCTCCCTCCTGTCAGTCATCTGGGACACGTGACAGGTCCCAGATGACTGTGTGGCCAATCACGGCGCGCGGCGCCTCTTGCGCATGCGCTGTGGGCGCCCGGCTGTGAAGCCACAGCTGGGTGCTCACAGATAGAATGCCGGCGCCACCGAGCAGAGGGGGGAATGAGCAGGGCTTAGTTCCCCCACATCGCTGGACCCTGGGACAGGTAAGTGTCCAATTTATTAAAAGTCAGCAGCTGCAGTATTTGTAGCTGCTGACTATAATTTTTTTTTAAGGGGAACTCCTCTTTAATGACATCCCCAGATCGGTTCACATATTGCTGTGCAAACTGTCAATTCAGACATTAATCGGATCGCATGGGTGTGAACACCTATGTGATCCGATTCTGGTGCAGACCAAAAAAGGGTCCTGCATGACTTTGGTCCAAATGCAATGCAAATTCAGCCATACTATCTGTATGTCAGAAATCGCATAGCACAGACTTCACATGTGACTTGCACTGCAGTGTGGTGTGGTGTGAATCACATGTGAGATTGCACAGCACACTGGTGTGAACCGAGCCTAAAGACTGCCCTATAACTGTAGTGGCCTCAGGGCTATGGCCAGCACTACCATATGGCAGCTTAAACAGCCACCTCAGGGCGCCAGGATAGGGGGGCAGGAAAATCAGATTTTTACAGTGCTCTATTTTTTTTTTTTTTTTACACACTTCCAGCCCCTATAGCAGCTGGGAGTGTGTGCACTTTAGTAAAGCTGACTGTCGCCTTTCATCTGGAAGTGTTACAAGTGGCTGGGAAGCAGCCTATCACTTCCAGTACTGACACGATGTGCAACCCCCTTCATCATGTTTACCGGGCACCACTGTCCCACCTGCGGGCCCAGTGCTGTCATGGTGGGTGGCACTGGGAAGGGCGGCAGTAGCTTAGCAGACCTTCGTCCACTCAGCCACCCTCCTGTACACAGACCGGGAAGTGTCATGTATGACGTTAGGGGTGGGCTGGGCCGGGGGGGCAGAGTGGCAATTGCCGCCTAGGCCACTCTAATCTATGTTGAAAACAGCCGGAAGCCGCTGCTTTTTTATTTTTCCTCATGTAGAAAGTTAGTCCACGCTCAAGTTTCCGAACAGGGCAGAGGAAACTACAACTCTGGTAAGCCTGCATTTAGGGACATTGGTGAGGCTGCATTGATGGGCACTGATGTGGCTGCATTTATGGACACCGTTAAATCTGCATTAATGGGCATGGATGAACTGATTCGGTGGTTCAATGGGCCACTTGACTGGACAGGCTGCCAGCCCTCCCCTGTATGACATCACTTCTTGGACCGGGGATAACAGTTGTTGCCATTTAAAGGGGGACCCCACCTTCTCTAATTTTTTCGCGTGCACTCGAAAACCACTAGGAAACCGCTATTCCTTTAGACACGTTTAGATTACAGTTGTGTTGCTAAATATTGATTTACCTAGTTTTGTATTGATTTTTTTGCTATTGATATAGAGCTGCTTTTATAGATATATTTGTTTACCTTTATTACCTGAGGGCAGTTCTACTCTGCTTTGTGAACTGCACTTTTTGTCATTTATGCAAGTTTCTAATTCTAGACAAATAGTGTCTCCCACTAAGCATGTGTGTAATTTTCCTATATCCTACAGTAAGGTGAAAGGCACTATACGTTACGTGTGTCTGTACTGATTCAATCAACCAGGTGTGTCAGAGGGGCTGAGGATGTTCTTGGAGTTGAGGCGCAGAACAGGGAACTCAAAATTACCAGGCGGCTCTTTCAGGGGTAGTGCGACACACATTACCCCACTTTTCATTGACAGTGCTCAGGCAGCGTTAAGAGCACTGTTTCACTTAAACGTGCCAAACATCTGATCTGCAGCACTTTATTTTAGAGGTGACAGGACATCTTAATGCCGCTGTGTGCAGGCAACGTTAAGAGCCCTGTTACACTCACTTCTCACGTAACCTAAGACACCTGATGTTCTGCCTGGCCAATGAGGAGTGATGTTGCGTCCACGCACGTCACTTTTCCCATCCACCGCACGAGGATCTCAATCTGTGAAGGCCTGCTGCGCAGTTCTAGGGCATCAGTGGGGCCTCATGTCTAGGTTTTGCCTAAGGCCGCGTACACACGCGGGGACTGTTCGCCCAACTTTGTCCGTCAAACAGTTTCAGCAAACAGTCCGCTCAAAATTAGCATGGACGGACATGGCCACACACGACGAACGAACAGTTTGCTGAAACCGTGCGCGATGACGTGAACAGCATGTACGACGGGACGAAAAATACGACGTCCTATACACTGCATTATAACTTTCGGCGTGTAAATCCTTTCTGAGCATGCGCGGAACTTAGTTTGACGAACAAGCCTACACACGAGGGGACTGTTAGCTGAAACAAAGTTTCAGCGGACAGTTTTTCGGAATTTCCGAAAAACCTTGTTCAGCGGACTGTTCGCTGAAACTGTCCGCTGAAAGCCCACACACGGGCGGACTGTCCGCCGAAACACTGTTCAGCGGACAAAGTTGGCAGAACAGTCCCCGCGTGTGTACGCGGCCTTAGGCCTCACAAAGCCTAGAGCCGCCTCTGAGTATAAGTTTTAATTTTTGTGTTCAAACACAAACTACTCACATAAAGATGATAAAAACGCAGCATGTAAAGCCGACAATCGTGTTAGTTCCGTAGGGCAGCAGCGGGTGACATCATGTGTAGCTCCTCCCCTGTATGTGTTACATTCAATCTGACATTCAATTTGACATCAACGGACTCCTGCCCCCTTCCCTTCGTTAGCAGATGGAGGAAGTTGGGGAAGGGGGGAGGAGATGTTCGTGACGTCACTGGGTCTCCGACGGAACTCCGTGAAGACCCAGAAGCCGGCGGAGAGGTAAGTACCGTTCAAAAAAAATAACGATCAATCGAGGAATTAATCTTTAATTTCCACAGCCCTAAAACATGTGATTACATCTTTTCATGTGACAACACTGAAGAAATAAACAAGATATTTGGGGGGCACACCCTAAAAAAATGTATAAAGATGGTGCTGCCATAAGACCATACAACAGAACAAAAATATTACAGCGCACACATGCAAAACTAACATTTACCTCCAGCAAGGCTTTTTTAACCACTTCAATACCGGGCCATAGTCAAATGACGCCCACAGAGGGGATCTCCCATCCGGGGTGGACGTCATATGACGTCCTCGGTATTTCGCCGCTCCTGCGGGCCGGCGAGGGCCCGCAGCGTGGCGATCGTGGATGAGGTGTGTCCCTTGGACACAGCCCATCCCCGATCTGTAGGATTTTAATCCCCATACACCCCCCGATACATGTGACCGGCCGTGTCCAATCACAGCCGGTCACATGTACTGTGCCGTAAAAGGGCGCGCGCAGAGCGCTGATCGGGGATGCGGCTTGTCCCCCTGACACAGCCCAACCCCAATCGCAGTAATGAAATTGGCTCTTTACCACGTGACCGGCTGTGATTGGTCACAGAATGTAAACAAACTGCGGTAGCGAGATGTTACCGGGTTCTCCTCCTCACACACTAATCGTGTGTGAGAAGGAGATTGCGGTAACATCTCGTTACCGCCTAGTGTACACCAATCACACACTGATTACCCCCCTCCCCAATAAAGAGGACCTGTCATCACCCATCACAGCCCATCTGAGTACCCGAGTACCTGTCGGCCCATCTGAGTACCTGTCAGCCCATCTGAGTACCCGAGTACCTGAGTACCTGTCCCAGCCCATCTGAGTACCTGTCCCAGCCCATCTGAGTACCGAGTACCTGAGTACCTGTCCCAGCCCATCTGAGTACCTTTCCCAGCCCATCTGAGTACCCGAGTAACTGTCCCAGCCCATCTGAGTACCTGTCAGCCAATCTGAGTACCCGAGTACCTGTCAGCCCATCTGATTACCCGAGTACCTGTCAGCCCATCTGAGTATCCGAGTACCTGTCCCAGCCCATCTGAGTACCCGAGTACCTGAGTACCTGTCAGCCCATCTGAGTACCCGAGTACCTGTCACAGCCCATCTGAGTACCTGTCACAGTCCATCTGAGTATCCAAGTACCTGAGCACCTGTCAGCCCATCTGAGTACCTGAGCACCTTTCAGCCCATCTGAGCACCCGAGTACCTGTCCCAGCCCATCTGAGTACCTGAGTACCTGTCCCAGCCCATCTGAGTACCCGAGTACCTGTCACAGCCCATCTGAGTACCGGAGTACCTGAGTACCTGTCACAGCCCATCTGAGTACCGAGTACCTGCGTACCTGTCAGAACCCATCTGAGTATCTGTCACAGCCCATCTGAGTACCTGTCACAGTCCATCTGAGTACCTGTCACAGTCCATCTGAGTACCCGAGTACCTGTCCAAGGCCCATCTGAGTACCTGTCCCAGCCCATCTGAGTACCCAAGTACCTGTCATAGCCCATCTGAGTACCCACGGTAGCGAGATGTTACCGGGTTCTCCTCCTCCCACACTAATCATGTGTGAGAAGGAGATTGCGGTAACATCTCGTTACCGCCTAGTGTACACCAATCACACACTGATTAACCCCCCAATAAAGAGGACCTGTCATCACCCATCACAACCCATCTGAGTACCCGAGTACCTGTCAGCCCATCTGAGTACCTGAGTACCTGTCAGCCCATCTGAGTACTTCAGTACCTGTCCCAGCCCATCTGAGTACCCGAGTACCTGAGTACCTGTCTCAGCCCATCTGAGTACCCGAGTACCTGTCCCAGCCCATCTGAGTACCTGAGTACCTGTCAGCCCATCTGAGTAGTGATGGACGAACTTCCGACAGGACGTTTCGCGAACGTGGCCGATAGTTCGCGAACCGCAACGTTCGCGGTGGGCCCCATTGACTTCAATGGGAGGCGAACTTTGCAAACCTACAGGTCAAATTTGCAGCCACAAAATAATTACTAGCTGTGCAAACATAGTCCCACCACATGGCCAATGACATAACACATGTATGAGGTGAATCTGGGATCGACAACTACAAGCATTCTCTTTTTATATGTGAAATTGTGACAATTCAGGACTGTGGAGCGCATGAAGGCAATGGAGTAGAGGGAAGGTCAGGGTAGGCAAAGAAGAGGGTGCAGGAGATGATCACCAGCAGCGTGACATACAGCAATGACACCTGCACCGTGATAGAGTGATCTGACACCAGCACCATGATAGAGTACACTGACATCAGCAGCGTGACATAAAGCAATGACACCTGCACCGTGATAGAGTGATCTGACACCAGCACCGTGATAGAGAGCACTGACATCAGCAGCGTGACATACAGCAATGACACCTGCACCGTGATAGAGTGATCTGACACCAGCACCGTGATAGAGAGCACTGACATCAGAAGCGTGACATACAGCAATGACACCTGCACCGTGATAGAGTGATCTGACACCAGCACCGTGATAGAGAGCACTGACATTAGCAGCGTGACATACAGCAATGACATCTGCACCGTGATAGAGTGATCTGACACCAGCATCGTGATAGAGAGCACTAACATCAGCAGCGTGACATACAGCAAGGACACCTACACCGTGATAGAGTGATCTGACACCAGCACCATGATAGAGAGCACTGACATCATCAGCGTGACATAAAGCACTGACACCAGCACCGTGATATACAGCACTAACATCAGCAGCGTGACATACAGCAATGACACCTGCACCGTGATAGTGTGATCTGACACCAGCACCATGATAGAGAGCACTGACATTAGCAGCGTGACATACAGCAATGACACCTGCACCGTGATAGAGTGATCTGACACCAGCACCGTGATAGAGAGCACTGACATCAGCAGCGTGACATAAAGCACTGACACCAGCACCGTGATATACAGCACTGACACCAGCACCGTGATATACAGCACTGACACCTGCACCGTAAGCAGCCCCAGGAGGAAGTCAGCATAGCACAGGGATGGTGGGAGCCCCTCATAATGAGCATAGCACAGCGATGGTGGGAGCCCCTCATAATATGCACAGCAGAGGTACAGCCCCAGGAGGAAGTCAGCACAGCACAGGGATGGTGGGAGCCCCTCATAATAAGCAGCCCCAGGAGGATGTCAGCATAGCACAGGGATGGTGGGAGCCCCTCATAATAAGCAGCCCCAGGAGGATGTCAGCATAGCACAGGGATGGTGGGAGCCCCTCATAATAAGCAGCCCCAGGAGGAAGTCAGCACAGCACAGGGATGGTGGGAGCCCCTCATAATAAGCAGCCCCAGGAGGATGTCAGCATAGCACAGGGATGGTGGGAGCCCCTCATAATAAGCAGCCCCAGGGGGAAGTCAGCACAGCACAGGGATGGTGGGGGCCCCTCATAATGAGCATAGCACAGGGATGGTGGGAGCCCCTCACTCATAATATGCACAGCAGAGGTACAGCCCCAGGAGGAAGTCAGCACAGCACAGGGATGGTGGGTGCCTCTCATAATTAGCAGCCCCAGGAGGATGTCAGCATAGCACAGGGATGGTGGGAGCCCCTTATAATAAGCAGCCCCAGGAGGAAGTCAGCACAGCACAGGGATGGTGGGAGCCCCTCATAATAAAATAATAAAAACAGTGTAGCGCTTCAATAATAATAAATGTGATCAACATAAATTATAAAAATAACAATATAACAAAAAATCGCATAAATATAAATGCCTAGAGATAAAAGTCCAACATTAGGCGCTCATTCCACTATGTAGCTGGCATAGGAGTGACCAAGCCGTCACAGAGAAGGAAAATGGTGTACTAGGCGAATGTATTCATGTGGGTCTACTTGATTGTAAACATCAGAGAAAAGTAGATAAATACTTCTTACCGGAACAGTTGGACTCACACAGTCATATGACGGTTGAGTCTAGAAGGCTTGAGGTCACAATCTGGGACCAAGGAGTGTAAGGAGAGAGGTCTGTTGAGCTGATGGAAGAGCTCCGGGCGGTTGTAGGCTCAATGATGGATCCTTTCAGATGGAACGTCAAAGTAATCAAGCTCAGACGCAGCCCGTTGTACCAATACTCCAACCTCCCCCGGATGAGGAGGGGGGTGTTGTGAAGTTTTAAACCAAAAAAATGGAGAAAAAGAAAAAAAGGCTCCACATGGTGCGGGTCAAACGATATAAAAAATGTTGGTTTATTGAAGTCAAAAGATAATTAATGACTTGGTGATCACATAAAAAACAAAATGAAATTAAAAGCAATGTGGGGTGCCAACAGCTCGCCCGACGCGTTTCGACATATGTGTCTTCAACAGGGGCATGCCAAGTCATGCCAAGTCATTAATTATCTTTTGACTTCAATAAACCAACATTTTTTATATCGTTTGACCCGCACCATGTGGAGCCTTTTTTTCTTTTTCTCCATTTTTTTGGTTTAAAACTTCACAACACCCCCCTCCTCATCCGGGGGGAGGTTGGAGTATTGGTACAACGGGCTGCGTCTGAGCTTGATTACTTTGACGTTCCATCTGAAAGGATCCATCATTGAGCCTACAACCGCCCGGAGCTCTTCCATCAGCTCAACAGACCTCTCTCCTTACACTCCTTGGTCCCAGATTGTGACCTCAAGCCTTCTAGACTCAACCGTCATATGACTGTGTGAGTCCAACTGTTCCGGTAAGAAGTATTTATCTACTTTTCTCTGATGTTTACAATCAAGTAGACCCACATGAATACATTCGCCTAGTACACCATTTTCCTTCTCTGTGACGGCTTGGTCACTCCTATGCCAGCTACATAGTGGAATGAGCGCCTAATGTTGGACTTTTATCTCTAGGCATTTATATTTATGCGATTTTTTGTTATATTGTTATTTTTATAATTTATGTTGATCACATTTATTATTATTGAAGCGCTACACTGTTTTTATTATTTTACCTGTCGAACTTTGTTTGTTTTTGGTGTTGGCTGCTGTTGTGGCTGTTGTGGCCATTTCTTCACAAACTATAGCGCAGTGTTTTCCCTTTTTGTATATGCCCCTCATAATAAGCAGCCCCAGGAGGATGTCAGCATAGCACAGGGATGGTGGGAGCCCCTCATAATAAGCAGCCCCAGGAGGAAGTCAGCACAGCACAGGGATGGTGGGAGCCCCTCATAATGAGCATAGCACAGGGATGGTGGGAGCCCCTCATAATATGCACAGCAGAGGTACAGCCCCAGGAGGAAGTCAGCACAGCACAGGGATGGTGGGAGCCCCTCATAATAAGCAGCCCCAGGAGGATGTCAGCATAGCACAGGGATGGTGGGAGCCCCTCATAATAAGCAGCCCCAGGAGGAAGTCAGCACAGCACAGGGATGGTGGGAGCCCCTCATAATGAGAATAGCACAGGGATGGTGGGAGCAGCTCATAATGAGCATTGCACAGGGATGGTGGGAGCCCCTCATAATATGCACAGCAGTGGTACAGCCCCAGAAGAAAGTCAGCACAGCACAGGGATGGTGGGCGCTCCTCATAATAAGCAGCCCCAGGAGGAAGTCAGCAAAGCACAGGGATGGTGGGAGCCCCTCATAATAAGCAGCCCCAGTAGAAATATGACACCGCTCAACCTCTTCAAACAGGAGGGTACAGGCATATAGTACGGTGTGCTTTTTTTGGACAAGGAAGTGAGCCAAATGAAGAAAGAAGGTCTGTGTGCTCGATTAAAAAAATCATTTATAGACATATACATGGTCTACTGGTCACATGTGTTGAATTCCTCCGAGATCCATGCCTCATTCATTTTTAGAAATGTGAGGTAGTTAACACTGTCGTGAGCTAGGTGAGAACGCTTATCGGTCACGATCCCCCCTGCTGCGCTGAACGTCCTTTCGGACAGGACACTGGACGAGGGGCAAGCCAACAGTTCGATTGCAAATTGGGCAAGCACTGGCCAGAGGTCAAGCCTGCCCACCCAGTAGTCCAAGGGTTCATCACTCCTCAGAGCGTCCACATCGGCCGTTAACCCAATGTAGCCGGACACCTGATGGTCTAGGCGTTCCCTGATGCTGGATCCGGATGACACCTGTCGATGGGTCGGCTGAAAGAATGACCTCATATCAGAAGTCACCAACACATCTTCAAACCGGCCTCTTCTTGAAGGCGCTGTTGGAATGGTACCCGCAACTCCTTCTCTGGGAGTGGGAATTGCTCCTCTGCCAGCGCACACAAAAGCAGAATGCAGCATTTCTCCAAGCAAGGCCTGGAAGTGCTCCATTCTGACAGCCCTCTGTGACGGCGGTAACATTTCCGCCATTTTGTGTTTGTATCGGGGGTCTAAGTACATTGCCACCCAGTACTGGTCCTTGACCCTTATGCTTTTTATACGGGGGTCCCTATTAAAACACTGGAGCATGAAGGCCCCCATTTGCACTAAACTGGAAGCGGTGTGGTGGCCTGGCTCCTGATTATCATCCAGGATAATGTCGTCCTCTTCATTCTCCTCTCCCCATCCACGCACAACAACAGGGATCCCAGAAAGGTTTAAAGCATGCTCTTCTTGCTCCTCCTCATCCTCCCGGCACCATCCTTCTCTGACTCCTCTTCAGACTCCTGTTGTTCACTTGTCTCAGATAGAGTAGCCCCCCCAGGGAATTTATCCAGCATTGCGACTTTCTCATCTTCCCGCTCCTGCTCCGACACAGCTTGATCAATGACACGACGCAATGCATGCTCCATAAAGAAGGCATAAGGTACCATGTCACTGATGGCGCCATGGCTGCGACTGACCAGTTTGGTGATCTCCTCAAATGGCCGCAGAAGTCTGCATGCGTCGCGCATGAGCAGCCACTGGCGCTGTGAAAAAAACCCCAGCTCCCCAGAACCTGTTCTGCCGCAGAGTTCATACAGGTAGACGTTAACTGCACGTTTCTGCTGGAGCAGCCTATCAAGCATATAGAAGGTTGAGTTCCATCGCGTCGGGCAATCGCAAATAAGACGTCTGACCGGCAGATTGTGTCGCCGCTGAATGTCAGCAAGGCGAGCCATGGCCATGTAAGATCTTCTGAAATGGGGCGAGATTTTCCTTGCCTGCTGCAAGATGTCCTGGACCCCAGGGTATTTGATAAGGAATAGCTGCACGACCAAGTTTAAGACGTGTCCCATGCATTGCACGTGCGTAATTTTGCCCTGTTTCAATGCGCTAAGCAGATTGGCACCGTTTTCACACACCACTTTACCAACTGTCAAATTGAGCGGTGTTAGCCACTGATTTGCCTCTGAACGCAAAGCTGAAAGGAGTGCCGGGCCAGTGTGGCTCTTGGCTTCCAGGCACAACAGACGCAGCACAGCATGGCAACGTCTCACCTGGCATGTCGAATAGGTTCTGGGGAGCTTGGGCGGCGCAGCGGAAGAGACGCTAGTAGCGGAAAAGGAGGAGTCAGCCGAGGAGGAGAGGGAGGAGGAGGGAGTAGGAGGAGGAGGAGAAGAAGAGCCAGGCCTGCATGCAATCCGTGGCGGTAAAACCAAATCTACACGGGTGCCACGGGTTACATGCTTGACGGCTGTCAGAAGGTTCACCCAGTGGGCAGTAAAAGTGATATACCTTCCCTGCCCGTGTTTGCTAGACCACGTGTCTGTGGTCAGATGTATCTTGGCACTGACACTGTGTGCCAGAGATACATTCACTTGCCGCTGAACATGGCCATATAGCTCTGGGATGCCCTTCTCTGAGAAATACTTCCTTCCTGGGACCTTCCATTGTGGTGTTCCAATGGCCACAAATTTGCGAAAGGCCTCCGAGTCCACCAGTTTATATGGCAGTAGTTGGCGGGCTATCAGTTCTGACAAGCCAGCCGTCAACCGTTGGGCAAGAGGGTTATCTGGTGTCATCATTTTTTTACGCTCGAACATTAGGCCCATGGAAGCCTGCCTTTTTGCAGAAAAACGTGAGCTTGGCGTGATGGAAGGTGGAGTGGAGGACAATTGTGAGGAGAGAGGAGAAGGAGAAGTAGAAGACGAGGCTGGACGGTGAGAGCCTGGAGTGTGGCTTTGTGTGTTCCTTGCTCCCACTGGGCTCGGTGATGGCAGCTCATGTGCCTTCTTAAGGCGGTCGTTCCTAGGTGAGTGTTGGGCTTACCGCGACTAATGCGTTGACTGTTAAGATTGCAGATGGCAACGCTATTGTCAGCAGCGAACACGTTAAAAAAAGCCCACACTGTGGAGCCATGTGCCGGCGTTCTGGGAGCGCCAGATGTGACCGTACATGGTCGATGACTCGCTCCTGATACATTAGCAGTCTGCTTTGTCCCTCCTGTGCAATGTAAGTTATTCCTGCTTCTCCTCCCTATCTGCTGGTCCATATCTCCCTCTGAACTCCCCTCCTCTTCCTCTCTTGTGGGCACCCACGTGACATCACTAGACACGTCATCATCGACGTCACCTTCCCCACCGCTATAAGTAGAGATCTCGGAGTAGGCAGCAACACTGGGGACCAACCTCCTCCTTGGGCTGATCTGGGTACTGTCATCAGACTGCTGAGTGGCGGTTGTTGCTACCTCCTCTTCCTGATCCAATGCCAAGAGCGGCTGCGCATCAGAAATGTCTTGATATGGATCGGAAAATAATTCCTGTGACTCAAGCGGAAGGTATGTGGTGTTGGTGGTGGTGGTGTTGTTGGTGGTAGTGTCTTTGGGGGTGCACATAGCAGAGAGTGAAGAAGAGGGTGCAGATCGAGAGGATGAGGAGGGTGCAGAAGAGTAAGGCTGAGTGAGCCACTCAACCAAGTCTGGTGCGTGCTTTAGGCTGCTTTCACACTGGGGCGGTATTCAGGCGTTACAGCGCTAAAAATAGCGCCTGTGTAGCTCCTGAAAAAAACGGGCTTTCACACTGGAGCGGTGCGCTGGCAGGACAGTGAAAAAGGTCCTGCTAGCCGCATCTTTGGAGCGGTGAAGGAGTGGTGTATTCACCGCTCCTAAACCGCTCCTACCCATTAAAACCACCCCGCTAGCGCCCGCAGACCGCCGCTAAAACGACGGTAAAGCGCCGCTAAAAATAGCGGCGCTTTACCGCCGACGCCCGCACTGCCCCAGTGTGAAAGGGGCCTTAAAGTAATTGAACGCACCTTCTGCAACTTCCCACTTTGGCTCAAGCCTGTTGCTCCTGCCCTACCCCTACCACCCCTGCGGAAGGGCCTGCCTCTTCCTCTGCCTGTTATTTTTAAATGACCCTGTAACAAAACTCTCAGTCCCTATACTGATAAAGGACTACTGCAGTATAGGGCAGCAGTCAGCAGTAGTGCACCTCAACCCTATATATTGTGGACCTATACCAGTCCTTAAGGAATAGCAGACTGTACCTCACTCAACACTATGTACTGTAGTACCCTATACTTTACCAGTCCTTATAAGGACCTTTGTGGAGCTAGTTGGTTCTGAATGATTAGCATACTGTACCTCAGTCCCTATACTGATAAAGGACTACTGCTGCAGAAGGGCAGCAGTCAGCAGTAGTGCACCTCAACCCTATATATTGTGGACATATACCAGCCCTTAAGGAATAGCAGACTGTACCTCACTCAACCCTATGTACTGTAGTACCCTATACCTTACCAGTCATTATAAGGACCTTTGTGGAACTAGTAAGTTGTGAATGATTAGCAGACTGTTCCTGAGTCCCTTTACTCATAAAGGACTACTGCAGCAGAAGGGCAGCAGTCAGCAGTAGTGCACCTCAACCCTATATATTGTGGACCTATACCAGTCCTTAAGGAATAGCACTCAACCCTATGTACTGTAGTACCCTATACCTTGCCAGTCCTTATAAGGACCTTTGTGGAACTAGTAGGTTGTGAATGATTAGCAGACTGTACCTCAGTCCATATACTGATAAAGGACTACTGCAGCAGAAGGGCAGCAGTCAGCAGTAGTGCACCCCAACCCTATATATTGTGGACCTATACCAGTCCTTAAGGAATAGCAGACTGTACCTCACTCAACCCTATGTACTGTAGTACCCTATACCTTACCAGTCCTTATAAGGACCTTTGTGGAACTACTAGGTTGTGAATGATTAGCAGACTGTACCTCAGTCCCTATACTGATAAAGGACTACTGCAGCAGAAGGGCAGCAGTCAGCAGTAGTGCACCTCAACCCTATATATTGTGGACATATAGCAGTCCTTAAGGAATAGCAGACTGTACCTCACTCAACCCTATGTACTGTAGTACCCTATACCTTACCAGTCCTTATAAGGACCTTTGTGGAACTGGTAGGTTGTGAATGATTAGCAGACTGTACCTCAGTCCCTATACTCATAAAGGACTACTGCAGCAGAAGGGCAGCAGTCAGCAGTAGTGCACCTCAACCCTATATATTGTGGACATATACCAGCCCTTAAGGAATAGCAGACTATACCTCACTCAACCCTATGTACTGTAGTACCCTATACCTTACCAGTCCTTATAAGGACCTTTGTGGAACTAGTAAGTTGTGAATGATTAGCAGACTGTTCCTGAGTCCCTTTACTCATAAAGGACCACTGCAGCAGAAGGGCAGCAGTCAGCAGTAGTGCACCTCAACCCTATATATTGTGGACCTATTCCAGTCCTTAAGGAATAGCACTCAACCCTATGTACTGTAGTACCCTATACCTTACCAGTCCTTATAAGGACCTTTGTGGAACTAGTAGGTTGTGAATGATTAGCAGACTGTACCTCAGTCCCCATACTCATAAAGGACTACTGCAGCAAAAGGGCAGCAGTCAGCAGTAGTGCACCTCAACCCTATATATTGTGGACTTATACCAGTCCTTAAGGAATAGCAGACTGAACCTCACTCAACCCTATGTACTGTAGTACCCTATACCTTACCAGTCCTTATAAGGACCTTTGTGGAACTAGTAGGTTGTGAATGATTAGCAGACTGTACCTCAGTCCATATACTGATAAAGGACTACTGCAGCAGAAGGGCAGCAGTCAGCAGTAGTACACCCCAACCCTATATATTGTGGACCTATACCAGTCCTTAAGGAATAGCAGACTGTACCTCACTCAAACCCTATGTACTGTAGTACCCTATACCTTACCAGTCCTTATAAGGACCTTTGTGGAACTACTAGGTTGTGAATGATTAGCAGACTGTACCTCAGTCCCTATACTGATAAAGGACTACTGCAGCAGAAGGGCAGCAGTCAGCAGTAGTGCACCTCAACCCTGTATATTGTGGACCTATACCAGTCCTTAAGGAATAGCAGACTGTACCTCACTCAACCCTATGTACTGTAGTACCCTACACCTTACCAGTCCTTATAAGGACCTTTGTGGAACTAGTAGGTTGTGAATGATTAGCAGACTGTACCTCAGTCCCTATACTGATAAAGGACTACTGCAGCAGAAGGGCAGCAGTCAGCAGTAGTGCACCTCAACCCTGTATATTGTGGACCTATACCAGTCCTTAAGGAATAGCAGACTGTACCTCACTCAACCCTATGTACTGTAGTACCCTATACCTTACCAGTCCTTATAAGGACCTTTGTGGAACTAGTAGGTTGTGAATGATTAGCAGACTGTACCTCAGTCCCTATACTCATAAAGGACTACTGCAGCAGAAGGGCAGCAGTCAGCAGTAGTGCACCTCAACCCTATATATTGTGGACATATACCAGTCCTTAAGGAATAGCAGACTGTGCCTCACTCAACCCTATGTACTGTAGTACCCTATACCTTACCAGTCCTTATAAGGACCTTTGTGGAACTAGTAGGTTGTGAATGATTAGCATACTGTACCTCAGTCCATATACTCATAAAGGACTACTGCAGCAGAAGGGCAGCAGTCAGCAGTAGTGCACCTCAACCCTATTTATTGTGGACCTGTACCAGTCCTTAAGGAATAGCAGACTGTACCTCACTCAACCCTACGTACTGTAGTACCCTATACCTTACCAGTCCTTATAAGGACCTTTGTGGAACTAGTAGGTTGTGAATGATTAGTAGACTGTACCTCAGTCCCTATACTGATAAAGGACTACTGCAGCAGAAGGGCAGCAGTTAGCAGTAGTGCACCTAAACCCTATATATTGTGGACCTATAGCAGTCCTTAAGGAATAGCAGACTGTACCTCACTCAACCCTATGTACTGTAGTACCCTATACCTTACCAGTCCTTATAAGGACCTTTGTGGAACTAGTAGGTTGTGAATGATTAGCAGACTGTACCTCAGTCCCTATACTCATAAAGGACTACTGCAGCAGAAGGGCAGCAGTCAGCAGTAGTGCACCTCAACCCTATATATTGTGGACCTGTACCAGTCCATAAGGAAAAGCAGACTGTACCTCACTCAACCCTATGTACTGTAGTACCCTATACCTTACCAGTCCTTATAAGGACCTTTGTGGAACTAGTAGGTTGTGAATGATTAGCATACTGTACCTCAATCCATATACTCAAAAAGGACTACTGCAGCAGAAGGGCAGCAGTCAGCAGTAGTGCACCTCAACCCTATATATTGTGGACCTGCACCAGTCCTTAAGGAATAGCAGACTGTTCCTCACTCAACCCTATGTACTGTAGTACCCTATACCTTACTAGTCCTTATAAGGACCTTTGTGGAACTAGTAGGTTGTGAATGATTAGTAGACTGTACCTCAGTCCCTATACTGATAAAGGACTACTGCAGCAGAAGGGCAGCAGTCAGCAGTAGTGCACCTCAACCCTATATATTGTGGACCCATACCAGTCCTTAAGGAATAGCAGACTGTACCTAACTCAACCCTATGTACTGTAGTACCCTATACCTTACCAGTCCTTATAAGGACCTTTGTGGAACTAGTAGGCTGTGAATGATTAGCAGACTGTACCTCAGTCCCTATACTGATAAAGGACTGCTACAGTATAAGGCAGCAGTCAGCAGTAGTGCACCTCAACCCTATATATTGTGGACCTATACCAGTCCTTAAGGAATAGCAGACTGTACCTCACTCAACCCTATGTACTGTAGTACCCTATACCTTACCAGTCCTTATAAGGACCTTTGTGGAACTAGTAGGTTGTGAATGATTAGCAGACTGTACCTCAGTCCCTATACTCATAAAGGACTACTGCAGCAGAAGGGCAGCAGTCAGCAGTAGTGCACCTCAACCCTATATATTGTGGACATATACCAGTCCTTAAGGAATAGCAGACTGTGCCTCACTCAACCCTATGTACTGTAGTACCCTATACCTTACCAGTCCTTATAAGGACCTTTGTGGAACTAGTAGGTTGTGAATGATTAGCATACTGTACCTCAGTCCATATACTCATAAAGGACTACTGCAGCAGAAGGGCAGCAGTCAGCAGTAGTGCACCTCAACCCTATTTATTGTGGACCTGTACCAGTCCTTAAGGAATAGCAGACTGTACCTCACTCAACCCTATGTACTGTAGTACCCTATACCTTACCAGTCCTATAAGGACCTTTGTGGAACTAGTAGGTTGTGAATGATTAGTAGACTGTACCTCAGTCCCTATACTGATAAAGGACTACTGCAGCAGAAGGGCAGCAGTCAGCAGTAGTGCACCTAAACCCTATATATTGTGGACCTATACCAGTCCTTAAGGAATAGCAGACTGTACCTCACTCAACCCTATGTACTGTAGTACCCTATACCTTACCAGTCCTTATAAGGACCTTTGTGGAACTAGTAAGTTGTGAATGATTAGCAGACTGTTCCTGAGTCCCTTTACTCATAAAGGACCACTGCAGCAGAAGGGCAGCAGTCAGCAGTAGTGCACCTCAACCCTATATATTGTGGACCTATTCCAGTCCTTAAGGAATAGCACTCAACCCTATGTACTGTAGTACCCTATACCTTACCTGTCCTTATAAGGACCTTTGTGGAACTAGTAGGTTGTGAATGATTAGCAGACTGTACCTCAGTCCCCATACTCATAAAGGAGTACTGCAGCAGAAGGGCAGCAGTCAGCAGTAGTGCATCTCAAACCTATATATTGTGGACCTATACCAGACCTTAAGGAATAGCAGACTGAACCTCACTCAACCCTATGTACTGTAGTACCCTATACCTTACCAGTCCTTATAAGGACCTTTGTGGAACTACTAGGTTGTGAATGATTAGCAGACTGTACCTCAGTCCCTATACTGATAAAGGACTACTGCAGCAGAAGGGCAGCAGTCAGCAGTAGTGCACCTCAACCCTATATATTGTGGACATACAGCAGTCCTTAAGGAATAGCAGACTGTACCTCACTCAACCCTATGTACTGTAGTACCCTATACCTTACCAGTCCTTATAAGGACCTTTGTGGAACTAGTAGGTTGTGAATGATTAGCAGACTGTACCTCAGTCCCTATACTCATAAAGGACTACTGCAGCAGAAGGGCAGCAGTCAGCAGTAGTGCACCTCAACCCTATATATTGTGGACATATACCAGCCCTTAAGGAATAGCAGACTATACCTCACTCAACCCTATGTACTGTAGTACCCTATACCTTACCAGTCCTTATAAGGACCTTTGTGGAACTAGTAAGTTGTGAATGATTAGCAGACTGTTCCTGAGTCCCTTTACTCATAAAGGACCACTGCAGCAGAAAGGCAGCAGTCAGCAGTAGTGCACCTCAACCCTATATATTGTGGACCTATTCCAGTCCTTAAGGAATAGCACTCAACCCTATGTACTGTAGTACCCTATACCTTACCAGTCCTTATAAGGACCTTTGTGGAACTAGTAGGTTGTGAATGATTAGCAGACTGTACCTCAGTCCCCATACTCATAAAGGACTACTGCAGCAAAAGGGCAGCAGTCAGCAGTAGTGCACCTCAACCCTATATATTGTGGAATTATACCAGTCCTTAAGGAATAGCAGACTGAACCTCACTCAACCCTATGTACTGTAGTACCCTATACCTTACCAGTCCTTATAAGGACCTTTGTGGAACTAGTAGGTTGTGAATGATTAGCAGACTGTACCTCAGTCCATATACTGATAAAGGACTACTGCAGCAGAAGGGCAGCAGTCAGCAGTAGTACACCCCAACCCTATATATTGTGGACCTATACCAGTCCTTAAGGAATAGCAGACTGTACCTCACTCAAACCCTATGTACTGTAGTACCCTATACCTTACCAGTCCTTATAAGGACCTTTGTGGAACTACTAGGTTGTGAATGATTAGCAGACTGTACCTCAGTCCCTATACTGATAAAGGACTACTGCAGCAGAAGGGCAGCAGTCAGCAGTAGTGCACCTCAACCCTGTATATTGTGGACCTATACCAGTCCTTAAGGAATAGCAGACTGTACCTCACTCAACCCTATGTACTGTAGTACCCTACACCTTACCAGTCCTTATAAGGACCTTTGTGGAACTAGTAGGTTGTGAATGATTAGCAGACTGTACCTCAGTCCCTATACTCATAAAGGACTACTGCAGCAGAAGGGCAGCAGTCAGCAGTAGTGCACCTCAACCCTATATATTGTGGACATATACCAGCCCTTAAGGAATAGCAGACTATACCTCACTCAACCCTATGTACTGTAGTACCCTATACCTTACCAGTCCTTATAAGGACCTTTGTGGAACTAGTAAGTTGTGAATGATTAGCAGACTGTTCCTGAGTCCCTTTACTCATAAAGGACCACTGCAGCAGAAGGGCAGCAGTCAGCAGTAGTGCACCTCAACCCTATATATTGTGGACCTATTCCAGTCCTTAAGGAATAGCACTCAACCCTATGTACTGTAGTACCCTATACCTTACCAGTCCTTATAAGGACCTTTGTGGAACTAGTAGGTTGTGAATGATTAGCAGACTGTACCTCAGTCCCCATACTCATAAAGGACTACTGCAGCAAAAGGGCAGCAGTCAGCAGTAGTGCACCTCAACCCTATATATTGTGGACCTATACCAGTCCTTAAGGAATAGCAGACTGTACCTCACTCAACCCTATGTACTGTAGTACCCTATACCTTACCAGTCCTTATAAGGACCTTTGTGGAACTAGTAGGTTGTGAATGATTAGCAGACTGTTCCTCAGTCCCTATACTCATAAAGGACTACTGCAGCAGAAGGGCAGCAGTCAGCAGTAGTGCACCTCAACCCTATATATTGTGGACATATACCAGTCCTTAAGGAATAGCAGACTGTACCTCACTCAACCCTATGTACTGTAGTACCCTATACCTTACCAGTCCTTATAAGGACCTTTGTGGAACTAGTAGGTTGTGAATGATTAGCAGACTGTACCTCAGTCCCTATACTCATAAAGGACTACTGCAGCAGAAGGGCAGCAGTCAGCAGTAGTGCACCTCAACCCTATATATTGTGGACCTGTACCAGTCCTTAAGGAATAGCAGACAGCACCTCACTCAACCCTATGTACTGTAGTACCCTATACCTTACCAGTCCTTATAAAGACCTTTGTGGAACTAGTAGGTTGTGAATGATTAGCAGACTGTACCTCAGTCCCTATACGCATAAAGGACTACTGCAGCAGAAGGGCAGCAGTCAGCAGTAGTGCACCTCAACCCTATATATTGTGGACCTGTACCAGTCCTTAAGGAATAGCAGACTGTACCTCACTCAACCCTATGTACTGTAGTACCCTATACCTTACCAGTCCTTATGAGGACCTTTGTGGAACTAGTAGGTTGTGAATGATTAGCAGACTGTACCTCAGTCCCTATACTCATAAAGGACTACTGCAGCAGAAGGGCAGCAGTCAGCAGTAGTGCACCTCAACCCTATATATTGTGGACCTGTACCAGTCCTTAAGGAATAGCAGACAGCACCTCACTCAACCCTATGTACTGTAGTACCCTATACCTTACCAGTCCTTATAAAGACCTTTGTGGAACTAGTAGGTTGTGAATGATTAGCAGACTGTACCTCAGTCCCTATACTCATAAAGGACTACTGCAGCAGAAGGGCAGCAGTCAGCAGTAGTGCACCTCAACCCTATATATTGTGGACATATTCCAGTCCTTAAGGAATAGCAGACTGTGCCTCACTCAACCCTATATACTGTAGTACCCTATACCTTACCAGTCCTTATAAGGACCTTTGTGGAACTAGTAGGTTGTGAATGATTAGCATACTGTACCTCAGTCCATATACTCATAAAGGACTACTGCAGCAGAAGGGCAGCAGTCAGCAGTAGTGCACCTCAACCCTATTTATTGTGGACCTGTACCAGTCCTTAAGGAATAGCAGACTGTACCTCACTCAACCCTATGTACTGTAGTACCCTATACCTTACCAGTCCTATAAGGACCTTTGTGGAACTAGTAGGTTGTGAATGATTAGTAGACTGTACCTCAGTCCCTATACTGATAAAGGACTACTGCAGCAGAAGGGCAGCAGTCAGCAGTAGTGCACCTAAACCCTATATATTGTGGACCTATACCAGTCCTTAAGGAATAGCAGACTGTACCTCACTCAACCCTATGTACTGTAGTACCCTATACCTTACCAGTCCTTATAAGGACCTTTGTGGAACTAGTAAGTTGTGAATGATTAGCAGACTGTTCCTGAGTCCCTTTACTCATAAAGGACCACTGCAGCAGAAGGGCAGCAGTCAGCAGTAGTGCACCTCAACCCTATATATTGTGGACCTATTCCAGTCCTTAAGGAATAGCACTCAACCCTATGTACTGTAGTACCCTATACCTTACCTGTCCTTATAAGGACCTTTGTGGAACTAGTAGGTTGTGAATGATTAGCAGACTGTACCTCAGTCCCCATACTCATAAAGGAGTACTGCAGCAGAAGGGCAGCAGTCAGCAGTAGTGCATCTCAAACCTATATATTGTGGACCTATACCAGTCCTTAAGGAATAGCAGACTGAACCTCACTCAACCCTATGTACTGTAGTACCCTATACCTTACCAGTCCTTATAAGGACCGTTGTGGAACTACTAGGTTGTGAATGATTAGCAGACTGTACCTCAGTCCCTATACTGATAAAGGACTACTGCAGCAGAAGGGCAGCAGTCAGCAGTAGTGCACCTCAACCCTATATATTGTGGACATATAGCAGTCCTTAAGGAATAGCAGACTGTACCTCACTCAACCCTATGTACTGTAGTACCCTATACCTTACCAGTCCTTATGAGGACCTTTGTGGAACTAGTAGGTTGTGAATGATTAGCAGACTGTACCTCAGTCCCTATATTCATAAAGGACTACTGCAGCAGAAGGGCAGCAGTCAGCAGTAGTGCACCTCAACTCTATATATTGTGGACATATACCAGCCCTTAAGGAATAGCAGACTATACCTCACTCAACCCTATGTACTGTAGTACCCTATACCTTACCAGTCCTTATAAGGACCTTTGTGGAACTAGTAAGTTGTGAATGATTAGCAGACTGTTCCTGAGTCCCTTTACTCATAAAGGACCACTGCAGCAGAAGGGCAGCAGTCAGCAGTAGTGCACCTCAACCCTATATATTGTGGACCTATTCCAGTCCTTAAGGAATAGCTCTCAACTCTATGTACTGTAGTACCCTATACCTTACCAGTCCTTATAAGGACCTTTGAGGAACTAGTAGGTTGTGAATGATTAGCAGACTGTACCTCAGTCAACCCTATGTACTGTAGTACCCTATACCTTACCAGTCCTTATAAGGACCTTTGTGGAACTAGTAAGTTGTGAATGATTAGCAGACTGTTCCTGAGTCCCTTTACTCATAAAGGACCACTGCAGCAGAAGGGCAGCAGTCAGCAGTAGTGCACCTCAACCCTATATATTGTGGACCTATTCCAGTCCTTAAGGAATAGCACTCAACCCTATGTACTGTAGTACCCTATACCTTACCTGTCCTTATAAGGACCTTTGTGGAACTAGTAGGCTGTGAATGATTAGCAGACTGTACCTCAGTCCCCATACTCATAAAGGAGTACTGCAGCAGAAGGGCAGCAGTCAGCAGTAGTGCATCTCAAACCTATATATTGTGGACCTATACCAGTCCTTAAGGAATAGCAGACTGAACCTCACTCAACCCTATGTACTGTAGTACCCTATACCTTACCAGTCCTTATAAGGACCTTTGTGGAACTACTAGGTTGTGAATGATTAGCAGACTGTACCTCAGTCCCTATACTGATAAAGGACTACTGCAGCAGAAGGGCAGAAGTCAGCAGTAGTGCACCTCAACCCTATATATTGTGGACATATAGCAGTCCTTAAGGAATAGCAGACTGTTCCTCACTTAACCCTATGTACTGTAGTACCCTATACCTTACCAGTCCTTATGAGGACCTTTGTGGAACTAGTAGGTTGTGAATGATTAGCAGACTGTTCCTGAGTCCCTTTACTCATAAAGGACCACTGCAGCAGAAGGGCAGCAGTCAGCAGTAGTGCACCTCAACCCTATATATTGTGGACCTATTCCAGTACTTAAGGAATAGCACTCAACCCTATGTACTGTAGTACCCTATACCTTACCAGTCCTTATAAGGACCTTTGAGGAACTAGTAGGTTGTGAATGATTAGCAGACTGTACCTCAGTCCCCATACTCATAAAGGACTACTGCAGCAAAAGGGCAGCAGTCAGCAGTAGTGCACCTCAACCCTATATATTGTGGAATTATACCAGTCCTTAAGGAATAGCAGACTGAACCTCACTCAAACCCTATGTACTGTAGTACCCTATACCTTACCAGTCCTTATAAGGACCTTTGTGGAACTACTAGGTTGTGAATGATTAGCAGACTGTACCTCAGTCCCTATACTGATAAAGGACTACTGCAGCAGAAGGGCAGCAGTCAGCAGTAGTGCACCTCAACCCTGTATATTGTGGACCTATACCAGTCCTTAAGGAATAGCAGACTGTACCTCACTCAACCCTATGTACTGTAGTACCCTATACCTTACCAGTCCTTATAAGGACCTTTGTGGAACTAGTAGGTTGTGAATGATTAGCAGACTGTACCTCAGTCCCTATACTCATAAAGGACTACTGCAGCAGAAGGGCAGCAGTCAGCAGTAGTGCACCTCAACCCTATATATTGTGGACATATACCAGTCCTTAAGGAATAGCAGACTGTACCTCACTCAACCCTATGTACTGTAGTACCCTATACCTTACCAGTCCTTATAAGGACCTTTGGGGAACTAGTAGGTTGTGAATGATTAGCATACTGTACCTCAGTCCATATACTCATAAAGGACTACTGCAGCAGAAGGGCAGCAGTCAGCAGTAGTGCACCTCAACCCTATATATTGTGGACCTGTACCAGTCCTTAAGGAATAGCAGACTGTACCTCACTCAACCCTACGTACTGTAGTACCCTATACCTTACCAGTCCTTATAAGGACCTTTGTGGAACTAGTAGGTTGTGAATGATTAGTAGACTGTACCTCAGTCCCTATACTGATAAAGGACTACTGCAGCAGAAGGGCAGCAGTCAGCAGTAGTGCACCTAAACCCTATATATTGTGGACCTATAGCAGTCCTTAAGGAATAGCAGACTGTACCTCACTCAACCCTATGTACTGTAGTACCCTATACCTTACCAGTCCTTATAAGGACCTTTGTGGAACTAGTAGGTTGTGAATGATTAGCAGACTGTACCTCAGTCCCTATACTCATAAAGGACTACTGCAGCAGAAGGGCAGCAGTCAGCAGTAGTGCACCTCAACCCTATATATTGTGGACCTGTACCAGTCCATAAGGAAAAGCAGACTGTACCTCACTCAACCCTATGTACTGTAGTACCCTATACCTTACCAGTCATTATAAGGACCTTTGTGGAACTAGTAGGTTGTGAATGATTAGCATACTGTACCTCAATCCATATACTCAAAAAGGACTACTGCAGCAGAAGGGCAGCAGTCAGCAGTAGTGCACCTCAACCCTATATATTGTGGACCCATACCAGTCCTTAAGGAATAGAAGACTGTACCTCACTCAACCCTATGTACTGTAGTACCCTATACCTTACCAGTCCTTATAAGGACCTTTGTGGAACTAGTAAGTTGTGAATGATTAGCAGACTGTTCCTGAGTCCCTTTACTCATAAAGGACCACTGCAGCAGAAGGGCAGCAGTCAGCAGTAGTGCACCTCAACCCTATATATTGTGGACCTATTCCAGTCCTTAAGGAATAGCACTCAACCCTATGTACTGTAGTACCCTATACCTTACCAGTCCTTATAAGGACCTTTGTGGAACTAGTAGGTTGTGAATGATTAGCAGACTGTACCTCAGTCCCCATACTCATAAAGGACTACTGCAGCAGAAGGGCAGCAGTCAGCAGTAGTGCACCTCAAACCTATATATTGTGGACCTATACCAGTCCTTAAGGAATAGCAGACTGAACCTCACTCAACCCTATGTACTGTAGTACCCTATACCTTACCAGTCCTTATAAGGACCTTTGTGGAACTACTAGGTTGTGAATGATTAGCAGACTGTACCTCAGTCCCTATACTGATAAAGGACTACTGCAGCAGAAGGGCAGCAGTCAGCAGTAGTGCACCTCAACCCTATATATTGTGGACATACAGCAGTCCTTAAGGAATAGCAGACTGTACCTCACTCAACCCTATGTACTGTAGTACCCTATACCTTACCAGTCCTTATAAGGACCTTTGTGGAACTAGTAGGTTGTGAATGATTAGCAGACTGTACCTCAGTCCCTATACTCATAAAGGACTACTGCAGCAGAAGGGCAGCAGTCAGCAGTAGTGCACCTCAACCCTATATATTGTGGACATATACCAGCCCTTAAGGAATAGCAGACTATACCTCACTCAACCCTATGTACTGTAGTACCCTATACCTTACCAGTCCTTATAAGGACCTTTGTGGAACTAGTAAGTTGTGAATGATTAGCAGACTGTTCCTGAGTCCCTTTACTCATAAAGGACCACTGCAGCAGAAGGGCAGCAGTCAGCAGTAGTGCACCTCAACCCTGTATATTGTGGACCTGTACCAGTCCATAAGGAAAAGCAGACTGTACCTCACTCAACCCTATGTACTGTAGTACCCTACACCTTACCAGTCCTTATAAGGACCTTTGTGGAACTAGTAGGTTGTGAATGATTAGCAGACTGTACCTCAGTCCCCATACTCATAAAGGACTACTGCAGCAAAAGGGCAGCAGTCAGCAGTAGTGCACCTCAACCCTATATATTGTGGACTTATACCAGTCCTTAAGGAATAGCAGACTGAACCTCACTCAACCCTATGTACTGTAGTACCCTATACCTTACCAGTCCTTATAAGGACCTTTGTGGAACTAGTAGGTTGTGAATGATTAGCAGACTGTACCTCAGTCCATATACTGATAAAGGACTACTGCAGCAGAAGGGCAGCAGTCAGCAGTAGTACACCCCAACCCTTTATATTGTGGACCTATACCAGTCCTTAAGGAATAGCAGACTGTACCTCACTCAAACCCTATGTACTGTAGTACCCTATACCTTACCAGTCCTTATAAGGACCTTTGTGGAACTACTAGGTTGTGAATGATTAGCAGACTGTACCTCAGTCCCTATACTGATAAAGGACTACTGCAGCAGAAGGGCAGCAGTCAGCAGTAGTGCACCTCAACCCTGTATATTGTGGACCTATACCAGTCCTTAAGGAATAGCAGACTGTACCTCACTCAACCCTATGTACTGTAGTACCCTACACCTTACCAGTCCTTATAAGGACCTTTGTGGAACTAGTAGGTTGTGAATGATTAGCAGACTGTACCTCAGTCCCTATACTGATAAAGGACTACTGCAGCAGAAGGGCAGCAGTCAGCAGTAGTGCACCTCAACCCTGTATATTGTGGACCTATACCAGTCCTTAAGGAATAGCAGACTGTACCTCACTCAACCCTATGTACTGTAGTACCCTATACCTTACCAGTCCTTATAAGGACCTTTGTGGAACTAGTAGGTTGTGAATGATTAGCAGACTGTTCCTCAGTCCCTATACTCATAAAGGACTACTGCAGCAGAAGGGCAGCAGTCAGCAGTAGTGCACCTCAATCCTATATATTGTGGACATATACCAGTCCTTAAGGAATAGCAGACTGTACCTCACTCAACCCTATGTACTGTAGTACCCTATACCTTACCAGTCCTTATAAGGACCTTTGTGGAACTAGTAGGTTGTGAATGATTAGCATACTGTACCTCAGTCCATATACTCATAAAGGACTACTGCAGCAGAAGGGCAGCAGTCAGCAGTAGTGCACCTCAACCCTATATATTGTGGACCTGTACCAGTCCTTAAGGAATAGCAGACTGCACCTCACTCAACCCTATGTACTGTAGTACCCTATACCTTACCAGTCCTTATAAGGACCTTTGTGGAACTAGTAGGTTGTGAATGATTAGCAGACTGTTCCTCAGTCCCTATACTCATAAAGGACTACTGCAGCAGAAGGGCAGCAGTCAGCAGTAGTGCACCTCAACCCTATATATTGTGGACCTATACCAGTCCTTAAGGAATAGCAGACTGTACCTCACTCAACACTATGCACTGTAGTACCCTATACCTTACCAGTCCTTATAAAGACCTTTGTGGAACTAGTAGATTGTGAATGATTAGCAGACTGTACCTCAGTCCCTATACGCATAAAGGACTACTGCAGCAGAAGGGCAGCAGTCAGCAGTAGTGCACCTCAACCCTATATATTGTGGACCTATACCAGTCCTTAAGGAATAGCAGACTGTACCTCACTCAACCCTATGTACTGTAGTACCCTATACCTTACCAGTCCTTATAAGGACCTTTGTGGAACTAGTAGGTTGTGAATGATTAGCAGACTGTACCTCAGTCCCCATACTCATAAAGGACTACTGCAGCAAAAGGGCAGCAGTCAGCAGTAGTGCACCTCAACCCTATATATTGTGGACTTATACCAGTCCTTAAGGAATAGCAGACTGAACCTCACTCAACCCTATGTACTGTAGTACCCTATACCTTACCAGTCCTTATAAGGACCTTTGTGGAACTAGTAGGTTGTGAATGATTAGCAGACTGTACCTCAGTCCATATACTGATAAAGGACTACTGCAGCAGAAGGGCAGCAGTCAGCAGTAGTACACCCCAACCCTATATATTGTGGACCTATACCAGTCCTTAAGGAATAGCAGACTGAACCTCACTCAACCCTATGTACTGTAGTACCCTATACCTTACCAGTCCTTATAAGGACCTTTGTGGAACTAGTAGGTTGTGAATGATTAGCAGACTGTACCTCAGTCCCTATACTGATAAAGGACTACTGCAGCAGAAGGGCAGCAGTCAGCAGTAGTGCACCTCAACCCTGTATATTGTGGACCTATACCAATTCCTTAAGGAATAGCAGACTGTACCTCACTCAACCCTATGTACTGTAGTACCCTATACCCTACCAGTCCTTATAAGGACCTTTGTGGAACTAGTAGGTTGTGAATGATTAGTAGACTGTACCTCAGTCCCTATACTCATAAAGGACTACTGCAGCAGAAGGGCAGCAGTCAGCAGTAGTGCACCTCAACCCTATATATTGTGGACCTATACCAGTCCTTAAAGAATAGCAGACTGTACCTCACTCAACCCTATGTACTGTAGTACCCTATACCTTACCAGTCCTTATAAGGACCTTTGTGGAACTAGTAGGTTGTGAATGATTAGCAGACTGTTCCTCGGCCCCTATACTCATAAAGGACTACTGCAGCAGAAGGGCAGCAGTCAGCAGTAGTGCACCTCAACCCTATATATTGTGGACCTGTACCAGTCCTTAAGGAATAGCAGACAGCACCTCACTCAACCCTATGTACTGTAGTACCCTATACCTTACCAGTCCTTATAAAGACCTTTGTGGAACTAGTAGGTTGTGAATGATTAGCAGACTGTACCTCAGTCCCTATACGCATAAAGGACTACTGCAGCAGAAGGGCAGCAGTCAGCAGTAGTGCACCTCAACCCTATATATTGTGGACCTGTACCAGTCCTTAAGGAATAGCAGACTGTACCTCACTCAACCCTATGTACTGTAGTACCCTATACCTTACCAGTCCTTATAAGGACCTTTGTGGAACTAGTAGGTTGTGAATGATTAGTAGACTGTTCCTCAGTCCCTATACTGATAAAGGACTACTGCAGCAGAAGGACAAGAGTCAGCAGTAGTGCACCTAAACCCTATATATTGTGGACCTATATCAGTCCTTAAGGAATAGCAGACTGTACCTCACTCAACCCTATGTACTGTAGTACCCTATACCTTACCAGTCCTTATAAGGACCTTTGTGGAACTAGTAGGTTTTGAATGATTAGCATACTGTACCTCAGTCCATATACTCATAAAGGACTACTGCAGCAGAAGGGCAGCAGTCAGCAGTAGTGCACCTTAACCCTATATATTGTGGACCTGCACCAGTCCTTAAGCAATAGCAGACTGTTCCTCACTCAACCCTATGTACTGTAGTACCCTATACCTTACCAGTCCTTATAAGGACCTTTGTGGAACTAGTAGGTTGTGAATGATTAGTAGACTGTACCTCAGTCCCTATACTGATAAAGAACTACTGCAGCAGAATGGCAGCAGTCAGCAGTAGTGCACCTCAACCCTATATATTGTGGACCCATACCAGTCCTTAAGGAATAGCAGACTGTACCTAAGTCAACCCTATGTACTGTAGTACCCTATACCTTACCAGTCCTTATAAGGACCTTTGTGGAACTAGTAAGCTGTGAATGATTAGCAGACTGTACCTCAGTCCCTATACTGATAAAGGACTGCTACAGTATAAGGCAGCAGTCAGCAGTAGTGCACCTCAACCCTATATATTGTGGACCTATACCAGTCCTTAAGGAATAGCAGACTGTACCTCACTCAACCCTATGTACTGTAGTACCCTATCCCTTACCAGTCCTTATAAGGACCTTTGTGGAACTAGTAGGTTGTGAATGATTAGCAGACTGTACCTCAGTCCCTATACTCATAACGGACTACTGCAGCAGAAGGGCAGCAGTCAGCAGTAGTGCACCTCAACCCTATATATTGTGGACATATACCAGTCCTTAAGGAATAGCAGACTGTACCTCACTCAACCCTATGTACTGTAGTACCCTATCCCTTACCAGTCCTTATAAGGACCTTTGTGGAACTAGTAGGTTGTGAATGATTAGCAGACTGTACCTCAGTCCCTATACTCATAACGGACTACTGCAGCAGAAGGGCAGCAGTCAGCAGTAGTGCACCTCAACCCTATATATTGTGGACATATACCAGTCCTTAAGGAATAGCAGACTGTACCTCACTCAACCCTATGTACTGTAGTACCCTATACCTTACCAGTCCTTATAAGGACCTTTGTGGAACTAGTAGGTTGTGAATGATTAGCATACTGTACCTCAGTCCATATACTGATAAAGGACTACTGCAGCAGAAGGGCAGCAGTCAGCAGTAGTTCACCTCAACCCTATATATTGTGGACCTATACCAGTCCTTAAGGAATAGCAGACTGTACCTCACTCAACCCTATGTACTGTAGTACCCTATACCTTACCAGTCCTTATAAGGACCTTTGTGGAACTAGTAGGTTGTGAATGATTAGCAGACTGTTCCTCGGCCCCTATACACATAAAGGACTACTGCAGCAGAAGGGCAGCAGTCAGCAGTAGTGCACCTCAACCCTATATATTGTGGACCTATACCAGTCCTTAAGGAATAGCAGACTGTACCTCACTCAACCCTATGTACTGTAGTACCCTATACCTTACCAGTCCTTATAAGGACCTTTGTGGAACTAGTAGGTTGTGAATGATTAGCAGACTGTACCTCAGTCCCTATACTCATAAAGGACTACTGCAGCAGAAGGGCAGCAGTCAGCAGTAGTGCACCTCAACCCTATATATTGTGGACCTGTACCAGTCCTTAAGGAATAGCAGACTGCACCTCACTCAACCCTATGTACTGTAGTACCCTATACCTTACCAGTCCTTATAAGGACCTTTGTGGAACTAGTAGGTTGTGAATGATTAGCAGACTGTTCCTCAGTCCCTATACTCATAAAGGACTACTGCAGCAGAAGGGCAGCAGTCAGCCGTAGTGCACCTCAACCCTATATATTGTGGACCTATACCAGTCCTTAAGGAATAGCAGACTGTACCTCACTCAACACTATGTACTGTAGTACCCTATACCAGGGCTTGACAAATTTGCTTGGAATCTAGGAGCCAGCTTAAAAAGTTAGGAGCCAGGTCGGTAACGGCGATCCGGACCTGTCCCTGGCCTGACATGGAGACGAGTGAGGGAAAGATAGCGCCGCAGCCCCCCCCCCCCCTTTTTTTTTCTTTAATTAAAATAATTTTTTTTTTTTTAGTTTTTACAAAAAAAAATTATATATATATATATATATATATATATATATATATATATATATATATATATATATATAATTAAATTAATAATATATATATACATAATATAATGAGAAGCCATTTACCAGCCACCACACTCACCGTGTCACACTTCCTTCTCTTCACTTTGGGAAGGAAATGGGCGGGCAGTGAAAAACAGGCAGGGGAGCTTCACTCCATTAGGAATTAGCATTATTGGAATAGGGTGTAATATCTACATCCACCACAAGATGGCGCCAGACTACCGAAAGATCTTAGAAGGCCGCAAAGCCGCGGCCTCAATTACTGGTCGGCGCGGCCCGATGCAATTGCGCGGCGGAGTTCGGGGTCCAAATGGAGATGGGATACCCCAGCAGCGTTGCCCCAGTCGCCAGGACACAAATTCTAGGCGCAAATGCGACCAGGCGCCCGGGGTTTGTCGAGCCCTGCCCTATACCTTACCAGTCCTTATAAGGACCTTTGTGGAACTAGTAGGTTGTGAATGATTAGTAGACTGTACCTCAGTCCGTATACTGATAAAGGACTACTGCAGCAGAAGGGCAGCAGTCAGCAGTAGTGCACCTCAACCCTATATATTGTGGACCTATACCAGTCCTTTAGGAATAGCAGACTGTACCTCACTCAACCCTATGTACTGTAGTACCCTATACCAGGGCTTGACAAATTTGCTTGGAATCTAGGAGCCAGCTTAAAAAGTTAGGAGCCAGGTCGGTAACGGCGATCCGGACCTGTCCCTGGCCTGACATGGAGACGAGTGAGGGAAAGATAGCGCCGCAGCCCCCCCCCCCTTTTTTTTTTCCTTAATTAAAATAATTTTTTTTTTTTTTAGTTTTTACAATAAAAAAAAAAAAAAAAAAATATATATATATATATATATATATATATATATATATATATATATATATATATATATATATAATTAAATTAATAATATATATATACATAATATAATGAGAAGCCATTTACCAGCCACCACACTCACCGTGTCACACTTCCTTCTCTTCACTTTGGGAAGGAAATGGGCGGGCAGTGAAAAACAGGCAGGGGAGCTTCACTCCATTAGGAATTAGCATTATTGGAATAGGGTGTAATATCTACATCCACCACAAGATGGCGCCAGACTACCGAAAGATCTTAGAAGGCCGCAAAGCCGCGGCCTCAATTACTGGCCGGCGCGGCCCGATGCAATTGCGCGGCGGAGTTCGGGGTCCAAATGGAGATGGGATACCCCAGCAGCGTTGCCCCAGTCGCCAGGACACGAATTCTAGGCGCAAATGCGACCAGGCGCCCGGGGTTTGTCGAGCCCTGCCCTATACCTTACCAGTCCTTATAAGGACCTTTGTGGAACTAGTAGGTTGTGAATGATTAGTAGACTGTACCTCAGTCCGTATACTGATAAAGGACTACTGCAGCAGAAGGGCAGCAGTCAGCAGTAGTGCACCTCAAACCTATATATTGTGGACCTATACCAGTCCTTAAGGAATAGCAGACTGTACCTCTGTTAAGAACTTCAGGTAAAGAGTCTGACTTAGTGGAAGGGGACCTCTCTTAGGGCTCTGGTTCTGGTCTCACTGGAATGGGAACAGGGAGACCGGAGCGCAGCGGGGTAGGAGAGTCCAGCCAGGTGCAGCAGCAGGTGCAGGGTAGGTAAGAATCCTCTGGATCAGGAACTCCCTGTAGCAGGACAGCAGCTGGGAGAAGACCGCAGACTGAGGGATCAGGATGGATGGATCCTCTGGATGCGAAGGTAGCAGGCACAGAAGTAAGCAGGAGACAGCAGAGGTATCAGGTACAAGCAGAGGTTCGGCAACAGGAAGACAGTCCAAGAAGGGTCAAACAAGCCGGGGTCGGAGCAGGAGAGGTCAACGAGGTCAGACGGAGCCGTGTCAGGTATCGGATAGGTAGCAGGCAGGTAAACAGGTAACTTCAGGCACAAGCTGCAGACGAGACAGCACAGAACCCCTGCAACTGTGCCTTTAAAAAGGGCCACTGGCGCCAAACTAACTAACGCTCGCCCGTGCGTGTACCGCGCGCACACGCGAACGACGTGCACCCGCGCGCGTCGGAAGACGCTCGTGGCCACGACGACCCGCGGCGCGAACGGAGAGCCGATCGCACGGAACGGACGGATTCCTGACATTGCCCCCCCACAAGGGGCAACCTCCGGGTGCCCCTAGAGACTCTTTTCTCCGGGTGTGCAGCAAAGAAGGCCTGGATCAGTCTATCAGCATGTACATTAGAAGCAGGTTCCCAAGAATTACTCTCCGGGCCATAGCCCTTCCATTTAATTAGAAACTGACCTTGTCCTCGTCGTCTTCTGAAATCCAGAATGGCCTCCACTTCAAATTCCTCACTGCCATCAATCAGCACAGGGTCTGGTGGCCTAGTTTCTCTACCAGGGAAGGGATCAGGAACAGCAGGCTTAAGTAGAGCTACATGAAAGACTGGATGTATCCTCATGGAATCAGGCAGGGACAGTTCATAAGACACCTCGTTAATTTTCCTCTTAACAGGAAACGGGCCCAGAAACTTGGGTGCCAATTTCCTGGAGGGACATGCTAATTTTAAATTAGAAGAAGACAGCCATACCTGGTCCCCGACTTGAAGGATCAATTCTCCCCTTCTTCCTTGATCAAAGCTCCTCTTGCTGTCAGCCTGAGCCTTGGTTATGACCTCCTGCAGGGTCCGGTTATTCTGCTGGAGAAAGGATACCGTATCCTGTACTGCTGGGACATGAGATTCTGTAAGGATATCGGGAAGAAAAGACAAGTTAAAACCATAATTGGCGAAAAACGGGGACTGCCCAGTGGTAGCATGGCTGGCATTGTTGTAGGCGAATTCCGCCAGTGGTAGCAGGGAGACCCAATCGTCTTGGACAAAAGAAGAGAAACACCTAATATATTGCTCGAGGGTCTGGTTGGTGCGCTCCGTTTGCCCATTGGTCTGTGGGTGGTAGGCAGAGGACAGGGCCAACTCAATCTTTAACGATTCACACAGGGCTTGCCAGAAACGGGAGGTGAACTGGACCCCTCTATCAGAAACAATATTGGTGGGTACCCCGTGGAGCCTGATTATTTCTCTGATAAAAATATGGGCAGTCTCGGTCGCGGAAGGGGTTCCCCTTAAGGGTAGGAAGTGGGCCATCTTGGTCAGACGGTCACAAACTACAAAGATAGCAGTGCAGTTCTCAGAAGGGGGGAGTTCCACAATGAAGTCCATAGTAATCATCCGCCAAGGGCGGTCGGGTGCGGGAAGAGGTTTAAGCAGCCCCCAAGCCCGATTTCTGGGGACCTTATTCCGATTACATACGGGGCAGGATTTAACATACTGCTTACAGAACTCCCTCATGCCTGGCCACCAGAAGGAGCGCTGTACCAGTTCCAAAGTCTTGCGGACACCAAAGTGCCCGGCGAGCGGATGGTCATGGAGGAGACCCAAGACCTTAATTCTCACATCTTCAGGGACGAAGATCAGGTTGTCCTTCCAAAGCAGGCCCTCCCTGGATGCTAGTGAGATTCCCGGGGGACAGGAAGATATGGAGGAGACACTCTTAAGCAGAGACACCAGGTCTGGCTGGATGAGCAAAAAGGTGTTAGCAGGTAGGATGGTATCCGGGGGTGCGGTGTCCTTGGGACTGTCAAACATACGGGAGAGTGCGTCAGGCTTAACGTTTCTTGATCCAGGGCGATAGGTTATGTGAAAACAGAACCGGGAGAAAAAGAGGGCCCAGCGAGCCTGCCGAGGTTTCAGGCGTTTAGCGGTACGGAGGTACTCGAGGTTTTTGTGATCCGTGTAGATGAGCACGGGGTGTACCGCCCCCTCGAGTAAGTATGTCCACTCCTCCAGAGCAGACTTAATGGCAAGTAATTCCCGGTCTCCCACATCATAATTCCTCTCCGCCGGAGAGAGTTTTCGGGAAAAGAACCCCACGGGGTGCATCAGGTCGTCTTTACCTAAGCGCTGGGAGACCACCGCCCCTACTGCTATCTCAGAGGCATCTACCTCCAGAATATAAGGTCTAGATGGATCCGGGTGACTGAGGATAGGAGCAGAGGTGAACAAGTCCTTGAGTCTCTTGAAGGCGGCCTGGGCTTCAGGACCCCAAAGGAAGCGCGTATTTTGCTTGGTGAGCTGGGTGATGGGAGAGATGATGGCAGAGAATCCTTTAATGAACTTTCTATAAAAGTTGGCGAAGCCCACAAAGCGTTGGATGCCCTTCTTGTCAGTGGGGGCTGGCCATTCAAGGACAGCGGCGACCTTTTGCGGGTCCATCTTGATGCCTGCTGGAGAGATTTCAAGGCCGAGGAATTGGATCTCCCGCTGCTCGAATTTACACTTCTCGGCTTTAGCATAGAGTCCATGTTGCCGGAGTCGAAGCAGTACCCTGCCGACATGTCCCCGGTGCTGCTCCAGGGACCTGGAGAAGATCAGGATGTCATCAAGGTATACGATGACGAAGATATCCAAGAAGTCCCGGAAGACGTCATTAATTAAGTGCTGGAAGGTGGCTGGGGCGTTACACAACCCGAAAGGCATCACCAGGTACTCGTAGTGCCCAAAACGAGTTCGGAACGCAGTTTTCCACTCGTCACCTGCTCGTATGCGGACCAAGTTATAGGCTCTCCTCAAGTGTAACTTAGTGAAAATAGTAGCCGACCTCAGTTTTTGGAAGAGTTCTGGAATCAGGGGTAAGGGGTAGCGGTTTTTAATCGTGACTCTGTTCAGTTCCCGGTAGTCCACACAGGGTCGGAGGGTCTGGTCCTTTTTCGTAACAAAAAATATTCCAGCCCCGGCGGGAGATGTGGAGTGACGGATAAACCCCTTCTTGAGGTTCTCTGAGATGTATGCCTTCAGAGCCTCTTGTTCCTTCTCAGATAAAGGGTAGACACGACCAAACGGGATCTCTGCCCCAGGAAGGAGCTCAATGGGACAGTCATAGGGGCGATGCGGGGGTAAGGAATCAGCCCCCCGTTTACTGAAAACGTCCAGAAACTCATGGTAAGGCTCGGGGACAGATTGACCTAAGTCCAGGTCTGGGTCTAGGCAGAGAAGAGTTCCGGATTGTACAGAGGCCCCAGGAAGACAGTGGTCCTAGCAGTAAGGGGAGAGGAACCTCACCTCCCCTGAAGTCCAGTCAATGGAGGGGTTGTGGGCCTACAGCCATGGGATGCCCAGAATCACAGGAAAGAGTGGGGATGAAATGACATCAAGAATTAACAGTTCCGTATGTTGGCAGGAGGTGGAGGTGGGTAGTGGAAGGGTCTCCTGGGTGACTCGACCGGACTTAATCTGGGAACCATCGGCCAAAAAGATAGCGAGTCCATGAGGTTTCTTCTGGAGTGGAATGGAATGCAGGTCGGTGAAGGCCGCGTCAATGAAGCAGCCGCAGGCTCCGGAATCAAGGATGGCGCTGACGTGGATCGTTCTTCCCGAAAGCTGAAACGAGAGCAGAAGGGCAACATGGAAAGAGTTGGAAGGCGGGTTAAAGGAACTGCGAGACACTGAAGAGAGGCACTTACGTGACTTCACAGGACAGTTGGCCACATAATGTCCGGAGCCGCCACAGTATAGGCACAAGTTCATTTGACGGCGGCGGGCTCGTTCTTCAGGGGACAGGGAAGGTCGGAGTAGTCCAAGCTGCATTGGTTCCTCAGGAGCAGGAGACACACTGGCAGGTCCTCTTTGAGGGGGAGGAGAGAAGAAAGGTGTGGAAGACGGGGTCCTGGCTGTCATCCAGGCAGGTCTCAATGGTTGGGAAGAGCGTTCGGCCCTACGCTCGCGAAGTCTACGGTCTATCTGAATGGCCAGAGCAATTAAGTGCTCCAAGGCGTCAGGAGTGCCAACACGAGCTAACTCGTCCTTGAGGCCCTCAGACAGGCCCATGCGGAACTGGTGTCTAAGGGCCGACTCGTTCCACTGGGTATCTGCGCTCCAGCGTCTAAAGTCCGAGACATAGTCCTCAGCCGTCCTACGGCCTTGCTGGAGCGCAGTTAATGCAGATTCTGCGGTGGCAGCCCGTTGGGGATCGTCATAAAGTTGTGCCATCCCCTCAAAGAAGGTAGAGAGAGTCTGTGTAAGGGGACTGTCGTTCTCCAAGAGGTGGTGGGCCCAGGACTGAGGTTCTTCTTGCAGGAGAGAGATGACAAACCCCACCTTGGTTGCCTCCAGGGAGAAAGTCCTGGGCTGGAGGGCAAAGTAAAGCTGGCAGGCGTTGCGAAAAGCCCGGAACTTGGAGCGGTCCCCTGAAAATCTTTCTGGAATGGGAACCCTAGGTTCAGGTGGGAGCATCATGATTGCTGAATGAGCAGCTGGCTGAGCAGGAGGAGGCTGAGGTGCGGTGTCTGGTGACCCCGGGGTAGAGAGATGCTGGACACGCTCCTCCAACCTGGTGTAGCTATCCTGAAGAGACTTCACGGCCTGGGTGAGAGCCGCAAGGTGGGAGCAAATCTCTTTCATGGCGGAGGCCCCTTCCGCAGACTCAGACATGGCTGTCTCGTACTGTTAAGAACTTCAGGTAAAGAGTCTGACTTAGTGGAAGGGGACCTCTCTTACGGCTCTGGTTCTGGTCTCACTGGAATGGGAACAGGGAGACCGGAGCGCAGCGGGGTAGGAGAGTCCAGCCAGGTGCAGCAGCAGGTGCAGGGTAGGTAAGAATCCTCTGGATCAGGAACTCCCTGTAGCAGGACAGCAGCTGGGAGAAGACCGCAGACTGAGGGATCAGGATGGATGGATCCTCTGGATGCGAAGGTAGCAGGCACAGAAGTAAGCAGGAGACAGCAGAGGTATCAGGTACAAGCAGAGGTTCGGCAACAGGAAGACAGTCCAAGAAGGGTCAAACAAGCCGGGGTCGGAGCAGGAGAGGTCAACGAGGTCAGACGGAGCCGGGTCAGGTATCAGATAGGTAGCAGGCAGGTAAACAGGTAACTTCAGGCACAAGCTGCAGACGAGACAGCACAGAACCCCTGCAACTGTGCCTTTAAAAAGGGCCACTGGTGCCAAACGAACTAACGCTCGCCCGTGCGTGCGTGTACCGCGCGCACACGCGAACGACGTGCACCTGCGCGCGTCGGAAGACGCTCGTGCCCACGACGACCCGCGGCGCGTGCGCGAACGGAGAGCCGATCGCACGGAACGGACGGATTCCTGACAACCTCACTCAACCCTATGTACTGTAGTACCCTATACCTTACCAGTCCTTATAAGGACCTTTGTGGAACTAGTAGGTTGTGAATGATTAGCAGACTGTACCTCAGTCCCTATACTCATAAAGGACTACTGCAGCAGAAAGGCAGCAGTCAGCAGTAGTGCACCTCAACCCTATATATTGTGAACCTATACCAGTCCTTAAGGAATAGCAGACTGTACCTCACTCAACCCTATGTACTGTAGTACCCTATACCTTACCAGTCCTTATAAGGTCATTTGTGGAACTAGTAGGTTGTGAATGATTAGCAGACTGTACCTCAGTCCCTTTACTCATAAAGGACTACTGCAGCAGAAGGGCAGTAGTCAGCAGTAGTGCACCACAACCCTATATATTGTGGACCTATACCAGTCCTTAAGGAATAGCAGACTGTACCTCACTCAACCCTATGTACTGTAGTACCCTATACCTTACCAGTCCTTATAAGGACCTTTGTGGAACTAGTAGGTTGTGAATGATTAGCAGACTGTACCTCAGTCCCTATACTGATAAAGGACTACTGCAGCAGAAAGGCAGCAGTCAGCAGTAGTGCACCTCAACCCTATATATTGTGAACCTATACCAGTCCTTAAGGAATAGCAGACTGTACCTCACTCAACCCTATGTACTGTAGTACCCTATACCTTACCAGTCCTTATAAGGTCATTTGTGGAACTAGTAGGTTGTGAATGATTAGCAGACTGTACCTCAGTCCCTTTACTCATAAAGGACTACTGCAGCAGAAGGGCAGTAGTCAGCAGTAGTGCACCACAACCCTATATATTGTGGACCTATACCAGTCCTTAAGGAATAGCAGACTGTACCTCACTCAACCCTATGTACTGTAGTACCCTATACCTTACCAGTCCTTATAAGGACCTTTGTGGAACTAGTAGGTTGTGAATGATTAGCAGACTGTACCTCAGTCCCTATACTCATAAAGGACTACTGCAGCAGAAGGGCAGCAGTCAGCAGTAGTGCACCTCAACCCTATATATTGTGGACATATACCAGTCCTTAAGGAATAGCAGACTGTACCTCACTCAAACCTATGTACTGTAGTACCCTATACCTTACCAATCCTTATAAGGACCTTTGTGGAATTAGTAGGTTGTGAATGATTAGCATACTGTACCTCAGTCCATATACTCATAAAGGACTACTGCAGCAGAAGGGCAGCAGTCAGCAGTAGTGCACCTCAACCCTATATATTGTGGACCTGTACCAGTCCTTAAGGAATAGCAGACTGTACCTCACTCAACCCTATGTACTGTAGTACCCTATACCTTACCAGTCCTTATAAGGACCTTTGTGGAACTAGTAGGTTATGAATGATTAGTAGACTGTACCTCAGTCCCTATACTGATAAAGGACTACTGCAGCAGAAGGGCAGCAGTCAGCAGTAGTGCACCTAAACCCTATATATTGTGGACCTATACCAGTCCTTAAGGAATAGCAGACTGTATCTCACTCAACCCTATGTACTGTAGTACCCTATACCTTACCAGTCCTTATAAGGACCTTTGTGGAACTAGTAGGTTGTGAATGATTAGCAGACTGTACCTCAGTCCCTATACTGATAAAGGACTAGTGCAGCAGAAGGGCAGCAGTCAGCAGTAGTGCACCTCAACCCTATATATTGTGGACCTATACCAGTCCTTAAGGAATAGCAGACTGTACCTCACTCAACCCTATGTACTGTAGTACCCTATACCTTACCAGTCCTTATAAGGACCTTTGTGGAACTAGTAGGTTGTAAATGATTATGGGACTGTACCTCAGTCCCTATACTGATAAAGGACTGCTGCAGTATAGGGCAGCAGTCAGCAGTAGTGCACCTCAACCCTATATATTGTGGACCTATACCAGTCCTTAAGGAATAGCAGACTGTACCTCACTCAACCCTATGTACTGTAGTACCCTTTACCTTACCAGTCCTTATAAGGACCTTTGTGGAACTAGTAGGTTGTGAATGATTAGCAGACTGTACCTCAGTCCCTATACTCATAAAGGACTGCTGCAATATAGGGCACTAGTCAGCAGTAGTGCACCTCAACCCTATATATTGTGGACCGATACCAGTCCTTAACCACTTAAGGACCGCCGTATTGCCATTGTACGTCATCACAATGGCACAGGCAGGCACAAGCACGTACATGTACGTGCCTGCCTTCCAGCGGGTGGGGGGTCCGATCGGACCCCCTCCCGCTGGATACGGCGGTCCGTTTCCCTCCGGGAGCGATCCGTGATGAGGGGATGGCCGTTGGTTTCTGGCCACCCCCTCTCGATCGCTCCTGGCCAATGACGAACTTCCTCCCACTGTGTATTGTTTACACAGGAAGGAGGAAGTGATGTCATTCTCCTCGGGGCGGTCTTTTTGACCGGACTACGAGGAGAAGACTAAAAGTAAGTGCACCAAAACACTACACTGACACATAGGTACACATAGGTACACAAACCCCCCCGGATCCCCCCCCCCCGATCGCCCCCGATCCCCCCCCCGCCCCCCCTCCCCCCCCCCCAGTCACAGTGTCACTGATTGCATTGATCATTTCTTTACTGATCAATGCATTCAGTGTCAGTTGTAAAAGTAAAAACTGTCAGGGCAGTTAGTGTTAGGTCCAGGGTAGCCCTCTATCACCCCCCAATAAAGATTTAACCCCCTGATTGCCCCTAGAGTTAACCCTTTCACCCCCTTTTGCCAGTGTCACTAAGCGATAATTTTTCTGATCGCTGCATCAGTGTCGCTAGTGTCGCTAGGTAGCTAGTTATTTTTTTAGGTTCACCGCCAGGTTTTTATATCGCTAGGTACCCCGATATACTACCCAATAATGGTTTTAACATCCTGATTGCCCCTAGTTAACCCTTTCACCCCCTTTTGCCACTGTCACTAAGCGATCATTTTTCTGATCGCTGCATTAGTGTCGCTACTGTCGCTAGGTAGCTAGTTATTTTTTTAGGTTCACCGCCAGGTTTTTATATCGCTAGGTACCCCGATATACTACCCAATAATGGTTTTAACATCCTGATTGCCCCTAGTTAACCCTTTCACCCCCTTTTGCCAGTGTCACTAAGCGTTAATTTTTCTGATCGCTGCATCAGTGTCGCTACTGTCGCTAGGTAGCTAGTTATTTTTTTAGGTTCACCGCCAGGTTTTTATAGCGCTAGGTACCCCGATATACTACCCAATAATGGTTTTAACCCCCTGATTGCCCCTAGTTAACCCTTTCACCAGCGATCACAGTATAAGTGTCACTGGTGACGCTGGTTAGCCAGTTAGTTATTTAGGTTCCCCGTCAGGTTTTTATATAGCGCCAGGGACCCCCATATACTAACTAATAAAAATTTGAACCCCCTGATTGCCCCTAGTTAACCCTTTCACCACTGATCACCGTATAAGTGTTACGGGTGACTCTGGTTAGTTTGCTTTTTATAGCATCAGGGCACCCACCATTTATTACCCAATAAAGGTTTAACCCCCTGATCACCCGGCGGGTGATATCAATTAGGTTTTAGGGTCAGGGTCTGCGTCGCCCCAGGCAGCGCTAGGTTAGTGCCAGTACCGCTAACACCCACGCGCAAAGCATACACCTCCCGTAGTGGTATAGAATCTGAACAGATCAATATCTGATCTGATCAGATCTATACTAGCGTCCCCAGCAGTTCAGGGTTCCAAAAAAAAACGCATTGTTAGCGGGATCAGCCCAGATACCTGCTAGCACCTGCGTTTTGCCCCTCTGCCCAGCCCACCCAAGTGCAGTATCGATCGATCACTGTCACTTACAAAACACTAAACACATAACTGCAGCGATCGCAGAGTCAGGCCTGATCCCTGCGATCGCTAACAGTTTTTTTGCTAGCATTTTATATTTAAATCCGGAAGGCAGTGCTTGGTTTTCGGGGTCCCGTACGTGGCTAGGCTCCCAAAAAGTCCCCCACATGTGGTATCCCCGTACTCAGGAGAAGCAGCAGAATTTATTTTGGGGTGTAATTTGACTTATGCCCATAGCATGTGTGAGCAATATATCATTTAGTGACAACTTTGTGCAAAAAAAAAAGTTTGTAATATTCCCGCAACTTTTGGCAAAATATAAAATATTCCATGGACTCAACATGCCTCTCAGTAAATAGCTTGGGGTGTCTACTTTCCAAAATGGGGTCATTTTGGGGGGTTTTGTGCTATTTTGGCATTTTATGGCCTTCAAAACTGTGATAGGTAGTGAGGAGTTAAATCAAAAATTTGCACCCTTAGAAATCCTGAAGGTGGTGATTGGTTTTCGGGGTGCCGTGCGCGACTAGACTCCCAAAAAGTCCCACACATGTGGTATCCCCATACTCGGGAGAAGTAGTGGAATATATTTTGGGGTGCAATTCCACATATAACCATGGCATGTGTGAGCAATATATCATTTAGTGACAACTTTTTGTAAATAAAAAAAAATGTTTTATTTTTTGTCATTATTCAATCCCTTGGGACAAAAAAAAAATATTCAATGGTCTCAACATGGCCCTCAGCAAATAGCTTGGGGTGTCTACTTTCCAAAATGGGGTCATTTGGGGGGGTTTTGTGCCATCTTGGCATTTTATGGCCTTCAAAACTGTGATAGGTAGTGATAGGTAGTGAGGAGTAAAATAAAAAATGTATGCCCTTAGAAATCCTGAAGGCGGTGCTTGGATTTCGGGGTCCCGTACGTGGCTAGGCTCCCAAAAAGTCCCACACATGTGGTATCCCCGTACTCAGAAGAAGCAGCAGAATGTATTTTGGGGTGTCATTTCACATATGCCCATAGCATGTGTGAGCAATATATCATTTAGTGACAACTTTGTGCAAAAAAAAAAAGTTTGTAATATTCCCGCAACTTGTGGCAAAATATAAAATATTTCATGGACTCAACATGCCTCTCAGTAAATAGCTTGGGGTGTCTTCTTTCCAAAATGGGGTAATTTTGGTGGGTTTTGTGCTATTTTGGCATTTTATGGCCTTCGAAACTGTGATAGGTAGTGAGGAGTTAAATCAAAAATTTGCACCCTTAGAAATCCTGAAGGTGGTGATTGGTTTTCGGGGTGCCGTGCGCGACTAGACTCCCAAAAAGTGGTAACCCCATACTCGGGAGAAGTAGCGGAATATATTTTGGGGTGCAATTCCACATATAACCATGGCATGTGTGAGCAATATATCATTTAGTGACAACTTTTTGTAAAATTTTTATTTTTTTTTGTCATTATTCAATCCCTTAGGACAAAAAAAATAAATATTCAATGGGCTCAACATACCCATCAGCAATTTCCTTGGGGTGTCTACTTTCCAAAATGGGGTCATTTGGGGGGGGTTTATACTGCCCTGCCATTTTAGCACCTCAAGAAATGAGATAGGCAGTCATAAATTAAAAGCTGTGTAAATTCCAGAAAATGTACTCTAGTTTGTAGACGCTATAACTTTTGCGCAAACCAAAAAATATACGCTTATTGACATTTTTTTTTACTAAAGACATGTGGCTGAATAAATTTTGCCCTCAATGTATGACTAAAATTTAGTTTATTCGATTTTTCTTATAACAAAAAGAAGAAAATATCTTTTTTTTTCAAAATTTTCGCTCTTTTTCCATTTATATCGCAAAAAAAAAAAAATCGCAAAGGCAATCAAATACCATCAAAAGAAAGCTCTATTTGTGGGAAGAAAAGGACGCAAATTTCGTTTGGGTGCAATATTGCATGACCGCGCAATTACCAGTTAAAGCAGCGCAGTGCGAAATTGGAAAAAGACCTCTGGTCCTTAGGGTGTTTATTGGTCCGGGGCTGAAGTGGTTAAGGAATAGCAGACTGTACCTCAATCAACCCTATGTACTGTAGTACCCTATACCTTACCAGTCCTTATAAGGACCTTTGTGGAACTAGTAGGTTGTGAATGATTAGCATACTGTACCTCAGTCCATATACTCATAAAGGACTACTGGAGCAGAAGGGCAGCAGTCAGCAGTAGTGCACCTCAACCCTATATATTGTGGACCTGCACCAGTCCTTAAGGAATAGCAGACTGTACCTCACTCAACCCTATGTACTGTAGTACCCTTTACCTTACCAGTCCTTATAAGGACCTTTGTGGAACTAGTAGGTTGTGAATGATTAGCAGACTGTTCCTCAGTCCCTATACTCATAAAGGACTACTGCAGCAGAAGGGCAGCAGTCAGCAGTAGTGCACCTCAACCCTATATATTGTGGACCTATACCAGTCCTTAAAGAATAGCAGACTGTACCTCACTCAACCCTATGTACTGTAGTACCCTATACCTTACCAGTCCTTATAAGGACCTTTGTGGAACTAGTAGGTTGTGAATGATTAGCAGACTGTTCCCCAGTCCCTATACACATAAAGGACTACTGCAGCAGAAGGGCAGCAGACAGCAGTAGTGCACCTCAACCCTATATATTGTGGACCTATACCAGTCCTTAAGGAATAGCAGACTGTACCTCACTCAACCCTATATACTGTAGTACCCTATACCTTACCAGTCCTTATAAGGACATTTGTGGAACTAGTAGGTTGTGAATGATTAGCAGACTGTACCTCAGTCCCTATACTGATAAAGGACTACTGCAGCTGAAGGGCAGCAGTCAGCAGTAGTTCACCTCAACCCTATATATTGTGGACCTATACCAGTCCTTAAGGAATAGCAGACTGTACCTCATTCAACCCTATGTACTGTAGTACCCTATACCTTACCAGTCCTTATAAGGACCTTTGTGGAACTAGTAGGTTGTGAATGATTAGCAGACTGTTCCCCAGTCCCTATACACATAAAGGACTACTGCAGCAGAAGGGCAGCAGACAGCAGTAGTGCACCTCAACCCTATATATTGTGGACCTATACCAGTCCTTAAGGAATAGCAGACTGTACCTCACTCAACCCTATATACTGTAGTACCCTATACCTTACCAGTCGTTATAAGGACCTTTGTGGAACTAGTAGGTTGCGAATGATTAGCAGACTCTACCTCAGTCTCTATACTGATAAAGGACTACTGCAGCTGAAGGGCAGCAGTCAGCAGTAGTTCACCTCAACCCTATATATTGTGGACCTATACCAGTCCTTAAGGAATAGCAGACTGTACCTCACTCAACCCTATGTACTGTAGTACCCTATACCTTACCAGTCCTTATAAGGACCTTTGTGGAACTAGTAGGTTGTGAATGATTAGCAGACTGTTCCTCGGTCCCTATACTCATAAAGGACTACTGCAGCAGAAGGTCAGCAGTCAGTAGTAGTGCACCTCAACCCTATATATTGTGGACCTATACCAGTCCTGAAGGAATAGCAGACTGTACCTCACTCAACCCTATGTATTGTAGTACCCTATACCTTACCAGTCCTTATAAGGACCTTTGTGGAACTAGTAGGTTGCGAATGATTAGCAGACTGTACCTCAGTCCCTATACTCATAAAGGACTACTGCAGCAGAAAGGCAGCAGTCAGCAGTATTGCACCTCAACCCTATATATTTTGGACCTATACCAGTCCTTAAGGAATAGCAGACTGTACCTCACTCAACCCTATGTACTGTAGTACCCTATACTTTACCAGTCCTTATAAGGACCTTTGTGGAACTAGTTGGTTGTGAATGATTAGCATACTGTACCTCAGTCCCTATACTGATAAAGGACTACTGCAGCAGAAGGGCAGCAGTCAGCAGTAGTTCACCTCAACCCTATATATTGTGGACCTATACCAGTCCTTAAGGAATAGCAGACTGTACCTCACTCAACCCTATGTACTGTAGTACCCTATGCCTTACCAATCCTTATAAGGACCTTTGTGGAACTACTAGGTTGTGAATGATTAGCAGACTGTACCTCAGTCCCTATACTCATAAAAGACTACTGCAGCAGAAAGGCAGCAGTCAGCAGTAGTGCACCTCAACCCTATATATTGTGGACCTATACCAGTCCTTAAGGAATAGCAGACTGTACCTCACTCAACCCTATGTACTGTAGTACCCTATACTTTACCAGTCCTTATAAGGACCTTTGTGGAACTAGTAGGTTGCAAATGATTAGCAGACTGTACCTCAGTCCCTATACTCATAAAGGACTACTGCAGCAGAAAGGCAGCAGTCAGCAGTAGTGCACCTCAACCCTATATATTGTGGACCTATACCAGTCCTTAAGGAATAGCAGACTGTACCTTACTCAACCCTATGTACTGTAGTACCCTATACTTTACCAGTCCTTATAAGGATCTTTGTGGAACTAGTAGGTTGTGAATGATTAGCAGACTGTTCCTCAGTCCCTATACTCATAAAGGACTACTGCAGCAGAAGGGCAGCAGTCAGCAGTATTGCACCTCAACCCTATATATTTTGGACCTATACCAGTCCTTAAGGAATAGCAGACTGTACCTCACTCAACCCTATGTACTGTAGTACCCTATACTTTACCAGTCCTTATAAGGACCTTTGTGGAACTAGTTGGTTGTGAATGATTAGCATACTGTACCTCAGTCCCTATACTGATAAAGGACTACTGCAGCAGAAGGGCAGCAGTCAGCAGTAGTTCACCTCAACCCTATATATTGTGGACCTATACCAGTCCTTAAGGAATAGCAGACTGTACCTCACTCAACCCTATGTACTGTAGTACCCTATGCCTTACCAATCCTTATAAGGACCTTTGTGGAACTACTAGGTTGTGAATGATTAGCAGACTGTACCTCAGTCCCTATACTCATAAAAGACTACTGCAGCAGAAAGGCAGCAGTCAGCAGTAGTGCACCTCAACCCTATATATTGTGGACCTATACCAGTCCTTAAGGAATAGCAGACTGTACCTCACTCAACCCTATGTACTGTAGTACCCTATACTTTACCAGTCCTTATAAGGACCTTTGTGGAACTAGTAGGTTGCAAATGATTAGCAGACTGTACCTCAGTCCCTATACTCATAAAGGACTACTGCAGCAGAAAGGCAGCAGTCAGCAGTAGTGCACCTCAACCCTATATATTGTGGACCTATACCAGTCCTTAAGGAATAGCAGACTGTACCTCACTCAACCCTATGTACTGTAGTACCCTATACTTTACCAGTCCTTATAAGGATCTTTGTGGAACTAGTAGGTTGTGAATGATTAGCATACTATACCTCAGTCCCTATACTGATAAAGAACTACTGCAGCAGAAGGGCAGCAGTCAGCAGTAGTGCACCTCAACCCTATATATTGTGGACCTGTACCAGTCCTTAAGGAATAGCAGACTGCACCTCACTCAACCCTATGTACTGTAGTACCCTATACCTTACCAGTCCTTATAAGGACCTTTGTGGAACTAGTAGGTTGTGAATGATTAGCAGACTGTACCTCAGTCCCTATACTGATAAAGGACTACTGCAGCAGAAGGGCAGCAGTCAGCAGTAGTGCACCTCAACCCTATATATTGTGGACCTATACCAGTCCTTAAGGAATAGCAGACTGTACCGCACTCAACCCTATGTACTGTAGTACCCCATACCTTACCAGTAGTTATAAGGACCTTTGTGGAACTAGTAGGTTGTGAATGATTAGCAGACTGTTCCTCAGTCCCTATACTCATAAAGGACTACTGCAGCAGAAGGGCAGCAGTCAGCAGTAGTGCACCTCAACCCTATATATTGTGGACCTATACCAGTCCTTAAGGAATAGCAGACTGTACCTCACTCAACCCTATGTACTTTAGTACCCTATACCTTACCAGTCCTTATAAGGACCTTTGTGGAACTAGTATGTTGTGAATGATTAGCAGACTGTTCCTCAGTCCCTATACACATAAAGGACTACTGCAGCAGAAGGGCAGCAGTCAGCAGTAGTGCACCTCAACCCTATATATTGTGGACCTATACCAGTTCTTAAGGAATAGCAGACTGTACCTCACTCAACCCTATATACTGTAGTACCCTATACCTTACCAGTCCTTATAAGGACATTTGTGGAACTAGTAGGTTGTGAATGATTAGCAGACTGTACCTCAGTCCCTATACTGATAAAGGACTACTGCAGCTGAAGGGCAGCAGTCAGCAGTAGTTCACCTCAACCCTATATCTTGTGGACCTATACCAGTCCTTAAGGAATAACAGACTGTACCTCACTCAACCCTATGTACTGTAGTACCCTATACCTTACCAGTCCTTATAAGGACCTTTGTGGAACTAGTAGGCTGTGAATGATTAGCAGACTGTTCCTCGGTCCCTATACTCATAAAGGACTACTGCAGCAGAAGGGCAGCAGTCAGCAGTAGTGCACCTCAACCCTATATATTGTGGACCTATACCAGTCCTTAAGGAATAGCAGACTGTACCTCACTCAACCCTATGTACTGTAGTACCCTATACCTTACCAGTCCTTATAAGGACCTTTGTGGAACTAGTAGGTTGTGAATGATTAGCAGACTGTACCTCAGTCCCTATACTGATAAAGGACTACTGCAGCAGAAGGGCAGCAGTCAGCAGTAGTGCACCTCAACCCTATATATTGTGGACCTACAGTGGGGATCGAAAGTTTGGGCACCCCAGGTAAAAAATGTGTATTAATGTGTATAACGAAGCCAAGGAAAGATGGAAAAATCTCCAAATGGCATCAAATTACAGATAAGACATTCTTATAATATGTCAAAAAAAGTTAGATTTTATTTCCATTATTTAAACTTTCAAAATGACAGAAATTAAAAAATGGTGTCTGCAAAAGTTTGGGCACCCTGCAGAGTTAATATATTGTGCTGCCCCTTTTGGCAAGTATCACGGCTTCTAAACGCTTTTTGTAGCCAGCCAAGAGTCTTTCAATTCTTGTTTGAGGTATCTTTGTCCATTCTTCCTTACAAAAGTGTTCCAGTTCTTTGAGATTTCTGGGCAGTCTGTCACGCACTGCTCTTTTAAGGAATATCCATAGATTTTCAATAATGTTGAGGTCAGGAGATTGTGAAGGCCATGGCAAAACCTTCAGTTTACGCCTCTTGATGTAATCCCCCGTGGATTTTGAGGTGTGTTTAGGATCATTATCCATTTGTAGAAGCCATCCTCTCTTTAACTTCAGATTTTTCACAGATGGCATCAAGTTACCATCCAAAATTTGCTGAAATTTTATTGAATCCATTTTTCCTTCTACTCATGAAATGTTCCCTGTGCCACTGGCTGCAATACAACCCCAAAGCATGATTGATCCACCCCCATGCTTAACAGTTGGACATATGTTCTTTTCATTAAATTCTGTGCCCTTTCTTCTCCAAACGTACGTTTGCTCATTCCAGCCAAAAAGTTATATTTTAACCTCATCGGTCCACAGAACTTGTTTCCAAAATGCCTCAGGCTTGTCTATATGTTCATTTGCAAAGTTAAATGCTGATTTTTGTGGTGAGGACGTAGAAGAGGTTTTCTTCTGATGACTCTTCCATGAAGGCCATATTTGTACAAGTATCTCTTTATAGTGGAATAGTGTACCACAACTCCAGTGTCTGCCAGATCTTTCTGGAGGGATCGTGCATTCAAATGTGGGTTTTGAATTGCTTTTCTCACAATCCTGCCAGCTGCTCTGTCTGATATTTTTCTTGGTCTTCCAGATCTTGCTTTAACTTCCACTGTTCCTGATGACTGCCATTTCTTAATTACATTCCGAACAGAGGATATTGACATCTGAAAACGCTTTGCTATCTTCTTATAGCCTTCTCCAGCTTTGTGAGCGTCAACTAATTTCAGTTTCAGTTTTCTAGACAACTGCTTAGAAGAACCCATGGTGCTGATTGTTGGGGCAAGGTCAGATGAGTCTGGCCATTTAAAACCTTTGAGATTTACATCACCTGGTCTTCCCAGACGATGATTGAGAACAATCCATGACACTGGCAGGTCTCAGCTTTGCAAAGGGGGCAGTGCATGCTATAAATTCTGCAGGGTGCCCAAACTTTTGCAGACGCCATTTTTTTGTTTTCTTTAATTTTGAAAGTGTAAATGATGGAAATAAATGCTAACTTTTTTGGACATATTATAAGAATGTATAATCTGTAATTTGATGCCATTTGGAGATTTTTCCATCTTTCCTTGGCTTCGTTATGCACATTAATACACATTTTTACCTGGGGTGCCCAAACTTTTGATCCCCACTGTATACCAGTCCTTAAGGAATAGCAGACTGTACCTCACTCAACCCTATGTACTGTAGTACCCTATACCTTACCAGTCCTTATAAGGACCTTTGTGGAATTAGTAGGTTGTGAAGGATTAGCATACTGTACCTCAGTCCATATACTCATAAAGGACTTCTGCAGCAGAAGGGCAGCAGTCAGCAGTAGTGCACCTCAACCCTATATATTGTGGACCTATACCAGTCCTTGAGGAATAGCAGACTGTAATTCACTCAACCATATGTACTGTAGTACCCTATACCTTACCAGTCCTTATAAGGACCTTTGTGGAACTAGTAGGTTGTGAATGATTAGTAGACTGTACCTCAGTCCCTATACTGATAAAGGACTACTGCAGCAGAAGGGCAGCAGTTAGCAGTAGTGCACCTCAACCCTATATATTGTGGACCTATACCAGTCCTTAAGGAATAGCAGACTGTACCTCACTCAACCCTATGTACTGTAGTACCCTATACCTTATCAGTCCTACTAAGGACCTTTGTGGAACTAGTAGGTTACATAGTTACATAGTTACATAGTTAGTCAGGTTGAAAAAAGACACATGTCCATCCAGTTCAATCTTAAAAACAAATAAATAAAATAAAAAATAATCGTACAATCCAAATACCCAATTTTATGCCCACAATTGATCCAGAGGAAGGCGAAAAAAAACCCAAGCAGAGCATGCTCCAATTTGCTACAGCAGGGGAAAAAAATTCCTTCCTGATCCCCCAAGAGGCGATCAGATTTTTCCTGGATCAACTTTACCTATGTTAGTACCCAGTTATATTATGTACATTCAGGAAAGTATCCAGGCCTTTCTTAAAGCAATCTACTGAGCTGGCCAGAACCACCTCTGGCGGGAGTCTATTCCACATTTTCACAGCTCTAACTGTGAAGAAACCTTTCCGTACTTGAAGATGAAATCTCTTTTCCTCTAGACGTAAAGAGTGCCCCCTTGTCCTCTGGGTTGACCGTACAGAGAAAAACTCAACACCAAGTTCACTATATGGACCCCTAATATATTTGAACATGTTGATCATATCCCCCCTTATTCTCCTCTTCTCAAGAGTAAATAAATTCAGTTCCTCTAATCTTTCCTCATAGCTGAGTTGCTCCATGCCTCTTATCAGTTTGGTTGCCCTTCTCTGCACTTTCTCCAGTTCCCCGATATCCTTTTTGAGAACTGGTGCCCAAAACTGAACTGCATATTCCAGGTGAGGTCTTACTAATGATTTGAACAGGGGCAAAATGATATCTCTCTCTCTGGAGTCCATACCTCTCTTAATACAAGAAAGGACTTTGCTCGCTTTGGAAACAGCAGCTTGGCATTGCATGCTATTATTGAGCTTATGATCTACCAAAACCCCCAGATCCTTCTCCACTATGGATCCCCCCAGTTGTACTCCCCCTAGCATGTATGATGCATGCATATTCTTAGCCCCCAAGTGCATAACTTTACATTTATCAACATTAAACCTCATCTGCCACATAGTCGCCCAATTAGACAGTGTATTGAGGTCGGCTTGTAAATTGGAGACATCCTGTAAGGAGGTTATTCCACTGCATATCTTGGTGTCATCTGCAAAGACAGAAATGTTACTTTTGATCCCAGACCCAATATCATTTATAAAGATGTTAAAAAGTAAGGGTCCCAGCACTGAACCTTGGGGTACACCACTGATAACCTTAGACCATTCAGAGTAAGAATCATTAATCACTACTCTCTGAATTCTGTCTTTTAGCCAATTTTCTATCCATTTACAAACTGATATTTCCAAACCTGTAGACTTTACCTTACACATGAGCCGTGTGTTGGGAACTGTATCGAACGCTTTTGCAAAATCCAAGTATACCACGTCCACCGCCACCCCTCTGTCCAAGGTTTTACTTACCTCCTCATAAAAAGAAATCAGATTTGTCTGACAACTTCTGTCTTTCATGAATCCATGTTGTCTGTTGCTTAAAGTGTTGTTGTTCAGCAAGAACTCGTCGATGTAGTCTTTTATTAAACGCTCCAGTATCTTCCCAGCTATAGAAGTTAAGCTAGCAGGTCTATAGTTACTTGGTAAAGACTTTGATCCCTTTTTAAATATAGGCACCACGTTCGCCCTGCGCCAATCCAGTGGGACTATTCCCATCATTAATGAGTCCCTAAAAATTAGATACAATGGCTCTGAAATTACAGAGCTCAATTATTTTAGGATCCGTGGATGGATGCCATCAGGACCAGGTGCTTTATCCACCTTTATTCTGTCTAAATATTTCTGGACCATATCACTTTTGAGCCATTGTGGATCATTTGGGGCTGTGTCACTATCACCCCCATTATGGACATGCGCTCCCCCATGCTCTTTTGTGTACACAGAGCTGAAGAAAGTATTTAATAAATTAGCCTTCTCTTTGTCCCCAGTCACCAACTCTAGATTATTTTTGTAAAGGGCCTACATGCTCAGACTTGACCTTTTTACTATTAATATATTTGAAGAATTTTTTGGGGTTTGTCCTACTATCTTTTGCAATCTGTCGTTCGTTTTGAATTTTTGCATCCTTGATTTCCTTTTTACATATTCTGTTAAATTCTTTGTAACATTTAAATGTCACTAGTGATCCTTCATTTTTATATTTTTTAAAAGCTCTTCTCTTATAGTTTATAGCTTTTTTAACTTTGGCTGAGAGCCACATAGGTTTTGTTTTTAGCCTTTTAAACGTATTGCCCATGGGAATATACTTTGCAGTGAGGTCCCAAACAGTCTTTTTGAAGAATTCCCATTTCTGTTCTGTGCCCATTGAAGCAAATATTCTCTCCCAGTCTAAGTCCTGGAGAGCAGCCCTCATCCTTGGAAAATTTGCTCTCTTGAAGTTAAGTGTTTTTATCTTACCCGTATGCATTTCTTGTTTAGCGCTAACATCAAAGGAAATCATGTTATGATAACTGCTACCCAGGTGTTCCTTTATCTGGACATTAGTAATAAGCTCTGCATGGTTTGAGATTACCAGGTCCAACAGAGCTTCATTCCTAGTTGGGGCCTCAATAAACTGGACCATAAAATTGTCATGTAATAGGTTTATCATTTTTTGCCCTTTAACTGTCCCAGCAGTGCCATTACTCCAGTCAATTTCTGGGTAGTTAAAATCCCCCATTATTATCACTGTCCCAGCCCTTGCAGCCCTTTCCATCTGTGCAAGGATCTGAGTCTGCACCTCCTCATTAACATTGGGTGGTCTATAACAAACTCCAACGATTAACTTTGAACTACACCCATCTAAATGCAGTTCCACCCATAATGCTTCAGACTCATCACACTCTCCATCCACCAGGTCCTCTTTCACACTTGCTTTGAGATCACTTCTCACATAGAGACAGACCCCGCCACCTTTCCTTTTTCCTGTCTCTCTGAAAGAGTGCATAGCCAGGAATATTAATAGCCCAGTCATGTGAGGATTGAAGCCAAGTTTCAGCAATACCGATTACATCATAGCTCTCCTCATGCACCACAGCTTCCAACTCACCTATTTTGCTTGGCAGACTTCTGGCATTGGTGTACAAACACTTTAATGCATTATTACATTTTGCTCTGGTGTTTTTCATATTTTTAGTAGTACAAATTGCCCTAAAGTTTTCAATGGCTTGTGAATGATTAGCAGACTGTACCTCAGTCCCTATACTGATAAAGGACTAGTGCAGCAGAAGGGCAGCAGTCAGCAGTAGTGCACCTCAACCCTATATATTGTGGACCTATACCAGTCCTTAAGGAATAGCAGAATGTACCTCACTCAACCCTATGTACTGTAGTACCCTATACCTTACCAGTCCTTATAAGGACCTTTGTGGAACTAGTAGGTTGTGAATGATTATGGGACTGTACCTCAGTCCCTATACTGATAAAGGACTGCTGCAGTAGAGGGCAGCAGTCAGCAGTAGTGCACCTCAACCCTATATATTATGGACCTATACCAGTCCTTAAGAAATAGCAGACTGTACCTCACTCAACCCTATGTACTGTAGTACCCTATACCTTACCAGTCCTTATAAGGACCATTGTGGAACTAGTAGGTTGTGAATGACTAGCAGACTGTACCTCAGTCCCTATACTGATAAAGGACTGCTGCAGTATAGGGCAGCAGTCAGCAGTAGTGCACCTCAACCCTATATATTGTGGACCTATACCAGTCCTTAAGGAATAGCAGACTGTACCTCACTCAACCCTATGTACTGTAGTACCCTATACCTTACCAGTCCTTATAAGGACCTTTGTGGAACTAGTAGGTTGTGAATGATTAGCAGACTGTACCTCAGTCCCTATACTCATAAAGGACTGCTGCAGTATAGGGCACTAGTCAGCAGTAGTGCACCTCAACCCTATATATTGTGGACCTATACCAGTCCTTAAGGAATAGCAGACTGTACCTCACTCAACCCTATGTACTGTACTACCCTATAACTTACCAGTCCTTATAAGGACCATTGTGGAACTAGTAGGTTGTGAATGATTAGCAGACTGCACCTCAGTCCCTATACTGATTAAGGACTGCTGCAGTATAGGGCAGCAGTCAGCCGTAGTGCACCTCAACCCTATATATTGTGGACCTATACCAGTCCTTAAGGAATAGCAGACTGTACCTCACTCAACCTTATGTACTGTAGTACCCTATACCTTACCAGTCCTTATAAGGACCATTGTGGAACTAGTAGGTTGTGAATGATTATGGGACTGTACCTCAGTCCCTATACTGATAAAGGACTGCTGCAGTATAGGGCAGCAGTCAGCAGTAGTGCACCTCAACCCTATATATTGTGGACCTATACCAGTCCTTAAGGAATAGCAGCCTGTACCTCACTCAACCCTATGTACTGTAGTACCCTATACCTTACCAGTCCTTATAAGGACCTTTGTGGAACTAGCAGGTTGTGAATGATTAGCAGACTGTACCTCAGTCCCTATACTCATAAAGAACTACTGCAGCAGAAGGGCAGCAGTCAAGTATAATATTCTTTCTATATTTGGAAGAAAAAATATTATACGTGTACAAGCCTATTACCATACCCGTCCTGAAAAGAACCTTTGGGGACCTAATAGTAACAGCTACTGATTAAACTGACTGTCCCTCACTGCCACACACAGCTTCCTGCCTGTCCCTATTTAAACTGACAAAAGACAGGCTGCTGCAACAATAACTTGAATAGCACTCAAAACTATATCCTGTACTACTTTATAATACCAGTCCTGAAAAGGACTTTTGTGGACCTAATAGTAACAGCTAATGATTAAACTGACTGTCCCTGCTGCACACAGTGTCCTGTCCCTCTCTCTACACTGACAAAAGACAGGCTGCTGCAACAATCACTAGCAGAGCAGTGCCTCAAACCTATATCCTGAACTACACCTAACACCTATACCATACCAGTCCTTAAAAGAACTTTTGTGGACCTAATAGCGATTTGGGTCACTACAGTCTCTCCCTGCTCCACACAGCAACCTCTCCCTACAGTGACATACGAAAGAATGTAAAATGCCCGCTGGATCGGGTCTATTTATAAGTTAGGGGGAATGTCCAAGTGTCCATGTGCTGTAATGTCTCAATTGGCTGTCCTGTACCCCATGATGGATGTTTCATCATAGGTCAAAGTTCTTTTACATGGTAAACACAGAAGTCCGCCGGGCGAACGGCGGCAATAGTCCGGCGATCGGGCGGACCGCGAACAGCCGAAATTCGCCGCGAAACGACCGCCGGGCGAACTGTTCGGCCTCCCTACATCTGAGTACCCGAGTACCTGAGTACCTGTCAGCCCATCTGATTACCCGTGTACCTGAGTACCTGTCAGCTCATCTGAGTATCCGAGTACCTGTCCCAGCCCATCTGAGTACCCGAGTACCTGAGTACCTGTCAGCCCATCTGAGTATCCGAGTACCTGTCCCAGCCCATCTGAGTACCTTAGTACCTGTCAGCCCATCTGAGTACCTGTCAGCCCATCTGATTACCCGAGTACCTGAGTACCTGTCAGCCCATCTGAGTACCCGAGTACCTGTCACAGCCCATCTGAGTACCTGAATACCTGTCACAGTCCATCTAAGTATCCAAGTACCTGAGCACCTGTCAGCCCATCTGAGTACCTGAGTACCTGAGCACCTGTCAGGCCATCTGAGTACCCGAGTACCTGTCCCAGCCCATCTGAGTACCCGAGTACCTGTCCCAGCCCATCTGAGTACCTGTCCCAGCCCATCTCAGTACCTAAGTACCTGTCACAACCCATCTGAGTACCCGAGTACCTGAGTACCTGTCACAGCCCATCTGAGTACCCGAGTACCTGAGTACCTGTCACTACCCATCTGAGTACCCGTCACAGTCCACCTGAGTACCTGTCACAGTCCATCTGAGTACCCGAGTACCTGAGTACCTGTCCCAGCCCATCTGAGTACCCGAGTACCTGTCACAGTCCATCTGAGTACCTGTCACAGTCCATCTGAGTACCCGAGTACCTGAGTACCTGTCACAGCCCATCTGAGTACCTGTCACAGTTCATCTGAGTACCTGTCACAGTTCATCTGAGTACCCGAATGCCTGTCACCAGCCCGTCGGAGTACCCGAGTACCTGTCACCAGCCCGTCGGAGTACCCGAGTACATGACACCATCCTGTCGGAGTAACGGAGTACCTGTCACCAGCCCGTCAGAGTAACAGAGTACCTGTCACCAGCCCGTCAGAGTACCCAAGTACCTATTCGCAGCCCATGCCTCATAGAATACAAATTGGGGTGTTTGCTGTCACAGCCCATCTGAGTACCTGAGTACCTGTCACAGTCCATCTAAGTATCCAAGTACCTTAGATCCTGTCAGCCCATCTGAGTACCTGAGTACCTGAGCACCTGTCAGCCCATCTGAGTACCCAAGTACCTGTCCCAGGCCATCTGAGTACCCGAGTACGGGTCCCAGCCCATCTGAGTACCTGTCCCAGCCCATCTGAGTACCCGAGTACCCGTCACAGCCCATCTGAGTACCCGAGTACCTGAGTACCTGTCACAGCCCATCTGAGTACACGAGTACCTGAGTACCTGTCACAACCCATCTGAGTACCCGTCACAACCCATCTGAGTACCCGTCACAGCCCATCTGAGTACCTGTCACAGTCCATCTGAGTACCTGTCACAGTCCATCTGAATACCAGAGTACCTGTCCCAGCCCATCTGAGTACCTGAGTACCTGTCCCAGCCCACCTGAGTACCCGAGTACCTGTCCCAGCCCATCTGAGTACCCGAGTACCTGAGTACTTGTCACAGCCCATCTGAGTACCCGAGTACCTGTCACAACCCATCTGAGTACCCAAGTACCTGAGTACCTGTCACAGCCCATCTGAGTACCTGTCACAGTTCATCTAAGTACCTGTCACAGTTCACCTGAGTACCCGAATGCCTGTCACCAGCTCGTCGGAGTACCCGAGTACCTGTCGCCAGCCCGTCAGAGTACCCGAGTACCTATTTGCAGCCCATGCCTCATAGAATACAAATTGGGGTGTTTGCTGTCACAGCCCATCTGAGTACCTGAGTACCTGTCACAGCCCATCTGAGTACCCGAGAACCTGAGCACCTGTCAGCCCATCTGAGTACCTGAGTACCTGTCCCAGCCCATCTGAGTACCTGAGTACCTGTCCCAGCCCATCTGAGTACCCGAGTACCTGTCACAGCCCATCTGAGTACCCGAGTACCTGAGTACCTGTCACAGCCCATCCGAGTACCCGAGTACCTGAGTACCTGTCACAACCCATCTGAGTACCCGTCACAGCCCATCTGAGTACCTGTCACAGTCCATCTGAGTACCTGTCACAGTCCATCTGAGTACCTGTCCCAGCCCATCTGAGTACCCGAGTACCTGTCCCAGCCCATCTGAGTACCCGAGTACCTGTCCCAGCCCATCTGAGTACCCGAGTACCTGAGTACTTGTCACAGCCCATCTGAGTACCCGAGTACCTGAGTACCTGTCACAGTCCATCTGAGTACCTGTCACAGTCCATCTGAGTACCCAAGTACCTGAGTACCTGTCACAGCCCATCTGAGTACCTGTCACAGTTCATCTGAGTGCCTGTCACCAGCCCGTCGGGGGAACCCGAGTACCTGTCACCAGCCCGTCGGAGTACCCAAGTACCTGTCACCAGCCCGTCGGAGTACCCAAGTACATGTCACCAGCCCGTCGGAGTAAAGGAGTACCTGTCACCAGCCCGTCGGAGTACCCGAGTACCTGTCACCAGCCCGTCGGAGTACCCGAGTACCTGTCACCATCCTGTCGTAGTAACGGAGTACCTGTCACCAGCCCGTCGGAGTAACAGAGTACCTGTCACCAGCCTATCAGAGTACCCGAGTACCTATTTGCAGCCCGTGCCTCATAGAATACACATTGGGGTGTTTGCTTTCCAAAATGGGGTCATTTTGGGGGTAATTCCATTGTCCTGGTGCTCCAGGACCTTCAAAAGTGTGATAGGTAGGAACGAAATGAGATGTGTCATTTATGCTCCTAGAACGCCTGAAGGTACAACTTCCATGTTGGGCCTCTGTATGTGGCCAGGCTTTGTAAAAGTCTCACACATGTGGTATCGCAATACTCAGGAGGAGTAGCAGAATGTGTTTTGGGGTGTAATTTTTACTATATACATGCTATGTTTTAGAAATATATTATAAATGGAAAACTTTGTGAAGACTTGTGTAAAAAAATTAACCGTTCAAAAGACTCATAATGCTTCATAGAATATACTTTGGGGTGTTTGTTTTCCAAAATGGGGTCATTTTGTGGGTAATTCCATTGTCCTGGTGCTCCAGGGCCTTTGCAAATATAATAGGTCGTTAGGAAATTAGAGGTGTCATTTATGCTCCTAGAACACCTGAGGGCGCTCCCTGCATGTTGGGCCTCTGTATGTGGACACGCTATGTAAAAGTCACACACATGTGGTATCCCCATACTCAGGATGAGTAGCAGAATGTATTTTGGGTTGTAACTTTTGCTATGTAGATGCTTTGAGTTACAAATATCTTATAAACTGACCAGTTTGTGTAAAAAAAAAATATGTTTTCATTTTCTTTCCACGTTTTCTGAAGATTTGTGGTGTCTGCCTTCCAAAATGGGGTCATTCTGTGGGTAATTCTACTGTCCTGGTGCTCCAGGGCCTTCACAAATGTAATAGGGGGTTAGGAAATTAGAGGTGTCATTTATGCTCCTAGAACCCCTTACGGTGCTCCCTGCATGTTGGACCTCTCTGTGTGGCCAGCCTGTGTAAAAGTCCCACACATGTGGTATCGCCATACTCGGGAAGAGTTGTAGAATGTATTTTGGGGTGTACTTGGAATTATGCATATGCTGTGTATGAGAAATAACTTGTTATTATGACAATTTTGTAAAAAAACAAAAAAAAAATTCTTCTTTTTCCCAAGAATTGTGGGAAAAAATTAAAACTTCAAAAACTCACCATGCCTCTTACTAAATACCTAGGAATGTTTACTTTTCAAAAAGGGGTCATTTGGGGGGTATTTGTACTTTCCTGAAATTTCATAGCCTCAAGAAATGAGATAGGGTCCCTTCACACGGGGCGGATCAGTGCTGATCCGCCCCGTGGATATCCGCTTGCACAGCGGGGATCGCCGGAGCGCTCTCCGCTGAGCAGGAAGATGACAGGTCCTTCTCTGCACACTGCGCAGGGACGGACCTGTCACAGCGCCGCTCTCCCCTATGGGAGATCCGGTGACGACAAACTGCAGTGTCCGTCGTCACCCGATCCGATCCAATGAGGAATGGAAAAATAGCTTTTTCCTCCGTCACACTTTTTCGGATTGGAGCGGGTCGGATGTCAGCGGACATGTCACCGCTGACATCTGACGCTCCATAGAGCTCTATGGAGCATCCATTCAGGTTCACCTGAAAAACTGACAGGCGGATCTGAACAGATCGGTAGTGTGAAAGGGGCCATAGGCCGTCAGTACATCAGGTGTGATCAGATGTGATCAATTTTCAATGATTTGCACCATAGCTTGTAGACTCTATAACTTTTAAAGAGTCTAAATAATATCCACTAATTTGGTTTATTTTTACTAAAGAGATGTAGCCGTATACATTTTGGCCCAAATTTATGAACAAAAATGACTTATTTGCAAAATTTTATCATAGAAACTAAAAAAATGATTTTTTTTTTTCAAAATTTTCGCTCTTTTTTTCACTTATGTCGCAAAAAATAAAAAACCCAGTGGTGATTAAATACCACCAAAAGAAAGCTCTATTTGTATGAAAAAAATGATAACATTTATGTTTGGGTACAGTGTTGCATGACTGAGTAACTGGCATTCAAAGTGAGAGAGCACTAAAAGGTAAAAATTGGTCTGGTAAGGAAGGTGAATAAATGCCCTGTATTGAAGTGGTTAAAGCAGCTGTGCAAAGTAAAGGAAATAAATAAATCATGCACTGCGCTATCCCCTTAATGATCTGCTGAACCTGCAGTGAAAAAACAAAATTGTTAACTAAAGTGATGTGCCTATAAATTCAATCCCAAGTATAAATATATATATATATATATATATATATATATATATATATATATATATATATATTTATATTTATGGTCGAAGCCCTATGGCCGATACGGATATGAACAAATAGACTTATCATAAGATTAACAACATGAAATGGACCTGAAGTGTGCCCTGGTCTGATGGTCGGTATACCAAAATAAGGGGGCATACCCTAGATTAGAAATTAATATTTTGTGGAGAGAAATGAATTTGAGAAATGCCCTGAAAAGGGGATGGGAGGGTGGGTGCCGTGCACCGGAAACCGACAAAGACCACAGGCAAGCGGGCTGGTTAAATACCCTCCGGGCTCCTCCCATAAATTCAGGCCACCATACTGGCCTTCCTACTTATGGTCGAAGCCCTATGGCCGATACGGATATGAACAAATAGACTTACCATAAGATTAACAACATGAAATGGACCTGAAGTGTGCCCTGGTCTGATGGTCGGTATACCAAAATAAGGGGGCAAAAACATTCAGGTAGGGGTGTAGTTTTATTCGTTTTAGCTTAATTAGTTGAGCAGGTTTGGTGAACGCTTGTGCCATTTCCACCCGAGGATTGGGGATGTAACGGCGAAGGTAGGCAGGGTTCCAACTGCTTAGTCTCTCAATGACGTGACTTGGGACCCATGCCTACATGCTGCCAAGGTTGCTCAAATACTAAAGAGTGACCACGGTATGGACCGGGGTCGAGATGTAGGCTGCGTAGAAGAACCCCATGTGTTTGGGAAACTGGCAGGTACACAAGTGTTAGCACGAAAAGGCAATAGGGGAATATAGATTACGCGTTCCGGTAGGAGTGACAGTAGTTAGTCGAGTATGGTTACTCGACACCAAGCACTGCTTGTTCTATAGAAATGGACGTCTATCCTGGAGCCAGATTGCTGGGTTTTTAGACACTGCAAGGTGGAGGATGAAATGGTGTTGGTAGCGAGCCAAGTGACGACTATGCAGAACTTGGCCTGCGGGATTGCTGAAGGCCTGGAATGAACATACAATGGACATTAAACTGGTGCGGCCAAGATAACTGCAGCAGTCTGCGCAGGAAGGACACAACCGAGAGCGGTCCAGACCTGGCTTTATCAACAAGATGAACCTCGGCCCAGTTGTCGGTGGTGAACGCCACGACCTGTCCTGTCCTGACATGACCCCAGAGTCGAGAGGCTGTCATGACCGGGTATAGCTTGAAGAGGGAGGAAATCCAGGTAAACCCGGGGTTTAGGAGTATCCCTGATGCCATGGTCCTGTAAGCCAGTGGTGGCCAAAAATTGCAGCGAAGCCTGTGGAAGCTGCGGCATCTGTCACTACCAGGGGTGACAGGGGCATCGTAGATGGTATAAAGATTGCTATACCAATCCATGCAGAAAGGAACCTTCCGACATCGATAGGTCTGCTAATGCCACGGTATCTAAACCAAGGATCTGAGAGGGGTCCTACGTCCGTGAGAGGAAGACCAGGAGGCATGACATAAAGATTGACCCTGGGGAATGGCCCGTATTGCAGATTTGATCATTCGTCAGGTGGTGTCTGTGTCGAACCTGGCTGCCAGTGCTACTAACGATAAATTGGCTAGGCCGTGCGAACCATAAAGGGCCAGGTAGATGGCCGCTTGGATGACTAGACTGGGGAATGTGCGAGGATTTTATGTGTCCCTAAAGATGGCAGTTGTGATGGGCGAGCGTTTGCCGTTGGCTATGGGCTGATGCCTCTGGATGCCTCGTAGTGGGGATCTTACTGTATGGGCCGTAAAGACAGATGGCTCTCCGGGCCCTGTAAGGATAAGAAATGCTGAACGCTGGCTAGGTATAGCCTGAGCGTGTTACAGGAAGAAGCCAGTTGCGTGTGTCAACGCGATCCTGGTGCCGGACGGAAGTTGAACTCAACTGTCCTAAGGGAGAGACAGACAGATAGGAAACGGTGAGTGGCTTGTAAGAAAAGCCACAGGGGACAAGTGGCCAATTAAGTGCTGCTGAAAACGACGTGTAGCCAGTTTGTGCCACTGAGAATGTGCAAGCACAAGAATGATTGCAAGAGGTTATGCTAAGTCGAGAGCCTTGGCATGATTGCAAAAGTTGTGTTTGAACGTGTGCTTGCGACAATTGCACGGGAGTTTGTCACTGGAGATGTGTTCGTGGTGACTCTGAGAAATTCGTGTTACCGCATGTGCTTTGCAAAGACTGCAGGAGTTGTGCTTGAACGTGTGTTTGGATGCGTGCTTGCAACGATTGCAAGATGTTATGCCAAGATGTGTGCTTGCAATGATCGCAAGATGTTATGCTAGGATGTGTGCCTGCAACGATTGCAAGGAGTTACATCAGGATGCGTGCTTGCCATGATTGCAAAATGTTGTGCTAGGATGCGTGCCTGCAACGAACGCAAGAAGTTATGCCAGGATGCGTGCCTGCAACGATTGCAAGGAGTTATGCCAGGATGCGTGCCTGCAACGATTGCAAGGAGTTATGGTAGGATACATGGGTAGCCAGGTCGGGAAAGACAGAAGTCCATCCAGTCCTAACCACAAATCAAACAAATAAAATATCGCACAACCCGACACACCCAATTCTACACCCACAGCTGATCCAGAGGAAGGCAAAAAACCCCAGCAGAGCATAGCCCAATTTGCTACAGCAGGGGAAAAAATTCCTTCCTGATCCCTCGAGAGGCAATCGGATTTTCCCTGGATCAACTTTACCTATAAATATAAGTACCCTGTTATATAATGTACATTTAGGAAAGTATCCAGGCTTTTCCTAAAGCAATCTATTGAGCCAGCCAGAACTGCCTGCTAGCAATGATTGCAATAAGCTTGTGCCTGGACATCTGCTTGCAATGATTGCAAGAGGTCTTATGCTCGAATGCGTGCTTGCAATGACTGCAAGAGGTCTATGCCTGAATGTGTGCTTGCAACGATTGCGAGAAGTCTATGTTTGGATGCGTGCTTGCAACGATTGCAAGAAGTCTACGCTTGGATGCGTGCTTGCAATGACTGCAAGAAGTCTACGCTTGGATGCGTGTTTGCAACGATTGCAAGAAGTCTATGCTTGTATGCGTACTTGCAACGACTGCAAGACGTCCATGCTTGAATGCGTGCTTGCAACGATTGCAAGAAGTCTATGTTTGGATGCGTGCTTGCAATGCTAGCAAGAAGTCTACGCTTGGATGCGTGCTTGCAATGACTGCAAGAAGTCTACGCTTGGATGCGTGTTCGCAACAATTGCAAGAAGTCTACGCTTGGATGCGTGTTCGCAACAATTGCAAGAAGTCTACGCTTGGATGCGTGTTTGCAACGATTGCAAGAAGTCTACGCTTGTATGCGTACTTGCACCGACTGCAAGACATCCATGCTTGACTGCGTGCTTGCAACGATTGCAAGAAGTCTATGCTCAAATGTGTGCTTGCAACGATTTGCAAGAAGTCTACGCTTGGATGCGTGCTTGCAACGATTGCAAGAAGTCTACGCTTGGATGCGTGTTTGCAATGATTGCAAGAAGTCTACGCTTGTATGCGTACTTGCAACGAATGCAAGGCGTCCATGCTTTAATGCGTGCTTGCAACTGTTACAAGGAGTCTACGCTTGAATGCGTATTTGTAATGAAAAAACCTGTTATGACAGAGGCATAAGCCGGTCGTGTCGCACGAATCGATCATGCCGCTGTTGCGACTATCTGTTAATCGTGTATGCTCTGAAGCATGTACTGAAACGTGGCTGAAATACCTGGGGCGCGCCGAGACGAATTAGTGCACGATGCGACTGGATTTGTATCGGAGCGTGATACGTGACAGTGAAAATGATTTCCCATGACAGAGTCATGAATCAGAGAACCGAAACCTGCAACTGATAATGAATCCTGACTCTGGAGCATGTACTGAAATGAGGCCGTAACCAACTGGGGCACATCGAAACGAATCGGTGCATCGCGGATGTGACTAGATTCGAATCGGAGCGCGGTAAGTGACAGTGAAATGAGTGACAAAAGTTTGCCATGACAGAGACCCGAATCGGTCGTGCTGCGTTTGCGACTGACAACGAACGGGACTCTGGAGCATGTACTGAAATGAGGCCGTAACCAACTGGGGCACATCGAAACGAATCGGTGCATCACGGATGCGACTAGATTTGAATCGGAGCGCGGTAAATGACAGTGAAATGAGTGACAAAAGTTTGCCATGACAGAGGCCCGAATCGGTCGTGCCGCGATTGCGACTGACAACGAACGGGACTCTGGAGCATGTACTGAAATGAGGCCGAAAAATACCTGGGGCACGCCGGGACGAATTGGTGCATCGTAGATGCGACTGGATTCGTATCGGAACGTGATACGTGACAGTGAAATTATTTCCCATGACAGAGGCACGAATCGGTGCGCTGCAACCTGCGACTGACAACGAACGGGACTCTGGAGCATGTACTGAAATGAGGCCGAAAAATACCTGGGGCACGCCGGGACGAATTGGTGCATGGTAGATGCGACTGGATTCGTATCGGAACGTGATACGTGACAGTGAAATGATTTACCATGACAGAGGCGGTGACTCGACAAATGGGACTCTGGAGCATGTACTGAAATGAGGTCGCAAAGCAACTGGGGCACACCGGGACGAATCGGTGCATTGTGGATGCGACTGGATTCGAATCGGAGCGCGGTAGGTGAGAGTGAAATGATTTGAAATGATCTGAAATGGTTTGAAATGGTTGACATGGTTCGGCCTTGACATGGCACTGGCCGGTGTCCATCAAATCCACGAGAAACATCGATTAGTCTGCGTCGGTGTGAGGTACACAACACGAACGAAATGTTTAGTATGATAACGTTACGAGTAGTAGACAGACGTCACGGCTGTGTGTAGGGTTTTACGAATAACTCGTAAGTTTGATATCGAGGTTTAGTGACGAGACATTTATAATATATGAAATGACAAGTCAACCGAAAAACTCTACCTGCGACAGCCAAATCGACGCGTTAGTACGTGAATTGCGAACGGGAACGAGGACCTCGAACAACTACGAAGCGGTAACTCACGGACGCTAACGAGTTTCGAAGAGTCGCCCTAATGACGTTGTGCCGTGCACCGGAAACCGACAAAGACCACAGGCGAGCGGGCTGGTTAAATACCCTCCGGGCTCCTCCCATAAATTCAGGCCACCATACTGGCCTTCCTATATATATATATATATATATATATATATATATATATATAAATGTGTGTATTTATATATATCTCTATCTCGGCTGTCGTCATACAGCTTACAACATTATATAGCGTGAATATACACACATTTCATAAAATATAAATATTGGTACAAAAGTGATCCATAAAGTTCTCAGGTGCATATAGGTCCGTGATTCTCTGACCATCCAGGATCAGTTTTCAGTGTCCTTAATATAAAGATAATAAATTTGACTTGATAGGTGACTGTGAATATAGCGATCTGCAGCAGTGATTACACTCAGGTGCCCCCCACCCCAAGGTAATGGCCGCTCACCTCACAGCGTGTGACCTCGCAATTAAGTTTGGTCAATACACGGTTTTGAATCGTCAAAACGGATTCCAGGTCAGGTTGCAAGGTTTAAATACTGCTATAAGATGTGGCATTCTCATATATAAATGCCAAAAAGAGACTTCCATAGTTTAATAACGTTTAAAAAAAAATTATATAATGCAAACAAAGCCCTATTATAGGGTACTCATCACTCTATAGCATGCCTTAATAGCGCCAAGCCGTGGATGAGATTGTGTGCTCCTACTCCATATAACAGACCAGCTGTCACCTGGACAGCGCAGGTGACAGCTGGTTTGTCATATGGAGTAGGAGCACACAATCTCATCCACGGCTTGGCGCAATGAAGGCATGATATAGAGCGGTGAGTACCCTATAATAGGGCTTTGTTTGCATTAAATAAACATTTTTTAAACGTTATTACACTATGTAAGTCTCTTTTTGATATTTATATATGAGGATGCCACATCTTTGAGCAGTGTTTGGGCCTTGCAACCTGACCTGGAATCCTTTTTGACAATTCAAAACCGTGTACTGACCAAACTTAATTGCAAGGCCACACGCTGTTAGGTGAGCGGCCATTACCTTGGGGTGGGGGGCACCTGAGTGTAATCACTGCTGCAGATCGCTATATTCACAGTCACCTATGAAGTCACATTTATTATCTTTATATTAACTTGTTCAAATCTGCGTTATAGCCAAATGACGGCTACAGCCCAGACCTGCTTTGCTGGGAGTACATCTATTGATGTCCTCCCGTGTCCGAGCAGCCTGCGCGCCTCCTGCAGGGCACGCTCTGTGATCAGACCCTTTATCCGAGCATGCAACCTGGCAGGCCGCAGGAAAAGTGGGGGGGATGAGAGAGCGCCCCCTCTTCTGAACCGTACCACGCCACATGCCCTCAACATTGGGAGGATGCTTTGGGGGTCTGTGACCCCTCAAAGCACCATGTCCCCATGTTAATGGGGACAAGGGCCTCATCCCCACAACCCTGGCCGTTGGTTGTGGGGGTCTGCGGGCGGGGGGGTTATCAGAATCTGGAAGCCCCCTTTAACAAGGGGACCCCCAGATCCTGGCCCCCCCGTTTGAAATGGTAAGGGGGTACAAAAGTACCCCTACCATTTCACAAAGAAAGTGTATAAATGGTTAAATAAGACAAACACACTTTTGAAAAATTCCTTTATTAAAAATAAAAAAAATAAAAAAAAGATTCCAGCGGTGCTAATCCACTCTTGCTATCCAGCGATGGATGATCATCTCTACGGGGTCCAGCGATGGCTGATCTGATCCAGCGATGGGTGATTTTCAGTCCAGCACAGTCCATCTATGCATCCGTCTTCTGTCTCAGCTGAGGAGACACTGCGGGGATCCCAGCACTGAAGTTTCTTATATTAGGAGGGCGGGGCCACCCGTCACCTGACCCCGCCCCCTCTGACGCTGGTGAGGGAAGCCAGGGTTTCCCCCATGATGTATGGGTGACCCCGTCCCCTCTGATGTAACGCAGGTTTCCGTTACATCAGAGGGGGGCGGGGTCACCCATACGTCATGGGGAACCCCTGGCTTAAGGGAGTTGAAACTGAAACAATGTGGTATCAATGCTGATCCCAAAAATTCGATAACCATAGCAGGAAGAACAGTTTTTTTTAATTCAATAGGAATGGCAACATTTTGAGCAATGGCTAAGAATAATTTTAACAATAAAGCACATATTGATGAATCTGGAGGTCCTATAAAAAGGAAATCATCCAAATAATGGATTATTCCCTCACAGCCAGATTCATATAAAAGAACCCACTGTAAAAAGGTGGCAAAAGTTTCAAAATACTGACATGATAATGAACAACCCATTGGTAAACACATTTAATAGAAAAAATTAACTTCAGAACAAAAACCCAAGGAATTAAAAGATTCGGGGGCAATAGACAGTAACCTGAAAGCGGACTGTATATCAGATTTTGCTAATAATGCTCCAATACCAAATTTCCTTATAAGATTTATAGCACCATCACAACTGGCATATGTTACAGATGATAAGGAATTATCAATCTCATCATTCAGTGAACTGCCTTTTGGGTAAGAAAGATGATTAATTAATCAATAAGAATTAGGTTCCTTCTTTGGCACTAAAGCTAACGGTGAACATTTTTAAAAGGAGGAGAGACAAAAGGAACAGCCACTCGGCCAGCTACGATTTCTTTTATCAACTTTTGTGTAACCACCTGACTATGAATAAAAACTGATTTAAAGCGGTAGTAAACCCGCACATTTTTTTTTTTTTTTTACCACCTGCAAAGCAAAAGGCATAATGAGCTAGTATGCACCGCATACTAGCTCATTATGAAATACTTACCTTAGAACAAGGCCCTGACATCTGGCCCGATCCACGCCGAGGGAGCTGACATGCTCCCTCTGCATTTCTTCCAGGTGTCGCGGCTCCGGCCACTCACAGCGCATGCGCGGGAGATTTCATCCCGGCCGGACTTTCAGCCGAGAATCCCCTTGTGCGCATGCACCGCTGCAGTCAGCGGATCATACCGAGGGGAATATCTCCTAAACCGTACAGGTTTAGGAGATATTTTTTTTACCTACAGGTAAGCCTTATTATAGGCTTTCCTGTACGTAAAAGTAAAAAAAATGAGTATACAACCACTTTAAGGTTATCCACCATATGGCGCCCGGATCCAGAAAAAAACTGCAAGCTTAAAACCTAAAGAAAAACCTTCAATTAAAATTCTGGCCTTGAGGGGGCGTGGCCGAGTGCATGGAGCGGTAAGACTTGCCTCTGTGGAGCTCCCGCACACGCCGGACATGCAACAGCTCGCTCACTCACCTGCTCAGACACTGCAAACAGGTTGGTAATGGGGAGGAAAGGTGGGGGAGACGGTCGCCGTTCCCCAGATCCGCAAGCTGAGGGGGAAATAGACAATTTTTTCACCCGTTTAGGGCACGATCATCACGGCCCCCCCGTCCAAGATGGCGCCGGCCAGGGCCTCAGGCCCACACTCAACCTCACAGGGAGCTGCGTCCCAGCGCTCCACACCCCACATGAGAACCAGACAGCGTTCCAGGTCCCCTGCAGAGTCAGAAAATGTCTCAGCCCGCTCTGCCTGCCATTCCCCTGACTCCCACAGATCCTATGGAGGATGGGACATGGAAGCCTATATTAAAGCCCTCCCTATAAAACATGATTTTGAGGCCTGTGTACAGAGACTTGAGCGCTCTTACAAACAATAAATCACAGAGCTGCGCAGGGATGTCACAAACAGATTAGAAGAAGTGGAGAACAATGCAGAGGAAACCGCGTCTATACTGCAAGCCCATGAGGCTGCTTTACATGAGCACACCTTGCAAATCCAACAACTGATGTACCATCAGGACGACCAGGAAAATAGGGCCAGACGTAACAATATACGCATACGCGGTCTACCTGAATCTGTCTAAACCAAAGATCTGACCCCTGCAGTCATCGCCATGTTTAATGACCTGCTGCGCAAAGATAAGGATGCCCCTCTGGAACTTGACCGTGTTCACCGAGCCCTTGGGCCCTGGAACCCTAACCTGTAGCACCCCAGGGACGTTATATGCAGAATGCATTTCTATGCGATTAAGGATGCCATTATGCAGGCCGCACGTACTCAGGACGCCATATATTTCAACGGCTCTCCAGTGACTTTACTCCCCGATATTTCCAAGCTGACCCTGGACATGCGGTGGGTCCTGAATCCCCTTACTGGGGCCCTCCAAGCAAAGCAAATTAAATATCGATGGGGATTTTCATTCATCCTCTCTGCATCTCATGAAGGAAAGTCTGTGACATTTGGTACTCTGGGGGACCTCCCGAGATTTCTAGGAACTTTTGAACTGCCACAGATTCCCATTCCAGACTGGCCTCTCCAGGCGGCCACCCCAGGATTCCAGGTCACCACAGGCTGGCAAAGGCAATCCAAAAAGAAGACCAAACGCTCCAGACCGGAATCCTCCAAAGCATCCAATGGATGACTTCCTGATGCAGCTACCTTGACTAACTTTTCTTTTCTTCACAGGCTTTTGACCAGTGAAGACGCACCTGCCTACACTGTTGTTGGGACAATCTGTCATCCTACCTAACCCCTTATCCTTTATTTATTTTTTGCATGTGAAGGTATTATCACTTTGTCTCAGGGTACAGGCCCCCCATGATAGGAGGGCCCTGTTTGTTATTGCCTAAGGTCCCCTGCTCCCCATGGGCTTAACCCCTCCCCTCCCCCTCCTCATCACCCCCCCACCTTGTCCCCCTCCCCACCCCTCCCCCACCTCTCCCTAATGATGTGTCCTGTTCTCCAAACGAGTGAGTTTCCCTGTGTACTGCTAGACGCACATAGTTTAGATGTGGCCCTCTGGGACAATTGTTCCAGAGACCCACATATGGTTGTTTAACATTTACCTTGCACTACAGGGTTTTGAGCTTTATAATGACTAGCAGAAATTACATATATGTTGCCCGGCGTGTGCGGGCCTCTCCTTGTGTTGACCATGTTTCCCCCCACTTAGGGTTTTCAGCACCCATAGCAATTTCAGTTGATATGTTGATTGCAACTTTAATAGTTCGGCCCTTCAGGCCTTGTTTCCTTTCCCTTCTATCTCCCTCTACATCCCCTTTCCTCTTGCTTCTTCCCCTCTTCTCCCCCCTCCCCCCACCTGGAGCCAAAGGTTCCTTCTTCTTCACCTCTCCCCCCTCCCCTCTCGAGACAGCGAGCTTCACCTTTGATACTCAAATTAAGCCCATTATCTTGTCCAACCGATGGCAGCTCTCTTAACTGCAGAGGCCTCAATACTCTGGAGAAAAGGAGGCAAATCCTATATCATTTTCACAAGCTAGGGATACAAGTCTTGCTCTTGCAGGAGACCCATTTTAGATCAGATGCTATCCCACAAATGCCGCATAAATATTACCCTACTTGGTACCACAGCACCAATCCCTAAGCAAAATCCAAGGGCGTCTCTATAGCATTTCACGCCTCTTTCTCCCCAGATGTCCTTGATACCTACATTGATCCCCTTGGCAGATATGTCTTTATCAAAATGACAAATTTGAACACGATCTATACTGTGGTTAACATTTATTCTCCCAACCAGGAGCATTTCCTCACCAAAGTGATCTCACGCCTTTGGCACGACCAATGTGATTCTGGGAGGGGACCTCAACGCCACCTTGATACCACGCCTTGATGCCTCAACTGGTAAATCATCGCTCTCCCCAGTCTCTCTGACGAAAATGTGCACACTCTTATCTGACATATCCCTAGTTGACATATGGAGACTGCTACACCCTACCGTTAAAGATTACACCTATTTCTCCCCAGCCCACTCCTCTTACAGCCAACTTGATTACTTTTTTGTCTCTCAATCCCTACTTGACTATTCTCCCTCAGCCTCTATAGGCCTTACCCTATGGTCTGATCATGCCCCCATTCATATGGGCCTGGGAAGAATACCCCCACGAAATAAAAGATCTTCCTGGAGGCTTAACGACAACTTGTTATCTAACTTAGTTTGCACACAGGATATCGTACAGACTCTTAAACACTTCACATTGGACCACGCCCACGATACCACCAACCCACTCGTGCAGTGGGAAGCGCTTAAATGCGTGGTTCGGGGTAAACTTATCCAACATGGTTCCCGTCTCAAGCGTGCATGTACTGATGATATCACACATCTCCTCAATACTACAGCAACCTTAGTGGATTCGCATAAGAAATCTCCGGTCACTACAATGCTGCTAGAACTTACGCCAAGAGAGACCTACTGCAAATCTTTTCCCACCGCGAGGCAGTGGCGAGGGATAAGGGGCGCTTTGCCCATTATTCACACGCCAATAAATGCGGTAGACAGCTAGCGCATACACTGCAACCCAGACAAGCCAGGAAGCCCATCCCATTTATTAACTCCCAGACAAAAGGCAAAGTGATGAATAACTTGGCCATAATGGAGGAATTCCGCCAATACTACTCAAACCTATATAACCTTACCCCCCAGTCTTCCTCTTCCCCATCTCACCTACCAGACCTATCCACATATGTCCAGGACACTGCACTCCCCACTATTCCAGCCTCTGATAAAGCGGTTCTAGAATCTGCTTTTACAGATGCTGACTTTCAGGCAGCCATAAAGCACTTTAAAAACGGCAAGAGCCCCGGCTCAGATGGGTTCTCCGCACGCTTCTATAACACCCCAAGTTATCCCCTTTTTAGTTAAAGCTTTCAACGCCATTGATGGGAATATTACCCCCTCTTCCGCCCTCCTCCAAGCCCAAATAGTTGTCATTCCAAAACCGGGCAAAGACCCATCTCTATGCCCTAACTACAGACCTATCTCTCTCTTAAATATTGACTTGAAACTGTATGCAAAAATTCTTGCTAGCCGCATATCACCTCTGCTCCCAGCCATAATCCATGGTTGGCTTTGTCCCTGGCCGCGAAGCCAGAGACAACACCACCAAAACTGTTCACCTAATCCATTATGCCGAACACCAACAATTACCGACCTGCCTTCACTCCTGAGATGCAGAGAAGGCCTTCGACAGGGTCAGCTGGCCCTTTCTTCATGCCACCCTGACCCAATTAGGCCTAGGACCTATCATGATCTCCAGCATTATGTTCCTATATTCCAAACCCACAGCCAAGATACTGGTAAATGGCTCCCACTCAGACACATTCACGATTGCAGATGGCACTAGGCAGGGTTGCCCCCTCTCCCCTCTATTATTTGCACTAGTGATTGAACACTTAGGCCAAGCAATTAGAGCTAACCCCAACATACATGGCATCAAAACCCCCTCCGCCCACTATAAACTCTCCTTATACGCGGACGATCTCCTCCTCTATGTAACTCAGCCTCACATCAGCATTAGGGATGAGCCAAACACCCCCCTGTTCGGTTCGCACCAGAACCTGCGAACAGACCTAAACTTCGTGTGAACTTTAGAACCCTATTAAAGTCTATGGGACTCGAACGTTCACAATCTAAAGTGCTCATTTTAAAGGGTAATATGCAGGTTGCTGTCCTAAAAAGTGTTTGGGGACCCGGGTCCTGCCCCAGGGGACATGGATCAATGCAAAAAGAAGTTTTAAAAACGGCAGTTTTTTCAGGAGCAGTGATTTTAATAATGATTAAAGTGAAACAATAAAAGTGTAATATTCCTTTTAATTTCATAGCTGGGGGGTATCTATAGTATGCCTGTGAAGTGGCGCATGTTTCTGGTGCTTAGAACTGTCCCTGCACAAAGTGTCATTTGTGCAGGAAAAAAAGTCTTTTAAAATCACTTGCGGCTAAATTGTCGGCTCCCCGTAATACAGAGAACACTCTATGAGTGTTCTCTGTATTAGCCGACAATTCATTCATTCATTGATAAAAAAAAAAAAAAAACGTGGGGGTTCCCCTAAATTCAGTAATTGAATTACCAGGCCCTTCAGGTCTGACATGGATATTAAGGGGAACCCCGTGTCAAATTAAAAAACAAAAATTTACGTGGGGGTCCCCCTAAATATCCATACCAGACCCTTCAGGTCTGATATGGATATTAAGGGGAACCCTGCATCAAATTTTAAAAAAAAATGGGTATGTGACCCCTCAAAGCACCTTGTCCCCATGTTGATGAGGACAAGGGCCTCATCCTCACAACCCTGGCCGTTGGTTGTGAGGGTCTGCGGGCGGGGGGCTTATCAGAATCTGGAAGCCCCCTTTAACAAGGGGACCCCCAGATCCCGGCCCCCCCCTGTTTGAAATGGTAAGGGGGTACAAAAGTACCCCTACCATTTCACAAAGAAAGTGTCAAAATGGTTAAATAAGACAAACACACTTTTGAAAAATTCTTTTATTAAAAATGAAAAAAATAAAAAAAAGATTCCAGCGGTGCTAATCCATTCTTGCTATCCAGTGACGGATCTCCGGGGTCCAGCGATGGATGATCATATCCAGCGACGGGGGATCTCTCAGTCCATCGCTGTCCATACATCCTTCTTCTGTCTCCACTCCGGAGACACTGCAGAGATCCCAGCGCTGACGTTTCTTATATTAGGAGGGCGGGGCCACCCGTCACCTGACCCCGCCCCTCTGACGCTGGAGAGGGAAGCCAGGGGTTCCCCAGTGACGTGTGGGTGACCCCGCCCCCCTGATGTAATGCAGGTTTCCGTTACATCAGAGGGGCGGGGTCACCCACACGTCACTGGGGAACCCCTGTCTCCCTTCACCAGCGTCAGAGGGGGCGGGGTCAGGTGACGGGTGGCCCCGCCCTCCTAATATAAGAAACGTCAGCGCTGGGCTCTCTGCAGTGTCTCCGGAGTGGAGACAGAAGAAGGATGTATGGACAGCGCTGGACTGAGAGATCCCCCGTCGCTGGAGATGATCATCCATCACTGGACCCCGGAGATTCGTCGCTGGATAGCAAGAGTGGATTAGCACCGCTGGAATCTTTTTTTTTATTTTTTTCATTTTTAATAAAGGAATTTTTCAAAAGTGTGTTTGTCTTATTTAACCATTTTGACGCTTTCTTTGTGAAATGGTAGGGGTACTTTTGTACCATTTCAAACAGGGGGGGGGCCGGGATCTGGGGGTCCCCTTGTTAAAGGGGGCTTCCAGATTCTGATAAGCCCCCCCGCCCGCAGACCCTCACAACCAACGGCCAGGGTTGTGAGGATGAGGCCCTTGTCCTCATCAACATGGGGACAAGGGGCTTTGAGTGGTCACAGACCCCCAAAGCATCCTCCCAATGTTGAGGGTATGTGGCCTGGTATGGTTCAGGAGGGAGGGGGGGCCGCTCTCTCATCCCCCCTCTTTTCCTGCGGCCTGCCAGGTTGCGTGCTCGGATAAAGGGTCTGATATGGATTTTTAGGGGGACCCCCACGTCAATTTTTTTTAAAATTTGATGCGGGGTTCCCCTTAATATCCATATCAGACTGAAGGGTCTGGTATGGATATTTAGGGGGACCCCACGTCAATTTTTTTTTTATTTGACACGGGGTTCCCCTTAATATCCATGTCAGACCTGAAGGGCCTGGTAATTGAATTTAGGGGAACCCCCACATTTTTTTTTTTTTATCAATGAATGAATGAATTGTCGGCTAATACAGAGAACACTCATTGAGTGTTCTCTGTATTACGGAGACCCGACAATTTAGCCGCAAGTGATTTTAAAAGACTTTTTTTCCTGCACAAATGACACTTTGTGCAGGGACAGTTCTAAGCACCAGAAACATGCGCCCCTTCACAGGCATACTATAGATACCCCCCAGCTACGAAATTTAAAGGAATATTACACTTTTATTGTTTCACTTTAATCATTATTAAAATCACTGCTCCTGAAAAAACTGCAGTTTTTAAAACTTTTTTTTGCATTGATCCATGTCCCCTGGGGCAGGACCCTGGTCCCCAAACACTTTTTAGGACAGTAACCTGCATATTACCCTTTAAAATGAGCACTTTAGATTTCTCCCATAGACTTGTATAGGGTGTTCCGGCTTTTCGAATTTGCTGCGAACAGCCCAAATTGTTCACTGTTCACTGTTCACTGAACAGGCGAACAGGCAATGTTCGAGTCGAACATGAGTTCGACTCAAACTCGAAGCTCATCCCTAATCAGCATACCCTCCATACTGGCGGAGATAGACCGATTTGGACATCACAGTAATTACAAACTGAACATCTCAAAAACGGAGGCACTAAACTTAACATTGACACATAATGCCCTCACCTCTCTCAAGAATAATTTTTCTTTTCAGTGGCAAGCACAGTCTATCTCTTATCTAGGAACAGCCATCCCAAGACACATCCCAGACATATATTCCCTGAACTTCAGCCCTCTACTTACAAAACTTAGACGCCTTACGGACAGCCGAATGGACCTTCCACTGTCCTGGTTTGGCTGCATGCATGCCCTGAAGATGGACATACTCCCCAAACTATTATATCTCTTTCAAGCCTCCCCATTGCCCCCTCGGCGGCGTTCTTCCACACCCTCTGTTCGATGGCCATTCGATTAGTTTGGCAGGGGAACCACCCCAGATTGAAACACAAACGCCTATGTTCTCCTATTGCTAAAGGGGGTACTGGCTCTGAGCTCTATCACACCTCTACAGTGCTCTCCCGTATCTTGGAGTGGTTCCCCCGCCCCCTGGTTAAAGCCTCCACCTTTCTGGAACAGGACCTATCCTCCACCGATCTTCGCGTGCTCCTATGGGGATACAATCGAGCATATAAGTCCCTAACGGGCCTATCCCCCCTTACTAAAGACTCTTTGACGATTTGGTACTGCAAACGAGAGACCTATTCATTGTCCTCCGAACCGAGCCCCCTTACTCCCCTGTTTGACAACCCGGCTTTCCCAGAAGGCATCTCCATCCAGACCTTAGATGACTATGACAGGTCCTCCTGGCCTATGATTCAAAAATTTGTTAGCGACTCACTAGACACCTTCGTAACGAATCAAATCGACGCTCCCTCCAAAATTACCTGGCTAACTCAACTATACCTGACGTCCTTTTGCAAAACACTCCATGACTCTAACCAAGTTCATAGACCCCTGTTGGGATACGAACAATTTTGCATGCTCCCAGAGACACCTCATCACACCATTTCCCTACTTTACAAACTGATCCTGACCCACTCACATGGATCCCTACCTAAGTACGCTAAAACCTGGTCAGAGGAACTTGGGAGAGACATAACCGATGATGAGTGGAGTAAGGCCTTTTTCTTTTTTTTAATACAAACGTTTTTTATTAGGTGAGAAACAAAATACACAGTAGTACTCATATACACGACTTGCAGTAGCATTGTACAATGTTACAATAAAGCTCAGATGAAATAATGAAAAACAATATCAAGAGAAAACAAAAAAATAGAACAGCGCTATAGAGCTAGTGAAACATAAAATACCAGCAGTGAGGCTGTGTTTAACTATTCTAGAAGTACCATGCTAAGGCATTCAGGGTGACTGTGTAGGTTGAGATAAAAACAAACTAAATTTTACAATAATAATAATAACTGACCGTAGCAGAGAAAGAAAAAAATCCTTTGTTCTTAAACTTCAGCCCTGTAGCGACTATTATTCGCCCAACTTCAGAAGGTAGAGGATGTGCAGAAATTTGGTGGACTAGGTAACCAGGTCAGGGTCTGCGAGACTGTTATGCCCCAGAAACGGGGTACAGGGCCAACTCACTTCAGAGATCCACCTGAGGGAGAAGGGGAGGGAGTACCAACCCCTCCGCCCCCGAGCCGATCGGCCATGTGGCCCACTTGGCAGTGTGAATGTGCATAGAGTCCATTAGCGTATGGTGGATCCGTTCCATAAGACGGATAGACTCCATCCTTCGAATTACCTGAGACCAGGGAACCGAGGGAGAGCGCTAATGTAACGCCACCGCCCATTGAATGGCACTAAACAGGGTATTAATTAATCTCTGGGAGGATCGGGTAGTCCCCGGGAGTGAGGCAAAAAGTAGACAGTGTGCAGCTGTCAATTCAACGTTAGCCCCCATGATGGTGGCGACCAAGGTCGAGGCTTGATCCCAGACAGGTTGAAGTAGGGGACAGCTCCAGAATGTATGGAGCAGTGTGCCAGGCTCAGGGCAACCCCTAAAGCACCCGCCAGAGACCGAAGGAAAAAACTTATGTACCCTCTCCGGGGTGAGGTACCATCGTGTGTGTAGTTTCACTACGGTGTCCTTGATTGCCATGGAACGGGAACATCTATGCATATTCCGGAGCATGTCCTGCCAATCCTCTTGGGAGAATTCGGTGGACAGGTCTGCTTCCCACAATCCCATGGCTCTAGATTTCTCAGGTAACTGAGCTTCTATTAGGTGCTTATATATAGTAGAAATAGTGCCTTTGTCTCTGGAGTGTCGATAGCATAGAGATTCAAATTGCATATTAGAGGGGTCACTAGCTACACCATAGTGTGTTTGGAAAAAATGGCGAATTTGTAGACATTTAAAGAACTCCCCCCTCGGAATCTCGTGACTCCTCTGGAGCTGCAAGAAGGATGTAAAGCGTGGACTATCATTGCAGAGAGCTCGGAGGGTGACCAGCGACTTCCGAATCCACTAGCTAAAAGAGCTGGGGGACTCAAAAGCCAGAGGAAATCTCTTATCCCCTAGAAAGGAGGCCAACCGGGGTCTGCTTGGGAGTAATCTAAATTTAGAGTGATATAGTGACCACAGATAAAGGGAGCGGCTGACTATAGTGTTTAGGGGGGCTAGGACCCCTGGTCTCATCTCCCCCTGCCACAGGATACCCGGGAGAAAATACGGGCGTATGGACTGGGTTTCAAAAATCAGCCATGGCACCCCAAGATTAGGGGCGTGCCATTGGGCCGTTTGGGCCAACCTCGCTGCCAGGTAATATAACCAAATATCCGGTAAATCCAGTCCACCCTGGGGCAGGGGTCGATGCAACAGAAGTTTCCCAAACCTGGGTCTCTTGTTCTGCCATATAAAAGCATTAATGTCGCGTTGCAACAGTGTGAGAGCTCGGCGTGGGACATACAAGGGGAGGGCTCTAAAAAAATAAAGTAATTTGGGCAGAATAGACATTTTAACCGCGACCACTCTCCCCATCAGGGGAATATGATAAGTGGACCACAGTTTTAGCCATCTCCTAACAGCCGAGAAGGCCACAGGAAAATTAGCATTATAGGTGTCCGATAGAGTGGTGGCAAGGTGAATCCCGAGATAATTTAATGTATGTTTGGATACTAGGAGACCAAATGTGTTTTGGAGATGTAAGATCTCGGGGGGGGGGGGTGAAATTAACAGGGAGGGCCGAACATTTGGCTAGGTTCACTGCCAACCCTGAAATTTTCCGAAAGGAGTCGAGGTTTTCAATAAGGTTGGGTAACGAAAGTAAAGGATTGGGCAAGAACAGTAGAACATCATCCGCATATAGACTAAGCTTGTATTCCCCCTCTCCCTTCAAGTACCCACCTATATTCGGGTTAGCAATAAGTGCCCTGGCCAGGGGTTCTAAAGCCAGGGCAAATATTAATGGGGACAGTGGACAACCCTGCCTGGTGCCCCTGCCCAAGGGGAACAGCTCAGAGGAACAACCCGGGATTTTCACTCTAGATTGAGGGTTCTGATATAAAGCTTTAAATCCGTGCACAAAAGCTCCTGTAAACCCAAACTTAGATAAAACTCTGTCAATGTAGGGCCATAAAACACTATCAAATGCTTTATGTATATCCAGTCCCAGGATCAGGACTTTCTTGGAGTAAAGGCTGGCGTCCTGTATAACATTCAAGGCCAATCTAATGTTGTCCGTGATTTGCCTGTGTGGTATAAATCCCGTTTGTTCGGGACCAACCAGAGTACAAATAATAGGGGCTAGTCTGTTTGCTAATAATTTTCCTAAAAGTTTGACATCGTTATTTAATACCGAAATGGGCCTATAATTTTGGGGCATGGTGTGATCCTTATTCGGTTTGGGGATTAACGTCATGTTGGCATGAAGCATTTCATCCGGGAGAGCATGACCTTGTAAAATCTGGTTAAAAAGTTTTGTCAATTTGGGGGCCAGGATTTGGGAAAATTTTTTGTAATATAATGAGGTGTATCCATCCGGGCCAGGGGCCGTGGAGGATTTAAGGGATTTCATAGTGGCTATAACCTCTTGTTCGGAGAAGGGGGCATTCAGGGCTTGAAGTTGTGAGTCCGACAGTGATGGAAGGCTCACCGAATCCAACCACTGGTCCACCTCTGGGGAGACAGGTTGGGAAGGAGGTGATAACAACTTCTGGTAAAATGTTTTGAAAACCTGAAGTACTTCTGTGGGGTGAGTGACTATGTGACCTGAATCGTTTCTTAATTTATAAACATGGGGAGGCTGTAGGGACTGATGAAGTTTGCGAGAGAACATACTGGAGGCCGTATTACTATGCAAGAGGAATTTAGCCTTAGACCAACGCAATGCCTTCTCAGTATGATCCGATAGGATTGTGTCTAACTCGGCCCTCTTTTGGTTGATTAACTGCATGGTGTCTAGCGAATGGGAAACAGAATGGGATTGATATAATTGCCGTAATTCATGGGTAAGGGAACGGATCTGCTCACCTCTCGGTCTTTTTTTGGTGACTGCGATTTCAATCAGGTGGCCCCGAAGGACCGCTTTATGAGCCGTCCAGAGTGTTTGAGGGGAGATATCCCCTGTATCATTAATTTGGAAGTAATCCTCTAGGATGCCCACAACGCGAGTGTAAATCTCTGGGTCCGTCAATTAAGCCTCCAAGTCATTAAGCCTCCAAGAGGCCGCATTAGGGGAAAGGCCAATGTGGGAGGTGTGAAATGAAACCACCTGGTGATCAGACCAGGGGCACGGATGTATAGATGCGAGAGGCGAGTTAGCCAACAATATAGGGGAAGTATATATGTAATCTAATCTAGCATAGCTATCGTGGGGGTGGGAATAATGGGTATATTCCCTTGTACCAATATTCAGTGCCCTCCATGAATCAATAAGTTGTAATCTATCCAACGAACGACTTAGTAATTTCGGAAAGGCCTTAGCACAGTGAGTGGGTTTACTGCGGTCTAACGAGGGGTTGGCCACCAAATTAAAATCCCCCCCCACAATCAGATGAGGGGAGATATACCTGTCTAAAGTTCGTAAGAATTGTTGATAAAAAGTACCTTGTGCAGAATTTGGAGCGTATAAATTAGCTATAGTCACTGCCTTACCCTGTATCAACCCTTGCAGCACAATGAACCTACTATTTGGGTCCTTATACACATGGGAAGGTTTGAACCGCAAAGTATTGCGGATAAAGATCGCAACTCCCCTGGCCCTGGACTCAAAGGTGGTATAGTAGTGCAATTTATACGACTTGTCAAAAAATTTAGGACAAGACGTAGAGGAGAAGTGAGTCTCCTGTAAAAGTATTATGTCTGCTCCCATACGCTTATATTGGCGGAAAGCCTTCCTTCTCTTTTGGGGTGAGTTGAAGCCCCTCACATTGTGTGAGATAATCTGGAGACCCATGTTATGAGGTGCATAGGCACGCTATTCTACAGACCCTACCAAGGAGGCGTTGTACCCCATGCCAGAGTCCAGTACCAAGGGAGCCACTCTCACACACATTATAAAAAAGCATTGACAGAAGGCGGTTAGGGCCAACTGTCCACCGATTAGAAAAGTCTAAAGTAGAGAACAAAGCTATCCATATATCAGGGCAAGTATTACGGTCAGTATAACCTAAAAACAAATAAACTGAAACAAAAACAAAATAACTGTGGAGTCTGGGTGGAAAATCCAGCCAGACCAATAGAATGTACACCTGGGGCCCTAAGGCCCCTACATCCACCTGCTCCATTCACTCCCCGTCAACTAACAGTCCAAACAGGGAGTGGAGGACCAGTGTGGAGGGGGGAGAACCACAACGCCAAGCAAAAGGCAGAGAAAAAATTATCCAGTGAGGGAACAAGGAAACAAAAAAAGAAAAAAAAAGGCAACCGTCTCCGGGGACAGGGAGACACCAGAGTTACTTAGCAATTATATCCGAACAGCTTGCACAAATACAGGGGAGGGGGGGAGGGATTCAAAGTATCCAGGTAGGTCGACTGAAGGAACCCGGCCATAGGTTCCATTGAAGACAGGCAAAATCCTTGCAGGACAAACTGGGTAAGTCCGGGAAAACCATAAAGTATTCACTCCTCAGGAAGTGGCTGAAGCCTTCGAGAGCGTCTGTCCCTGTGGGGCGATGGAGTGGCCCAAATGGGAGATGGGCGAGGAGACGGTGGGTGCCTGGGTGTTTGTTGTCTTTCCAACAGGCCCAACTTCATCAGAACTTCTCTACCCTCCACAACTGTGGAGGCAACATGCGTGGAGCCATTATGCGGGACAATCAATTTAAATGGAAACCCCCAACGGTAACGCACCTGAGCTGTTTGCAACGCAGAGGTAATTTCTTTCATCTGTCGCCGCTTCTCCAGCGTGGCCGGGGCTATATCAGGAAAAATTTGAACAGCGATCCCATCCAGGAGGATTGGGGTGTTGCGGGAAGCTCTGAGGATTTCCTCCTTAATAAGGAAGTCTTTAAGGCACATAACAATGTCCCGTGGGGGCTTCTCCGGGGGTGGTTTAGGCCTCAAAGCCCTGTGCAGTCGGTCACATATGAAGGATTCCTTAGGTTGGGTAGGAAGAAGGAGTTGAAAAAGCTTGGTGATCGTGGCCGGGAGATCCGTCACTGACTCAGGGATCCCCCGCACCCTCACATTATTCCTCCTGTTTCGGTTGTCCAGGTCTTCCAAATGATTCTGGAGCTGGACAACCGTGTCTCCCAACATCTCGTGGTCTCTCCGCAGATCCGCATAAGCTAAATGGAGCTCGTCATGCTTTACTTCCAGGAGGTCCGTCCTGTTCCCCAGGGCCGCTAACTCCTGCGATAGTGTGCTGGTCGATTTCTGTAATTCTGCCTGGAATTTCCTGGCTAGCCTATCGTACATGTGGGCAAGGCTGTCTTCTAGGTCCGCTTTCGTTAGCTGGGAGTCCCCCGTACCTGCATGCGAGCCCGCTGCGCGCGGAGTCTCTGCGTCCACGGAGGCCTGGGCGCCATCTTGGGACATCTCCTGCTTCTCGGTGACTCGAAGAAGATAGTTGGTCAAGGAGCGCTGAGCGGTTTTCCGCCTGCCCTTCTTAGCCGTCGGCATGCACGATTGGTCCCTCGGGCCGATGGGATAGCTTTGGTATCGATCGGTGAGCAGATTTGACCCGGGGAGTGATTTAGAATCTCCGCTGTCCCCGGAGCTCCTGTGTCTAGCGACCTGCTCGCTCCGCGCCGCGCATGCGCCCCCGAGTAAGGCCTTTTTCTTTACCCACAAATCAACGATCTCTAGTTATGTACAAGAGAAAAACTACAAGCTGGTATCGAGGTGGTATCGGGTTCCAACCAGTCTCAAAAAATGTTCCCCTCTACTTCTGACATCTGTTGGAGATGCAACTCCGCAAAGGGTACGTACATTCACGTTTGGTGGGAGTGTGCTGTACTTCTACCGTTCTGGACACAAATCTTCCAGATCTATACAGATATCTATGAGAAACCGCTTGCTCCCTCCCCCTCCATTGCCCTTCTGTCTCTTCTCCCGGGCTCTATTAAATCTCAGAAAAACAAATTACTAAAATTTTTCCTATGTGCAGGGCGACAGCTTATCCCTAGACATTGGAAAACTACTACACCCCCCCCCCCCCCCAATCCTTATTAGAATGGGTGGATGAAATTAACACTCTGATGCTTATGGAGGAAATGCAAGCCAAGGTACTGAATAAACAGGCTAAATTCTCCTTTACCTGGAGTATATGGAGGCATTACTCTACTTCAGACAAATTAAAATGTAGATTCTTAGCATTCAAATCAACCTGAGCAATTGAACTAGTCTCATTGGAAGACCTTGGGTCTTGGATACTGAAACTCTCAGTTCATACGAAGCTCGCTGTCTCTTTGCCCTGCCCCTCCTGTCCTCTCTTACCCCCCCTTCTGCTTTCCCCCCACTACTTTTCCCCACCTTCTCTCTTCTATCCTATCCTATTAGGACTCTCTTGGCCTTCCTACATGCTTACATGCATCCTGGTTTCCCAATTTATAACCCCTGCATATTAAAGGTTCCGTATGGACCTTGACCCATCGGTCAAGTTCGTAGTCTCAGACTTGGGGTTAACGTCCATCCTCCCCTGGTACTGGACGCAGCAGGCTACCACAGGGGCGCCCCAGTCCGGGGAGCAGGTTACCCGTATTGTATACATTACATGCTTCATACTGTGAATATAGATGGGACCTCCTGTGTGCTATATGACCGAAACAGAATGCTTTATCCTTACCTGTAAAGTTTATACTGTGTTTAACATTGTTGGACCAGCTAGTCCATTGTCGGACTCCTGGCCCTGTTCCCACCTTATGTTTTCTTTTTTGACTTTACAGTCTTTAATTGCTTATATTCTGATAAAAAATTATTAATAAAAATGTATTGAACCTAAAATTCCGTCTTTCTCCATGTCTGGATAGAGAAGTAGCCACAGGTAAATTTTTTCCAGCTTCACTGGTGTGCGAGTTTTTGGAGTTGGCCCTGATTTGAGTGTGGGAATAGGTCCTTTTAAAACATTTAGATAAAGGGCGAGTCCCAAAACAAAATGAACACTCATGCTTATAACGGTATGATGTCAACCATTTGCACTGGGACTCGTTATAAGCGTAACAAAAACCCCTTTTATATACTGAAGAAATATTTTGATTCCCAAGCGGTTGTTTTGCAAAAACTTGTTTCTGGGGAAGGATGAGGTTTAACCATAAACCAACATTTTTCATCCCCCATTTGAGATTAGGGTAAACAGCCATTTTTTGACGGGAATGATTCATCATAGTTGTACCAACCAAAAGCGCCAACATTTTTATAGGCCTCAAGATGTTGAAATAAACCCTTACATTTTTCAGGGAATTTTTCGCCCATTATAGCCGAAAAAATACAAAATTGGCTTGTTGCCAATTATGAAAAGACCTTAGAGCTGTATGACGCCTGTCCTCATCATCAATCTTTAAAAGATTTGATGCTAAATGAAACCTAATGGTGATATCTCACATGGTAATACCTCTTTAAAATAAGTTTCAGGAACCTGAGATAACCCAGGGGATACACCAGCAGATTCCTGTGCATTGCTAAAGGTAGCAGTATTAACAGAAGCATGTGAAGTAAAAGGCATTGGATTATTAGTAGACCAAACATTAGCAGTAGATGAGACAGGTACAGACAATTGTGGATTACTTAAAGAATCCATAAATCTAGATAAGGATTTAAGTAATTGTGTGAGTAAATGCTGTTGTGCTGACTCACAAGCTGCAATGGTTCCTATAGGTGATTGTTCATTCAGTAGATTGCTGCTTTGGGGGTCTGTACCCAAAGCAGCCGTTCCTGCAGGAGACTCTTGCAGCCGAGGAGCAATCAGTGTCCAGCTGTGATAGCGGAGATTGCTGAGCATTTCCCTGCCCATCTCTGACACGGAGGGGAGATGGGGAGAATGCCCTCCTCTTCTTCTGGATATGACGGACACTGTGGGGATACATTGTGACGTCATCGACCTCATCCTCACATGGGCGGGACAAATTAGACACTTTTGACACTTTTTTGGGACCATTGACATTTATACAGTGATCAGTGCTATAAATAGCCACTGATTACTGTATAAGTGTCACTGGCAGGGAAGGGGTTAACACTAGGGGGATCAAGGGGTCAAATGTGTTCCCTATGTGTGTTCTAACTGTGGGGGAAAGTGGCTGACTAGAGGAGGAGAGAGATTGCTGTTCCTACTTGGTAGTTACACATAATCTTTCTCCTCTCCCCTGACAGAACTGTAATTTGCTTTCCCAATGGAGCGGTGCTCTCGCAGGACGCTAAAAAAGTCCTGCAAGCAGCATCTTTGAGGCATTGTACACCGCTCCTAAAGCGCCCTTGCCCATTGAAATCAATGGGCAGCACTGCCGAAGAGCCGGCAAAGTGCTGCTGTAGAGGCACTTTTCAGGCACCTTTAACCCTTTTTTGACCGTTAGCAGGGGTTAAAAGTGCCTCGCTAGCGGCCGAAAAGCGCCACAAAAACGATCGTAAAGTGCCGCAAAAACTACGCTAAAAATAGCAGCGCTTTACTGCCGATGCCCCTGTGTGAAAGTAACCAAAAGATAACCTGATTTTTTTGTATAATGTGAAAGATAATGTTACGTTGAAATGGATATTTTGATGATAGGCAACTCCTATCCTCATATTGATTAGTGGTTCCAAATTAACAATAACTACTGCAGTAGAGAACAGACACAAAAGATATGCTCAGCATCTTTCCAAATAACCGTTCTCCTTTATTATGACGCATTTGAAGGTTTTTATACACATGATTATGTAGGTATCACATTAATATTACAATTGTACGTTTATGGTAACAAGGGGTGTTACATAGGCAGGCTAATTCTAATCAGGAGTCGAAAGAATGCAAAGCATGTACTGAAAACATTATTAGTGCCATGTGCACAGTGAGGGCATTGTGCAATACATATAAAATAGAATACAATTATATACAGAACCTACAAATTTCCATTACAGTCTCCTCTCTTTTGATCAATATTTTGATCACTAACCATACCTGCTATCACCTTTAACCTGGAACCTCCACACGCTTAGGTGGAGGTAGTCCTGGCCAAAGAGGCAAAAACTCCATTGTGGAGAAAATAGTAGCTGAGCAGCTTTTTTCATTACAAAATGACTTTTCATTGTGAAAAACAAATGATTGATAAGACATATTTACAGAGTACTGGTTGTACACTCCTGTGGCCAGAATGGCCTTCCAGCTTAATTGTTGGTATGCTGACTTATCAGCATATGTAAACACAGACAATTCTACATAAAATGGAAGAGGTACAAAAGATAAATATGACTTCAACGTGGCTAAACTACTTTTCAAATATATATATCCCTTACAATGAAAGTAATTTAATCAAAAAGTACCCTAGACTGTGATTGTAAGAGGGAAACAAATCAAACACAGAGATTTCTTTCATTTAGTCATTTTTGCAGTGTCTGGTGTGGATCTAGGTGACTTTTCCTTCAAGTTTTGCAAAACTGTACATGAAATAGATGCTGTATTGAGTCTCCAAACATTTCCTTATATATAAATGCCTCTTAACAATCCACATGTCACCTGACTTTAGTTTTAGATCCTTCCAAACTTTTAGGATCTGGAATTGGGGAGAAAACACATAAATGAGTTTGTCAAAAACCTTAAAAGATCAGCAACATTCTCTGTGAGATCCGAATGGAGGACTTCAGCTGCTGAGACAAAATATAAGCAAGCGAGTAACACACTCCCAAACCAAATCCCATAGGGAGAGAGTCCAACATCCCCCGACGGGCTTGATAAAATATAATAAAACTTTCAGGCAAATGTTTTCTAGTTTCTTACTCTACTTTGTCCGCTACATTGTAGACAGTAGGGGGTGTAAAAATAAAACCTCAAAACTTCTAGTAAGGACTCTCCTATAAAAATAATTTCCTCTGTTACTCTCTGTAGATTCTGCACTCTGTACTTAAAAACTACTTCTGATGACACTTTTTACTGTGACCTTTGCAGTAGCATTTGCCACTGGACATCCAGAAAACATGTCCATACAGACAAAATACAGACTCATAAGATCCTGACTTGGGCATCTGGATATATATTTTTGTTATCTCTGGAAGGGATGGTCAGCTTTTGGTAACACCTTTGGTAAAGGTAAAACAAGAAGTGGTATGTTATAAAAACAAACTGTGGTGAACCCTGGCTCTATCCCATGCTCATTTACTAAGGCAGCCATAACTGCTTGTGACTGATGACACGGTCCATGTGTCAAGCTGAAGGGAAAAGAGTGTCTGGCAAACATAAATGATCACCTTTTCCAAACTCTTGTTTCGTAAGAAGTTTCCCTCTGTGGACCACTTGTGCTTCTCGTTCTGGGGTCCTTAAAGTTGAATTATTAATCCCAGCTATACTGGGCCAGAACAGGGGTGGAATCTGTGAGTTGCACAGACCCAGCAAGTGTCTGGGGCTGTAAATGCAGCATCCTTAGCCTTTGTACACACGATCGGACATTCTGCCAACCAAATCCGTTGGATTTTGTCCGACGGATTGTGTCCGAAACTGTTGCATACACACGGTCGGACCATGTTGTCGGAATTAGCGGTTGCCAAGAACGCGGTGACGTAAGCCGTGTACGGCGGGACTAGAAAAGGGAAGTTCAACACCACGTCCGGCACCCTTTGGGCTCCTTCTGCTGATCTCGTGTTAGTAGAAGTTTGGTGAGAGACGATTCGCACTTTTCAGATTTGTGATTCAGATCGCTACTGCTCTTCGGTTTGTGCTTATCTTTGCGTATCTGGTAATCAGTGCGTGCAGTCAGTAAGTATTTGTTGATCATTGTGGACTATACAGTATCTTGGTATAGTACGCTTTGAAAGGCATTTTTTATTGTCTGCTTGCTTCTGCTATTCAAGTTGTTCTTTCAGGCCTTGCTGTTTATCGGTGCTTTCTGGTGTCCGTTCTGACGACCCGACCATTTTCAAACCATGTTTTGTCTACGTACTCGTTGTAGAGTTTGTGCTGTGCAGGGGCTTCGTGTTGGGGTTGTTACTTTGACAGAAGCCCGGTTCATTAACAGGGAGGGGAGGCGTTTGTGGACCAAGAATTGGTTGCTCCAGCGTGACCAGTTCTCACACATGCCTTTGCTCCGTGAGATCCGGGATAATAATCCTGATGATTTCAGGAATTATCTCCCGATGACAGACCCCATTTTTCACTGTCTGCTGGCTTTGCTGACCCCTTATATCACCAGGCAGGATACCTGCATGCAGCAAGCCATCACTCCGGAGCAGAGGCTCGTCGCCACGTTGCGCTACTTGGCAACTGGGAGAAGCCTTCAGGACCTCAAGTTCTCTACAGGCATCCCCCCCTCCCCAGGCTCTGGGGATCATTATTCCAGAGACCTGTTCTGCCATCATTCAGGTCCTGCAGAAGGACTATATGAAGGTAAGTTTTATCCTTTAACATCACATTCTATGTATTTCATGATTCCTAATGTCTTGCATTTCTTTCCTCATTCCCTAATTACCATCATTGCAATATGCTCTATTTCATATGCTCTGCCCCTTTGTCCTCATGCATATTTGCCTCACTAACTTCACCACCATGCTCTTCTTGGCCCATAAAACTATAGTCTAGTCACTTACCAATGTCTTTTGTCAGCTCCATAGTATTGCTTTCCCCTAAACACCCCCTAAAATGTCTACAAATGTGATGTGTGTGCTTCAATTCATGCATAGTGAAATTTTTTTTGGGGTTGTGACAAACTCATTAAGAACCCCCCTCCCCCAAACTGCTAGCTCAGCTGATAGCAATCCTCTATCTGCTGACTTTACCAAACCCAATACACACTATACCTACCTTTTTGATGCTCACATTTATGGACGAATTCACCAAAGCATGTAGTGCAAGGGCCTGCCTCAATACTTTCAAATGCATTTTTTTTAACCTATTAATTATCTTGATATATAATAGCATAATGTCAAAAAGTGCTTCCATTTTGGTTTCTTTTTGGTATTATGGCACTTCTTACCTGTCCGGTGGGCTGCCAATAGTGTAACTAAGGAGGGGCTTCCCAAAGTAGCACACATTATTTAGCCATTCAGCTCTCAATCAAGTGGATAGGGTTACCTGTCCTAAACATCCCCCCTCATTTTTTAGCAAGGGCCCATCAGATGGGGGATATGGGGGGTGGGGGAGGGATGGGGGGGGTGATGACTCTCATAAGGGAACCTTAGGCCGCGTACACACGGGCGGACTGTTCGTCCAACTTTGTCCGCTGAACAGTGTTTGGGCGGACAGTCCGCTCGTGTGTGGGCTTTCAGCGGACAGTTTCAGCGGACAGTTGGACGGACAAGGTTTTTCGGAAATTCCGTAAAACTGTCCGCTGAAACCTTGTTTCAGCGAACAGTCCGCTCGTGTGTAGGCTTGTTCGTCAAACAAAGTTGCGCGCATGCTCAGAAAGGATTTTCACGCCGAAAGCTATAATGCAGTGTATAGGACGTCGTATTTTTCGTCCCGTCGTACGTGCCGTTCACGTCATCGCGCACGGTTTCAGCAAACTGTTCGTCCGTCGTGTGTGGCCATGTCCGTCCATGCTAAGTTTGAGCGGACTGTTTGCCGAAACTGTTGGACGGACTAAGTTGGGCGAACAGTCCGCGCGTGTGTACGCGGCCTCAGACTTTAAGCTTTAAATACTCAGTTCCCAAAATGTTATACTAATTTTGACCAAAAATGTTGGTGTCTAATCTGCTTGCAATGTTGATTTGTCAAATTACTAATTTTTGTTCTTGTTTCACTCCACAGTGTCCTTCAACGCCACAGGAATGGCAGACTGTGGCCTCCCACTTTGCCAGTCGTTGGGACTTTCCCAATTGTGGAGGAGCAATAGATGGGAAGCAGAGGATTTTTAATTTCCGCCTGTCCAAAACCCGAAGAGTGGTGGAGAACACTTTTGGTATACTGGCCAGCCGGTTCCGCCTTTTTCTTATGCCTATTCACATGGCGGAATACAAACTGAATCACATAGTGCTGGCGTGCTGTGTTCTGCACAATTTTATGAAAAAAGTTTCTGTGAATTATGCGGTCTCAGTTGGCCAACAAGAAGCAGACTTGCTGGAAAGAAGATAACCTTATGGGCCTTGAACCTGCTCATCCTGGCTTGCCCCCCAAAGCGCCCGTGAGGTTAGAACACAATACATGGACTACTTTGTGAGTAGGGGGGCCATTGATATGCCAGACAATGTCTGAGCGCCATTTTAAGAATACATTTTTATCTGAAACTCCTTCATTTACTGCTTGGCTTGGTTTTAGGTGTCTCCTAGGTATATTTAGGTTTTTTCAAGTTGTGCCTTTTTCAACAACAACCCAAGTTCAGAGCGAGATGAGGGGACAGTCTCTTCTTCAGATAATGTTATTATGTTGTTGGTCTGCTACACACACACCTTGTTTTTGTAACTAATGTATGTAGTGCATTACTGACCAAAATCGTGCTCATTTTCTGCACCATGGCAGGTAAATGGCATGATTGTCCAAATTTACACCTCACTGTGGGTGTTTTTTTACTAAAGGCACATCCACTATGCACTACAAGTGCACTGCAAAAGTACACATGAAACTGCACTTGGAGTGCAAAGTGGAGTTGCCTTTAGTAAATCACACTCCTTCTCAGCACAAACCAAAATTTTACTCAAAACACATTTTTGGTGCAATAAAAAGGGAAGCCACACATTGTTGATAATTAAACTTTTTAATACAAGCACATTCACATGTGTGTTTCGAAAAGGTTTTTACAACAAACCAAGAAATTGTGTGTATCAAAAACAGAGTTTAATCAAAATTTGGTTTACTTGGTGTTTTTGTGTAAACAGGCATGTATCAAACCATAAAATACAGAACATGGGAACTTACAAAGTTCAACTTTGAAAAGTGAAGACAATATCAGACATGAGTATGTACAAACTGGGCTGATATTGCCTTCATCACATGGGGTGTCACCCCTGAAAAATCCAAATTTGGAAGATGCACACAGTGTGTCAACATGTGCTATCTCCCATCATGGGGGATCAATGTACATGTTTTGGGGCTGCAACCCCCTTCATCTCAGACACTTTACACAAAACACGTACATTGATCCCCCATGATGGGAGATAGCGCATGTTTACACACTCTGTGCATCTTCCAAATTTGTAATTTCGAGAAATACAAAATTTTTTGTTTCAAATATCAAAAATAAAACCCTATCTAGTTTTGTGTGTTTCACACTCTCCCCAAAACATCAATGATGTTCTTCATTTTATTTTTAACATCATTGATGTTTTGCTGTATATTTTCCAAATCCCGATTGCACCCCATTATCTCCCCAATCAGGATCTGGGCACTTTCACTGGTAAAACGGGAATCTTCTTCCACATCACCTACAAAACAAAGCATAAAAACACACCATGTAGTAAAAATATGGTGACATACATTGATGAGCTTACCGGAAGCTGTGTTCTCTGACACTCACCTGTTGTGGTGACAATTTGCCCAACCTCCACAATCTCTCCTTCCTCCTCCTCCTCCTGCTCCTTTGTTTCTGCTTTTGGAAGTTGCCCTTCTTTGGGAGGGGTGTGGTCCCTGGTGTCCTCATACTTGCTGAGTTTTCTCTCCCCTATGAGAATGGAAAAAAGAAACAATTAGCACACAGAGGGCAGAATTAACAATATGAAACATTGTTTGGAAGTGTTGTACAATTGTTTATTTTGGCCGAGCTTCAAGGTCATAACATTATTAGGGACACTTTGTTCAGCTGGAATACTTACCTGCAGAACGATGTTTCCTACGAATGAATGAAACCATGAACTTGAAAGTGGCCATTTTAAACTGCACAACATGAAATCAAAGCACATGGAGCAGGATGCAAGCAATAATAATCATATGAACACACGACAACTACTTACTTTTGTCAAGAACACACTTGATCCTTATGTACTGCTCTCGTGCTCCCTCAGTTTCAGGTCTGACCAGCATTTTCTCAGTTGATCCTTGGATCGCCGTACCCCAAAATTCTTCTGAAGACTCTTCACAACTTTATTCATGATCTTGGCCTTTCTGATATTTGAGTTTGGGTAAGGTCCATACTTCCCATCATAGTCGGTCCTGTTCAATATGTCCACCATCTCCAACATCTCTCCAAAAGACATATTTGAGGCCTTAAATCTTCTCTTCCTGGATCGGGACGTTTCAGGCTCCGGGCTTTCCTCACCCTCCTCCTCGTTAGTGGAACTATTATTAGTGTGCACCTGCGTTCTCTCCGCCATGTGCTCTCCCCACTGCGCCGGAAGCGAAGGGGCGGGGAATAGTCTAGAAAGAACGTCTGGGACGGGCGGAGTTTCACGCGTGTGTCGTCCCTACGATCGGTGAACAGAGGGAGAAGCTGACGCGAGGAACGTGCAAACGAAGGTAAAATTTTGAACTTGGTACATCACTAGGCTACACTGCTTCTAGATTGAGGCCTGCATTAGTGGAGTTTAGACTGACATTAGGGTTTGTCTTGTGTTGTGTCTTGCAGACATTATGGACGGCTTCAATGACCATAGCTTCCTCCCTCTGTTCATCGATAAATACAGAGACATACCCTTCCTGTGGCAAGCAACACACCCACTATATAGTAACAGACAAAAGAGGCAGGCAGCAATGTTGCAACTGGTTTAGTTTGTGAAGCCAGTGGTCCCCGGGGCAGACGTCAACTATTTAAAAAAGAAAATTGGTAGCCTCAGGAGTACATATATGAGGGAGAGGAGCAAGGTGTTGAAGTCCATGCAATCTGGAGCTTCAGCAGATGACGTTTATGTCCCCACCCTGTGGTATTATGACAGGATGCATTTTCTGGCAGACCAGGCTGAGGTCAGAGAATCCCTCGCTACTCTTCCTTCCACGCGTCCTTCTATGCTCCATTCCACACCCGATGAGTCTTCTGACGCCCAACCTGGGCCTTCCACTCAGGAAGAACTGGGGGAGCCCAGCTTGTGCCAGGTATAGTATTGTTGTACATATTTGTGGCATCAAAATGAATGATGTTAACTTGATTTTTGCTCACTAATTGCTGAGTTTTGAAAGTGTTTCACATATCAATAGCCAGTAGTGGCCAAAACCTTTGGGACAAGAAAGAAAAATGTGGGGCACAGAATGATAGTCTTTTCTATTGGTTAACAATTTGCAACAGTGTTGATGTGAAAATTGTGTGTGTTTGATGAACCAAAAACTCAAACTATGTCCCTTTTTCATACACAGGAAGAACTCAGCCAGGAACAGGAGGGTGTGGAATGCAGCAGCCAGGAGGTGGCTGTGGAAAGTGGCAGCCAGGAGGAGGCAGGGGTAAGCTGCAGCCAGGCGGTGGGCAGCCAAAGGAGCCTCACTGAATGCCAGGTCCCTCCCCTCTGCCTTCCACGCAAAAGGGTGAGAAAGGGAGTGAATGTTGAGGAGTCGGCCCTAAGGCTGATTGGTGAGGCTTCTGCGACACTCCAAGCAAAACCCACCTACCAAGAGTCCTTTGTCGCCTTGGTTGCGTGCAAGCTTGATAAAATGGAGCAGGGGCAACAGATCTTGTGTGAGGAGGTTATTCTCCACACCCCCAACAAGGGTCTGTTGGGCCAAATGACACAAGAAACACACTTGTGTGGTTTGGCCCATGCCCCTGCTCCTCCTCCTCTTTCTGCCACACCTCCAGCACCACAGCCACAGCCTGGAAGGAAGCGTGTGATGACCTGGGCTCAGTCTGGTCTGACAGAAGATGCAGCCTGTTGTAGTACCACAGCCTGGGAACATAGATGTCATCTACTGCTGTTCCGGGTTTCATGGACTTCAGGACCAGACTTCTCTCTCTCAGACATGTATTCCCCAGGCCACCAATTTTTGCGTTTAAATAGTTGATGTGTGCCCTGGGGGCCAAAGGCTTCGCTATGCTCCCCAGTTTCAACATTGCTGCCTCCCTCTTTATCTGTTACTGACACCGAAATAAAGGTATTTTTTTTTTTTGAAGAAATACTTGCGTATGTGTTTTCCTTCCAAAAGGCCAGTTTATTTGTGAGCAGGCAGGTACATTTCCAAAAAACAAAGTGAAATGAATAACAAGGGGTACCAACAATAAACAACCTCCTGTAGATTAAAAAAGAAAAACAAAATATCAAAAATACAATAATGTTGTTGTGGTAAGTTTACACACCAAAAAAAAAAAAAAAAAGGAGAAATTAGCAAACTGTCTTTAAAGGAAATTTTTAGGAAATCCAAAAAAAAAACATCCAAAAAGGAATAAACAAAATCTAAAATTGTGTAGACGCAAACTAAAATTGTATTGCTGAAATGGTTAAAAAAGAATAATGAAATACGTTCGGGAGAAGTGTGTGTGACTATGAGCATCAAAAGAAGTTCATTCTTGCAGCATTGTAAAGAACAAGAGAATGCGCTTCATGAAAGAATTTTTAACATTACAGCGTGACGAATGTGCTATATCGCTTACGAGCAGTAGTTTTACCTGAACGAGCGCTTCCGTGTCGGAATTTGAATGTGAGCATGCGTGGCACCTTGTCCGTCGGAGTAGGCTACACATGATCGGAGTATGTCCGATCGGACCAGTTTGTCGGAAAATATTTCCAGCAAGTTGGAAAATTGGGTCCGACGGGTATTCCGACGGAAACAGTCCAATGCATACCACACACAGTCGGATTATCCGACAAAACAGTCGGATAGGACACATTCTGTCGGAATCTCCAACCGTGTGTTCAAGGGCTTAGAGTTGCCTGGTCTGCTTCCATGTGTGAGTTTTACTGTTAGTATGGCTACCTCAGCAAGAACCTGGAAGGCTGAAAACAGCCAATCAAATTAACTTGGCGTGCTTGATTGATTTACCTGCCGAAGTAAAAACAAACTTATGGCCCTTCAAATGGAACCAAAAGCTCTCTATATCTCAACTATCTATATAAATATCCACTCTTTTTACAGCTCACAGGCTTTGCTAAAACATGGAGCTCTGCTTCTTGAGTTCGGGAAAAAGGATCCAATGACTCTGAATACAGAGAATCCTTCTGGGTGATAAACTTCATACTCAGTATGGGTATTGCCATCCTCAGTATAAAACCAGGAATAACACTACAAAAAAGTAAATACTCGTGTCTTCAGGGAGTGTGTCCTGCACTTGGCTCACAGCAGCTGATTCCCACGTCATCAATTTAACACATGTGCTTTTTCTTTGTCTCCAGCCTCCTCCAATAGAGGCAATAGGGTGGCTGGATTCAAATGTACACATTTTTCATTGTTAGATTTGTACATAAACAAACAAAACCAATTCATATTTTGAACCTTTCATTAGACAAACATTTAGTTAGCTATATATTTGCTGTACAGAATGTCGGACCCTTAAAAATTAAATATTCAACCAAAATAATGTCTGTAACTTTGTCTAATAGCAACTTTGCATAAAGCTACAGCTCTGATATATCAGGGTGAACCCTTCATTACTGGGTCCAGCTTGCATGATTATAACAATGGCTTGTTTTCTATCATGCTGTTTGTGTAAGAACTCCAATTTCATGTTTCAAAAAGACAACTTTTTCCTGGCAATATTATAATAAACGATAACAATAGCCTGTGGTCATTCAGAGGTGCCCATAAATCCAAAATATTCTTCTACTTATACCCACTGCACTTACAAGGAAAAGGGGCACATCATTTCACAATCCACACATTCTGCTTTGGATTTCAAAAATAAAAATACATAAAAACAAAAGGACCAACAATATGTATGATGGACCAGAAAGCACTCGGCCATCAAAAACTATAAACCAACTGCCTGCAGGCAGCATCTATCCTAACAGGGTGTGTGGACTTGATGTGATGGGTCTGTTATATTTAAATTGTATTTATTATTACTCTCACATCATGGACCGCACATCAAGTTATTATCAGACTTTAAGATTTCATTTTTGTAGAAAAACTTCTTATGTATCCCATCCATCTTGGCTTTGTTAAACATTATTGCAGCTGTATTCAAATTAAAGAGGAAGTAAACCCTGATGAGTTTACTTCCTCTTTTTTTCCCTGCAAAGGCAAAGCATAATGGACTACTATGCATCGCATAGTAGCCCATTATGTGTCACTTACCTGACACAGGAGCCAGCGAAGTCGCGCTGTCCCCTGTATTCCGCCGCATCCATCTTGCTGGTGGTGTCTCACAGCTCCGCTGCTGTCATTCGGCGAAGCCGCGATGACGTCACTCCCGCGCATGCGCACGGGAGTCGACAAATGCGGCAGCTCCATTCTTGGAACTGCCGCGTTCAGTGCGCCTGCGTTCCGCTGTCTACGGCGCATGCGCCGTAGACAGCGGCGCCCATTTTCGGGCAAATATCTCCTAAACCATATAGGTTTAGGAGATATTGCTTGGACCTACAGGTAAGCCTTAATCTAGGCTTACCTGTAGGTCAAAGTGGTTTGTAAGGGTTTACAACCACTTTAACAACCTCATCTTAATCTTTTTTTTTCTCCACTCAATAAATGTAAAATTACAAAATTGTTATCTTAATCTAAACTAATCCCATTTTACCAATTTCCCCATTAACCTGGATTTCATTTCCAACCAAAGGTTGTCTAAACCAGTTTCAATATATCTATATTTATTAATAAAATTGTTAAACTCATATTAGAAATTAATACTCATATGATAATTTCAATATCACACACTAATATATATGCACAGATAAATGTCCCTAAAGGGGGACATATTACTTAATTTTACTCAATTTCTCTTTTTTTTTTAATGCACTGTTTCCACTATCACAGGATATTCAATTTGTGTAAGACACGGTTAAATGTAACCTTAATTTTACCATGTTTTGAAAACAGATTCAAAAATAATTGTGATCACATTGTTTATCATTAGATTCATTAACCCGGCACATTTTGTTATAAATGTTTTGTCTAAAAAACTGAAATTGGCATGATGTCCTTCCAGCTTATCACCAACCTCTTTTTCCAGCTGCATTCTATCAGTAGAGCACAAAGGAGGGGGTCACATCTGCGTACATGACACATACAAGCGATAAAACAAAAGGTTCCAGCATTCACACACATACACGAATATCTCTCTAAAATCGCTTACATTTATCCCATTTGTACACAACACATGCATATCATTCTCTCACTTTCTTTTAACTTTAAAACTTCCTTGCTTAAACTTCTGCTTTCCTTATTTTACTATCCTTTGCATTCAATGTATTGTATTACCATACTTGACATACTGTACCTTCTATGAGCAGACGGGCAGCCATAGTGCTCATCCCATCTTCCCTCTATGACAACACATAAAGCATTCTGTTTTAACTCTCATTACTGTTTCTTGACTCTACTAGTTGTAGTGCCTGACCCCAAATCCATCCCACAACTTAACATGAAAATGTCCCTTTCTGTCTCGTGTTAATGTCACTCTTGATCCATCCTGCTCACATAAATAGCTGTTTCTCTAGCTGTATACTCTGCATGATTCTTTGTCCCTGTCGACTTTGGTGGTAACACATGTTACCCATTGTGGATCCCTGTCCACTTTAACCATTAATCTAGGGGCTCAGTATAGGCGGAACCGCACCTTTGGTTCATATATAGCGCTCCTCTTGCGCTGGGCATTTTTTAGGGTCTCTTACCCTTCATTCCCTTACTTAATTTAATGCCCATAATGACTGGCCAGTCTTCTCTACATGTGCCTATACCCTTTTGCCTCTAAACTACTTTATCTAGCAGATGTACTACATATACCTGTGAACAGCACTATTCTTCCCTTTCTCTATAACACTCTGATGGACAGTAGACAGTGACAACATAACATATAATCACCAATCAATACAGTTCGATTAAGGGGAGTAAAATAGGTACCCTTTGTCCCGAAAATGCCTTACCGATCAAGGAAGTCTGATAACTCAAATGTAAGCAAAAGGCTTACCTCAGCCGGCTGATTATCAGAAATTCCCGGAACGTCTCAAGCTCTTCGTTTCGGATACTCAGGGTCACCTGGTAACCCCTGCTGGCCAAGCTCGCCACCTGAAATGGATATTTTGATGATAGGCAACTCCTATCCTCATATTGATTAGTGGTTCCAAATTAATAATAACTACTGCAGTAGGGAACAGACACAAAAGATACGCTCGGCATCTTTCCAAATAACCGTTCTCCTTTATTATGACGCATTTGAAGGTTTTTATACACATGATTACGTAGGTATAACATTAATATTACAATTGTACGTTTATGGTAACAAGGGGCGTTACATAGGCAGGCTAATTCTAATCAGGACTCGAAAGAATGCAAAACATGTACTGAAAACATTATTAGTGCCCTGTGCACAGTGAGGGCATTGTGCAATACATATAAAATAGAATACAATTATATACAGAACCTACAAATTTCCATTACAACACCAAGTAAATAGATGCCTAACATGTCACGCTTTAAAATTAAGCACACTCGTGGAATGACGCCAAACTTCAGTACTTATAAGTCTCCATAGGCGACACTTTCAAATTTTTTTTTTACAGATCACATGTTTAGAGTTACAGAGGAGGTCTACTGCTAGAATTATTGCTCTCGCTCTAATGATCGCGGCGTATGTAACCTGTGTGTATCTGGCTCTGATACTAGCTAGTACCTCACCAGAAGTGTTGCCAACCTACCAGATTGAAATTTACTAACATGACACCCACAATTTACTGGCACAGCCAAGTTTTTTACTGGCATTTCCAAAAGTTAAAAAATTACTGTTTTAACTGCAAATTTCCAAAAGTTTAAAAAATACTGTTTTAACTGCAAATTTCAGTATTTGGGCTACAAACAAGTACAATATGCAATTAGAAGTATGACTTAAGGTAGATAATAAGGCAAAAAACATATGTCTTATTTTATTTTTGATATAATAAGCAAGTAGCTCAGTGACAGGACTCAGGAGGGTAAGAAATTAGATTGGATCAGGCACACACATGAAACTGACACAGTGACAGTGACAGCAGTGTGCAGCGGCACAGATCACCGATATGACACACCCGCTCCTGAATCACAGTGACAGTCTCTCAGCCAGGTGGTCCCTCCAGTCTACTCTTGTCCAAACAGCACAGACAGTCCCTCTCCTGGCCTGCCTTGCTCCTGGCATGCACACAAAGCTCTGGCTGCTCTGCTTGGCTCCCTTGCACTATGAGATCACACAACATTGATTGTGTTGATAGATTTTTTTAAAAAGACTCTTGAATGTGCATCTTAATGAACACAACATACAAGGATATGGGAAATAATTATAGACACTAACACACATGCACCTACACAGGTTGAACTGGATGGACTATTGTCTTTATTCAACCTTACCTACTATGTAACTATCTATGTAATCATCACTGTGCTGGGCAGAGAGCAAAGCTGTGGGAGGAACCCAGTAGGCTCCTCCCATTACAGACCACCTGCAGAAAACTACAGGAGAGGGCAGGGACAAGACTCTCCTGCACAAGGAGAGAGATCAGCACTGACCAGTCTATATTATAGGGAACTCCTTCACAAAGGAAAAGCTTCACACCGGATAACTGCACGGATCTGTAACAAATACAAAGAGCACACCAAGATTTAAGAAGGAATACACATGACTTATATTGTTACTGAATATTTGCTTATCTTACAGTTTACTTTGAAGTAGAACTAAAGACTTTTTTTCATTTTGGATAGAGTAAGGGAGGGTTACAACCACTGCCAATGTTTTACCATCTGTGTCCTATTGGGGAGATTTCCCTTCTCTTCCTGTCCCGTGACCAAAACAGGAAGTTAAAGGAATCCCTGTTTGTCACCAGCTTAGTAGGTGTGCTTGACTATTTTTTGCACCATAAGTGAGGGTCTTGTAGACTTTCGTGCGGCCGTGAATGCCAGTTAGGTATTAAAGCCCACCTTTTAGCTACTGCATATATATGTTACATGATTGTCAAGAGGTTAAAGAAAACGATGGCAACAAAATAAGCAGTATGACGTTGCAATTGAGGACCTCCCCTTCTAAATATACTGGTTTTCTGGCTGTCACACGCATCCAAAGTAGAGTGTTGAAGAGAGAAACAGCCAGACAAGTAATATTTTAGGAGATCAATAGCGACCTTTGCATTTCTCATAGTAGGTTCCATTACGGATGAGGAAAAGTGGGAGCTTCACTTCCCTGTAATGTTGGCCCCTCATTAATTTACATTATTTCACAGAAAGAAAAAACATCTAAATATAAAAATAACACAGAAAATCAAAAGCAATGGTAAACAAAAAAAAATAAAAACATTTTTTTTTCCCACATCAGACAAATAACTTAGAACTTCTAAAGTTTATTAGAAGATCTATTGTTTCAATATTTGACTATTGCTCCATACGCTGAATCTTCTGCTAAGAACAATGGGAATTTTTCAAGCCATCTGATCACTTTCATCTGTCATTGGACTTTGCAAATTGAGTCAACATAGGTTGGACTTGATGGACTTGTGTCTTTTTTCAACCTCACCTACTATGTAACTATATGAGTTGAAAAATATTAAAATGTTGCAGAGAAAAAAATTGATTGCAAAATTCAATCAGAATTTCAAAATGCTTATTTCATCAAAAGGACTGATACATTGTATGGCCAACTAGAGGTGTAGTTACCACTTATGGTCAGCAGATGTCGACATAGTACTGCTGTGCTGGTCATCACATAATGATGCGCTCATTCACTTTAATGATAAGTTTGATTAGACAATCAGAACTTTTCAGAAATAAGTTGTGCTAAATGAACACTTTCATCAATATGTGAACTTTTTTCACAGAAAAACGGTTATTCCTTGAAGAGAGCGCAAACTAACAAATTGATCTCCACCATTGTTGTGTCATTTTGAGCAAACAGTATGTTTTACTTCAGCATAAAATGACAGCAGGAACAAGTTTACTCAATGAATGACAGTATTCAGCGAACTAGAACCTTCAAGGCCCTGGTGCAAGAAACCATGATGGGCTCCCCTGACCCTTCCATCCAAGCCCCAGCTTCCAATTTTGGGAAGGCATCCATGGATATGTGCCCAGAACCCTGCTTACCACGTCCCCCTGGGATGTGCATCCAGCAAAGTCATGCAATATCAGTGCCACCTATCAGTGCTCATCAATGCTGCCTATCAGTATCTGTAAGTGCTACCTATCATTGCTAACTATCAGTGCTCATAAATACTGCCTCTCAGTGCCCATCAGTGCCACCTACCAGTGCTCATCAATGTTGCCTATCAGTGTCTATTAGTGCCACTTATCAGTGCTTCCTATCAGTGTTCAGTGACAATCAGTGCCACCTGTCAGTGGCCCCTATCAGTGTTCATCAATGCCAACTATCAGTGCCATTAGCGCCACCTATTAGTGCTCATCAATGCTGCCTATCAGTGATTATCAATCCCACCTATCAGTACCCATTAGTGCCTCCTATCAGTTCTCAAAGACCATCAGTACCACCTATCATTGCCCATCAGTGCTGCCTATCAGTGCCACCTATCAGTGCTCATCAATGCAGCCTATCAGTACCCATCAGTGCCAGCTATCAGTGCTCATCAATACTGCCTATCAGTGTCAGTGCCAGCTATCAGTGCTCATCAATACTGCCTATCAGTGTCAGTGTCGCCTATCAGTGCTTATCAATGCTGCCTATCAGTGTCCATCAGTGCCACTTATCAGGGAAGTCAAGTGTGAACCTAACAAGCACACACTTCCCACAGAGCACAAACAGGAGAGGGGGGTTGGAGAATGAACAGATCTGCTGTCTCCTCTCTCATCCCAATGCGAGAGAGGGAGAACTGTCAAGGACAGCTTTGAACTGTATGAGAGACACACTCTGAGCTCAGAGTCCTGCAATTAGAAACCCAGCTGGGGTCCCCTGACAGTGGCGGAATGCCAGGGCCCACTCTCAAGTGCGTCTGCTGTGACTCTGGTAGTTCTGCCACTGCATCTGCCCTGTGATATAGAGGATACTTTAGGTCATCTCTTTGACACCCCTCTCCCAATGACATCCACTTCCACAAAGCTCACAGAATGTATTTAATTTTTTCCAACCAGCAGATGGATTTTTACAAAATGTTTACTACTAGTTTAACTACCAGCTATTCGTAACTGTTTTGCTTAAAAAAAAAAAAAACCCACAATGCTTAGGTTAGAAAACTAAGATGCGACTCATTCCTGCTCATTATGGTTCTATACAGAGCTTCAGTCAGAGACTCAAAGAGAGGACATAATACTGTTCTTCTCTTTAGAAAATGTGGAATGTTTGGCAAAACCAGTGTTATGGGTGCAGCCCGCTTTAAATGCTTATGTGTTATGGCCATATATCTTTGTCTCCTGCTGACCTTGTGAATTGGCTAATGGTGACCATTTAAGTATCTTTAGTACAGTTACATACAATGTTTAACTGCCATTATCCCTTGTTTTTATGTAAAAAGATCATGCTACCGTATTTAATTTGATATAAAAAAAATCATCTGAGTACCTTATTTAATAATTGCTGTTCAGAGGTCACATGACATAACCCTGGTCTTGCCAGTCCTTATGGAAAGTTCTGAGGGTGGAGTTTCTAGTACTTTGCTGATGTACGACTCTGTGTCTGCATGGTGTGTCTGCATGGTGCTGATTGGTACTGTCACATCACATAAAAAAAAGCTCTTCGATTAGAGAAATAAAATAAATAATCAATAGCAAAAACGTGTTTTAGGTTTCATGTACATCTATATTTCAAAGCAAATGATTATTATTATTTTTTGCAATAATATGTTGTAGGCGGAGTTAAGTTGACTACAATAGCCTTTACTTCACACTGTAAGGATAACTACCAATCACAGGTTGTGCCACACCCCTCCAGCTTGTTTCTACGGTGTGTATGTGCTGGGACTAACAGGGAGGTGTAATCTCCATCAATCAACATCTTACATCTATACAAGGACATACAAGGTGGAGGGAAGGAGGGGGCGTGTCATTTATGAGGAGTGTATACGCCCACATGTATAACTCTATAAACACTTGGTCTGCACAGATAAGAAAAAGGAGGAAATGAACAGCTTAGATGTCAACAACTGGTCTACACAATCTCAGGCTGCAGCAGACACACAGGCAATGTGGGAGGAACAGTGAACAGCAGGATCGACCAGTATTTTTTGCAGTCTACAGAAAACAAATACTCTAGTGGATGAGTGAGTATGAACACAATGGAATACAACATTTATTGACAGGTTTTGTTGATTTGAGTTTAATGACAACTTGTCAGCCATATACTGTACATATATATGGCGGCACTTCTGGGTCTGGGGCAAGCATGCTCTCTCAATGTCCGCCAGTACCCATCGATCATCAGGTAAGGCTTTGATCCTGGGTTCCTGCAAAGCAGGAACACAGATCTTTGGCTTCCTATGGTAAAAACACCTTCCACACAGTGAGAAAGCAGATGTTAGGAACACATTTAACCCTTTGATTGACCCTGATGTTAGCTCCTTCTCTGCCAGTGTCATTAGTACAGTGAAAGTGCATATTTTTAGCAATAATCACTGTATTAGTGTCACCCGTCCCCAAAAAGTGTCAAAAGTGTCAGTTAGTGTCCCGATTTGTCCGCCTCAATATTATAGTCGCTATAAGTCACTGATCACGGCCATTTCTAGTAAAAAATAAATAATAATTGCATAAATATATCCCACAGTTCGTAGACGCGATAACTTTTGTGCGAACCAATCAATATATGCTTATTGGAATTTTTTACCAAAAATATGTAGCTCAATACATATTGGCCTAAATTTATGAAAAAATTTGATTTTTGACATTTTTATATTGGATAGGTTTTATAGCAGAAAGTAAAAAAAAATATTTTTATCCAAAATTTAAAAGACTGCAAAGGTGATCAATTGTATATGTATATCTTTAGGGGATTGCGCCTCCCACTCACTATTTATACTACCCCCTTCTCAATAGAATATGCTTAATAATACTTATATTCACTAAATAATCACTGTGCCCCCATATTATCCAAAATATATACACAAGACATTCATTTATAATTGTATAATTTATAATTATATACCCAAAGTCCACAAAAATAAAACTAAACTGCCGGGAAGACCCCATTATAAGTGGGATTGGGTCTGTATACTCCAGGGTGGGGGAATATTTAGATTCTTTTTTGCACCCACTGGCCAGTAGGGGTGAAGCGTTCATAAAAGACAGCAAAGATGTCATTAGATTGTTGGAAGGGATTGGTGCCAGTGATTCCACGCTATTAGTAACAGTGGATGTGGAATCACTGTATACAAATATTAAACAAGCAGATGCCCTTGCTGCGGTAGCTTGGGCAATGAAGCACCAGTCAGATCTAAAGTTAAAACAGAGAAGTTTTATATTGGAGGGACTAAGGATGGCAATGGGGAATAATAGGTGTTGGGATGGGGAATAAATATGCTCCCAGCGTGGCCAACATCTTCTTGAACAAGTGGGAAGTAGAGGAAGTGTTCAGGAGGCGTTGGCCACAGCTGAGAGTGTATAAAAGGTTTATTGATGACATCTTAATAATTTGGGAGGGAAACCGAGATGAATTGGAGGAATTTGTACAGCACATTAGAAATAACAACTATGACATCAAATTCACAGTCAACGTGAACCCAACCAATGTAAGTTTCCTAGATTTGGAAATATTTAAACATGACAACCAGCTGTACACTAGAACACACTTCAAGGAGACAGACAGAAATGGTTATATCCCCTACAGCAGCTGCCACCACCCACACTGGAAAAAGGCCACCCCCAAAGGACAGTTTATCAGAATTAGAAGAAACTGTAATCTACTCTCAGACTATTACATGCAAACAGAGAAATTAATAGATAGGTTTACCAACAAGGGTTACAACCGAGCGGAACTTGAAATATTAAGGGAAAAGGTGGGTGACACCAATAGGGAAAGCCTTCTTGGGAAGAGAATAGAAAATAAAATGGAAAATAAGAAAGGGGTACCATTCATTTTAGGATTCAACAAACAGTACAAGGAAATGGAAGAGGTGGTTAAGAAGTATTGGCCGATCATCTGTAGTGATCCGCAATTAGGTAATATACTACCAAAAAAACCCACGTTTATTTATAGGAGGGCAAAAAGATTAAGAGACTACATCGTGAAAAATGTCCCTGATCCCCCCAAAAAATTACACAGTTTTTTGAACAGAAAGGGTTTTTTCGATGCAAGAAATGTAAATCATGTAGAATAACGAGCAATAAGGAACGTAAAATTGTCGAATTCCAATCCCATGCCAATAAATTAAAATTTAAAATAAATAAATTAATCACATGTAAGAGTAAGTATGTTACGTATGTGATGGAGTGCAGTTGTGGCCTCCAGTATGTGGGCAGGACCACTAGGAAACTGTCCACGCGCATAGGTGAACATATAAGAAACATTAAAAAAGGCTATAAACACCAGAGCGTATCAAGACACTTCAGAGAAGCACATAATCATGATCCGGGATGTTTAAAATTCTTTGCAATAGACAGAATAGATAAAGATTGGAGGAATTGTAATATGAGGCGTGAAGTATCCAAGAACGAAACGTTTTGGATACATAAACTAAGCACTTTAAATCCTTTAGGATTAAATATAGAAATAGACTTGAATTGTTTTATTGAGGATTTTTGATCGTTTTATACAGGTTTTTTTATTTTATTTTATATATATAACAAACATTTGGGCGTTTATACAGCAAACAACTATAGAGATTGAGAAATTGTCGTTTCATTCACCTCTATCTAACAATCTTTCGTTACAACATAGAGCAGCTATTAAATCCTTACAAAAAAATACAAATTTAATTATCAAGCCCGCAGACAAGGGCGGAAATTTGGTGATCATGGAAGTTGCACAATACACCTCCATGTGTCGAAATATACTGTCCAATAGAAATTGGTATCGTCCTATTTCTAAAACTGTCATTCTAAATTATCGAAATATCTATTTGAATCTCATTTTTAAGGCATATCAACAAGGGGTCATTGACCTCAACACATGGAAATTTCTAAACATCAAGGATCCAAAGATTCCAACTTTTTACGCACTACCGAAAATTCATAAGTCTCAAACAAATCCCCCAGGACGTCCTATCATTTCCGGATGTTCCTGTTTAACTGAAAATGCGAGCGCATTAGTTGACAGCTATCTAAGTCCACACGTCATCTCTCTATCTTCATATGTTAAAGACACCATCGATTTGTTAAGAATGATTGAGGGACTGTCTCTCCCTCCCAACTCATGGTTGGTTGCCCTGGATATTGAAAGCCTCTACAACACAATTCCCCATGACAAGGGAGTTGAAGTTGTACGCAGGTTTCTTTCTGAAAGAGGTTCCTCTTTCTTACAATATAGTTCTTTTGTTGTGGACCTTCTTGAATATATTCTTAAGCATAATGTCTTTGTTTTTGACTCCACCCACTACCTCCAGGTACAGGGAGTTGCGATGGGGACTAAATGTGCCCCATCGTATGCAAACCTGTACCTGGGGGGGTGGGAAAAGGAAACTTTTTCTAGAGAAGATTTGTCACCGTTCTTGGATAAAATTATTTCATGGTTTCGTTATATCGATGATGTTCTTTTCTTTTGGGCAGGTACGGAAACAGAATTAAAAACTTTCTTTCAATTGATTTCTATTAACAATTTCAATTTGAAATTTACTATGCAACATAGTCAGTCAATAGTTAACTTTTTAGACATAACTATCTCGGTGGACAGTGAAGGTAGACTCAATTCTCTCTTATTTAGGAAACCATCTGCCGGTAACACGGTTTTACACGCTACTAGCTTTCACCCAATTTCTTTGATTAACAGTATTCCCTATAGCCAATATTTGCGTTTAAAGCGAAATTGTAGCAAAAATTCAGATTTTAATATAGCAGCTGATGACCTTTACCAAAGATTGAGAAAAAGAGGATACAGTCATAAATGCTTGAAACGAGCCTATAACCGTGTAAAACCTAAAACTAGAACTTCACTTATTTTTTCAACCCGACGTCCCAATACAAATGATTCAGTTAGAATTATTACTCGCTATTCCAATCAGCATCGTAAGTTCAAAGAAATTTTACACAAGTTTTGGCCACTCCTTCTAGCTGACCCCATTACCAAGAAACATATTAAAAACTTTCCCGAAGTTACCTTTAAAAGAGTTCCCTCTCTTAAAGATAAATTAGTGCATAGCCACTTTGAACAACCAAAGTTGGACACTAGAAAAGTAACCAGTGGCACTTTTCCTTGTGGCCATTGTGAGGTTTGTTGTTATGTCAATTCACATACCAAACTTAAACTGCCAAATGGCAAATGGCACTCCATTAAACATCGAGTCACTTGCCAAACACAGGGCGTTATATATCTGGCCCGTTGCCTCTGTGGCGGGTTTTATGTAGGTAAAACAAAGCGACAATTTTGTATTCGAATCAAGGACCATATCAAACCCATTATCAAGAAGAAAATGGAGACGGCCATCAGTCGACATGTTGGCCTCTTCCATGCCTTCAATCCCAAATTTATCACCTTTTCCGCACTTGAACATATCCCCCTTGATGTGAGAGGGGGCAGTGTGGATAATATCTTACTTCAACATGAAGCTGAATGGATTTTCAACCTAAGGGCTACAATTCCACCTGGCTTCAATGAAAACTTAAGCTTCAAACCTTTTTTATGATATAGAAACCTTTTCTGGCCTTTCAATCTTGCTGACCGCTCTTCTGAGAGGGAACCTGGTTGGGTTCCCATTTCCCTTTCCCCTCCTTCCCCTTTTCCCTCCCTCCCCTCCCCCTCCCTCCCCCCCCCCCCTCCCTTCTTTTTTATTTTTATTTTTATTTATTTATTTTTTTCTATTGTTCTATTGTATTATTTGAAATTTGCCTGTATTGATTTGTTTTGAGTATAAAAATACATTATGTATATGTCTATATGTTTACGATATTATTATGTTTTGTTATGTGCAGTTTTTAGAGAATTATTTTTTTGTCCTTCCCCTTTTAGGATTTCCCACCCGAATGGTCCACCTCTACGGTTTCCCCATCAGTGCTGTTCGCACGGACACCCGGGGGCACAGGCGCCTTGTGTGCCATTGCCCCTTTTCAGCGCTGTGACGCTCCCCCTACATTGGTCGGAAGGATTGGCTATTTCTTCTGCCATTCTGTTCCGACCCTCTTTTCCATCGTTTTTTGCCTCTACGCCTGACCGGGCGGTCAGATTGATGGCCGCGTTCGTTTATGCCTTCGCTTTCTACGATGGCATCGATCGTTCCCCTCTTTCCTCCGCCCACATGCCTGAGGCATTATGGGGCTTGTAGGCCTATTCAGTCTCGTCCCATTGGTGAGCATGCGCAATAGCGCTCCTTTTGTCCGCATCAGGCCGACTACGTCAGACGCCGGCTTGATGGCGGGGCATATAAAAAGCCTTCGTAATATCGTCATTCCGTTGCGGGTTGCAGCCAAGGGTGACGCATGATCGTTCAGACTTTGTACTTTTCGGTAAGCTTATTGTTATATTCTTAAACATTTATTCGATCGGTCCTTTTTTTTTCATTTGAAAACGTTCACGTATCTCTCTGCCGGTGTTTCAACCCTTTGGACCTAGGCTACTGTCTATGTCCCTTTTTATATGCTTGCATTAACTCCCTGGCTTTGAATTCTATGCCTTGGGATGCGAATGTTTAACTCTCTGGGTATATCTATATGCCTGAGGGTTGGTGTCTGTATAACATTCAGTTTATGATGTATACACCACCCTTTTGAGATACCCTTTTTATTTTTTCTATTTTCTATTTTTTAATTTTAATTTTTCTTATCTTCGTTTTGTTTTTTCTTTTTCCCTGATTGGCCACCCAGCTGGTATTTCTATGCAGGTGTGTCTCCCTGCTTGTTTAAAAAGATTTCTTCTCAAAATGCGAGCGTCCCCACTGCTTACAATTATCCAACCTACGTAAGTAATACATTTGAAACCAAAATACATCCTTGTATTATTTTTTCTCAAATTTTATACTTTAGAGGGTCCTTCACCCCCAAAAGGCTGTTTTATTTTAGCAACCTTGAAATTAAGCTAGGTACTCAAAGAACTTTAAATCATCCCGAAATTTCAAATTTGGTCTTACTATATATTCCTTTTTTTATCAGTTTTCTTGGGTTGGCTTTTTAGCCCCCTGCGATTCAGCACTGCTGTGGTTAACCCCCGAGGTGGACAATCCCACTACTTTACCACCAACGTAGTGGTTAAAGGTGGGTTTGATGTGTGTGTGTCTGTTGTTTCCCCTCCCCCTTTCCCCTTCCCCTCTATTTCTGCATTTACGAATGTTGTGACATATTTCATTATTATTTTGTACTTTGTATTTTCGGTTTAGATCTTGTTCAAACTTTCACACATCCCCTGAAGAAGCAATCTAATGCGAAACATGTCGGGACTATGTGTGCTTGACGAGAACAACCACTGTATTGCATTATTCTGAATCTTTTAAGCATATATTGCTACTGATTTTAAGCTCAAACTTAATAAATTTTTGTACTACTGACTTTGTACTTCAATTAATTGTATTTTGTTAATCAGCACCGCAAAAATCCCTAATTTCCCTTCCTGTTCTTTGATTCATATATATATATATATATATTTTTTTTTTTTTCATATGTGTATGTGTATTTTAAGGGTATTTTATATGATGGTATATTTTTGAAAGCATTTCCAGCAATGGGAAAAGCAAATACTAACAAAGTTGATAAGAATTGTATTTTTGAAACTCAGACATGACCCCTTTAAATAGCTTTATGAACAAGAAGAATCTAAATAAATCAACAAGCAGCCATTGTTACATGAAAATAAATAGTCTCATAGTGAAATGAAGCTTAGGGTACCTACTGAGGCAATAACAAATAATAATAATATAATTAGCACTAATATACTTGTTTGGTCATTGGAATATAGATGTACTAGACAGGAAGGATAAACAAACTGTAATTCCCATAAGGGTGGGGCCTAATGGTAAAGCTGGGATTGGTGTTGTGGGAGTTACTAGCTGTAATGTGGGGAATTGTCAAAACCACACTTAAAATGGCGGTGGAGGACTTCCGGTGCCCAACTTCCAGTCCCGGTGTTGTAAAATTTCCTACGACTTATGAAAACCACTCACCCCATCACTTCCGGTGCGGCTCCGTCACTGAAACAGCCGACGGCGGGCCTGTACCGCGCATGCGCCAATCCCCTGAAATTAACAGCACATGCGCAGTATATTTATTTTCACGGTGGAGAAAAATTCTAGCCTCAAGTGGGAGGAGACTTGCGGGTGGGCGGGCGGAGCTGAACAGATGGTAAGAACGTCAGCAGCAGCCCCGCCCACCCCACGATTTTCTTCACTGGTCAAGAAAAATTATGGCTTCAAGCTGTATTAGCGCATGCGCGGGATATTTGTTCAGCGGTCGACCAAAATTATGGACTCAAGCGGACGGAGACTTGCTGGGAGGGAGAGATAGAGCGGAGCTTAGAGAGGGAGCGGAGCTTGGAGAGGGGGGCGTGGCCCCGTGCATAGCACTGACTACATATACAGTACATTGTTCTGCCAATAAATACGCCTCACTGTGCCCAGAAATCGCCACCTCACTGCACCCAAAAAATGCCGCCTCACTGCGACCAGAAATCGCTGCCTCACTGCGACCAGAAATCGCTGCGTCACTGCGCCAAGCAAACGCTACCTCACTGCGCCCAGAAATCGCCGCCTCACTGCGCCAAGCAAACGCCACCTCACTGCGCCCAAAAATCGACGCCTCACTGCGCCAAGCAAACGCCACCTCACTGCGCCCAGAAATCGACACCTTACTGCGCCAAGCAAACGCCACCTCACTGCGCCCAGAAATCGCCGCCTCACTGCGCCAAGCAAACACCACCTCACTGCGCCCAGAATTCGCCACCTCACTGCGCCAAGAAAACGCCACCTCACTGCGCCAAGCAAACGCCACCTCACTGCGCCCAGAAATCGCCACCTCACTGCACCCAAAAAATGCCGCCTCACTGCGACCAGAAATCGCTGCCTCACTGCGACCAGAAATTGCTGCCTCACTGCTCCAAGCAAACGCCACCTCACTGCGCCCAGAAATCGCCGCCTCACTGCGCCAAGCAAACGCCACCTCACCGCACCCAGAAATTGCCACCTTACTGCGCCAAGCAAACGCCACCTCACTGCGCCCAGAAATCGCCGCCTCACTGCACCAAGCAAACACCACCTCACTGCGCCCAGAAATCGCCACCTCACTGCGCCAAGCAAACGCCACCTCACTGCGCCCAGAAATCGCCACCTCACTGCGCCCAAAAAATGCCGCCTCACTGCGACCAGAAATCGCCGCCTCACTGCGACCAGAAATCGCCACCTCACTGCGCCAAGCAAACGCCACCTCACTGCGCCCAGAAATCGCCACCTCACTGCGCCAAGCAAATGCCACCTCACTGTGCCCAGAAATCGCTACCTCACTGCACTCAAAAAATGCCGCCTCACTGCGACCAGAAATCACTGCCTCACTGCGACCAGAAATCGCCGCCTCACTGTGCCCAGCAAACGCCACCTCACTGCGCCCAGAAATCGCCGCCTCACCGTGCCCAGCAAATGCCACCTCACTGCGCCCAGCAAACGCCTCACTGTGCCCAAAAAATGCCGCCTCACTGTGCCCAGCAAATTCCTCACTGTGCCCAAAAAATGCCCCTCACTGTGCCCAGCAAACGCCACCTCACTGTGCCCAACAAACGCCATCTCACCATGCCCAGAAAACACCTCACTGTGCCCAGCAAACGCCTCACTGCGCCCAAAAAATGCCACCTCACTGTGCCCAGCAAACGCCTCACTGTGCCCAGCGAACACCGCCTCACCGTGCCCAGCAAACGATGGCTCACTGTGCCCATCAAACATAACCACTGTGCCCATAAATTGCCGCCACTGTGCTATCAAACACAGCCACTGTACCCATCAATTGCTGCCAGATTGTCAAGCCGTAGCTGTGCTCCCTGGGGATATGCTGATCAAACATCTGTGCTGCTGGAGGGAGCCCAGACGGGCATAAATGAGGGACCTGCATGTCATGGTAAGTGAGACCATCCCATATCCCACTCCATCTTTCCCGAGAACAGGGACCCCCTTACAACCCCCCCCCCAGGAGAGGGAACCCCTCCCCCCTCTTAGGACAGGGACCCTCTCCCCCCAAGACAGAGACCCCCTTCTCCCCCCCGAGGACAGGGAAACCTTCTCCCCTCTGAGGACAGGGAAACCTTCTCCCTCCTGAGGACAGGGAAACCTTCTCCCCCCTGAGGACAGGGAAACCTTCTCCCCCCTGAGGACAGGGACTCCCTTCTCTCCTGAGGACAGGGACCCCCTTCTCTCATGGGGACAGGGATCCCCTTCTCTCCTGGGGACAGGGATCCCCTTCTCTCCTGGGGACAGGAACTCCATCTCCCCTGGGAACGGGGACTTCATCTCACCTAGGGACCCCATCTGCCCTGGTGATCAGGGCCCCACCTCCTCTAAGAACAGAAACCTGATCACCCTGTGTGCGCCAACCTCACTGCCCTGCCGGCCATGTGTCCTGTGTGAGGGCCCTCCTGTGACAGCTCTTATAAGGACTTCACCCCACTCTGTGATCCCCCTACATGACTGATCCCTCTGTGTCCAAAACTTACACGGGGAACCCCTCTGTTTGCTCCCCCTACATGTCTGCATACTCTGACCACCACCTGTACCATTTACACATCCACTGAGTGCCTCCTGTATCCTGTGCACATGTTCCGACCACCTCTTGTACCATGTATGTAGCCTCTAGCCACCTCCTGTGTCCTGTCTGCAATCTCTGACTATCTCTTGTCTTTTAACGTGTCTGCAGTCTCTTAGGGGGAGTCTGGAGAGGAATCAAGAGCCCTGCACGCTGCACTGGAGAGGAGGTCAGTGACAAGAGGGTATTGATATAAAGGTTTCCCATCATCTCAGTAACACCTCCCCCTAGTGTATTCACTCTGCGGAAGGTGGTCTCTGGTCACCAGAGTCGCCCCCCCCCCCACATAACATTTCCCGGCATTCCCCTTTACATCAGAGTCCACAGGATTCTTCCCCAAGGCAAAGGAAAATGCTACAGAGCATGATCTAAGGAGGAACTCTGATGTAAGGGGTGCTCTGGTCACCAGGGACCACCTTATATCAGAGTCCACTGCATTCCCATTTACATCAGAGTTCCCACTTACATCAGGGTCTGCAACATTGCCCTTTGCATCAGGGTTCGCAGAGTTCCCCCTGTTAGATTAGAAGGGATGGAGGCCCAGAGACATGTCCAGAGTACACAGAGGATACATGGGATAGATTAGAAGGGATGGAGATCTACAGACATGTCCAGAGTACACAGAGGATACATGGGTTAGATTAGAAGGGATGAAGGCCCAGAGACATGTCCAGAGTACACAGAGTATACATGGGATAGATTAGAAGGGATGGAGACCCAGGGACATGTCCAGAGTACACAGAGGATACATGGGATAGATTAGAAGGGATGGAGACCCAGAGACATGTCCAGAGAACACAGAGGTGGATGTGTAAATGGTACAGGTGGTGGTCAGAGTATGCAGACATGTAGGGGGAGCAAACAGAGGGGTTCCCCGTGTAAGTTTTGGACACAGAGGGATCAGTCATGTAGGGGGATCACACAGTGGGGTGAAGTCCTTATTAGAGCTGTCACAGGAGGGCCCTCACACAGGACACATGGCCGGCAGGGCAGTGAGGTTGGCGCACACAGGGTGATCAGGTTCCTGTTCTTAGGGGAGGTGGGGTCCTGATCCCCAGGGCAGATGGGGTCTCTAGGTGAGATGAAAATCCCCGTTCCCAGGGGAGATGGAGTTCCTGTCCCCAAGAGAGAAGGGGATCCCTGTCCCCAAGAGAGAAGGGGGTTCTTGTCCCCAAGAGGGAAGGGGGTCCCTGTCCTCAGGCCAAGAAGGGGGTCCCTGTCCTCAGGGGGGAGAAGGTTTCCCTGTCCTCAGGGGGGAGAAGGTTTCCCTGTCCTCAGAGGGGAGAAGGTTTCCCTGTCCTCAGGAGGGAGAAGGGGGTCTCTGTCTTGGGGGAGGGGGTCCCTGTCCTCAGAGGGGGGAGGGGGTTCCCTCTCCTGGGGGGGGGGGGTTGGAAGGGTGTCCCTGTTCTTGGGAAAGATGGAGTGGGATATGGGATGGTCTCACTTACCATGACATGCAGGTCCCTCATTTATGCCCGTCTGAGCTCCCTCCAGCAGCACAGATGGGTGATCAGCATATCCCCAGGGAGCGGCTTGACAATCTGGCAGCAATTGATGGGTACAGTGGCTGTGTTTGATAGCACAGTGGCGGCAATTTATGGGCACAGTGGTTGCGTTTGATGGGCACAGTGAGCCAGCGTTTGCTGGGCATGGTGAGGCGGTGTTCGCTGGGCACAGTGAGGCGTTTGCTGGGCACAGTGAGGCAACATTTTTTGGGCGCAGTGAGGCGTTTGCTGGGCACAGTGAGGCGTTTTCTGGGCATGATGAGGTGGCGTTTGTTGGGCACAGTGAGGTGGCGTTTGCTGGGCACAGTGAGGGGCATTTTTTGGGCACAGTGAGGCATTTGCTGGGCGCAGTGAGGCGGCATTTTTTGGGCACAGTGAGGCGTTTGCTGGGCACAGTGAGGTGGCGTTTGCTGGGCACAGTGAGGCGGCAATTTCTGGGCGCAGTGAGGTGGCGTTTGCTGGGCGCAGTGAGGCGTCGATTTTTGGTTGCAGTGAGGCGGCATTTTTTGGGCGCAGTGAGGTGGCGATTTCTGGGCACAGTGAGGTGGCGTTTGCCTGGCGCAGTGAGGTAGCGATTTCTGGGCACAGTGAGGTGGCGTTTGCTTGGCGCAGTGAGGCAGCGATTTCTGATCGCAGTGAGGTGGCGATTTCTGGTCGCAGTGAGGCGGCATTTTTTGGGTGCAGTGAGGTGGCGATTTCTGGGCGCAGTGAGGTGGCGATTTCTGGGCGCAGTGAGGTGGCGTTTGCTGGGCACAGTGAGGCGGCGATTTCTGGGCACAGTGAGGTGGTGTTTGCTGGGTGCAGTGAGACGGCGATTTCTGGGCACAGTGAGGCGGCATTTTTTGGGCGCAGTGAGGTGGCCATTTTTCTTGGCACAGTGAGGCGTATTTATTGGCAGAACAATGTACTGTATATGTAGTCAGTGCTATGCACGGGGCCCTGCCCCCCTCTCCAAGCTCCGCCCCCCTTTCTAAGCTCCACTCTATCTCTCCCTCCCAGCAAGTCTCCGCCCGCTTGAGTCCATAATTTTGGTCGACCGCTGAACAAATATCGCGTGCATGCGCTAATACAGCTTGAAGCCATAATTTTTCTTGACCAGGGAAGATAATCGTGGGGTGGGCGGGGCTGCTGCTGACGTTCTAACCATCTGTTCAGCTCCGCCCGCCCTCCTGCAAGTCTCTGCCCACTTGGGGCTAGAATTTTTCTGCACCGGGATAATAAATATACTGCAAAACCAAATAATAATAATATAATTAGCACTAATATACTTGTTTGGTCATTGGAATATAGATGTACTAGACAGGAAGGATAAACAAACTGTAATTCACATAAGGGTGGGGCCTAATGGTAAAGCTGGGATTGGTGTTGTGGGAGTTACTAGCTGTGATGTGGGGAATTGTCAAAACCACACTTAAAATGGCGGCGGAGGACTTCCGGTGCCCAACTTCCAGTTCAGGACTTCCGGAGTAAACATCTGGTGATGCTCTTCCGGTTAGACAGGAAGTAGCTGTATGGATATAGTCCGGTCTATTCAGAAAGAAAAAGATGAGAAGGGTGATGTAAAAATGTATTTAGAGTAAGGGGATTAGGAAATCGGCCACTGAGGATGTTAGGAATCATATATCTGTAGCGGGGGGGGTTAATTAAAGCAATTATATGGAACCATAGTAGTAAGGGCATTATTGCCCTATAACAAGATGGCGGAACCCACCTCGGGTACAAACAGGGATGAGATCCCAAACGGAATCATAAGGTTGGGGAACCAACTAAAGAAGGATAAAATGCCTGATATTGGCCTAATTACAAATAATGTTTTAAAGGTAGAGGTATTATTGATTATAGGGAAGGGCTAGTTTGTAAATTTTAGAACGATTTTCTCATTGCTGGAAAGGCTTGGTGTCGGCCAATAGACACATTGAAATGTGAGTGCAATACGTTTTTTATTGATTTTTCCATTAAAGTTAAAACGATCTTACACTATATTGGTTCCATTTAATTTAATTTTGTATGAATATATGGAGGTTGAGGAATTGCTAACGGGAGGAATGCGTTGTGGATTGGTTATCCGTTGAATGAACCGAAGACTTACTGATTGGGGACATCTGGCGAGTGGCCATTCTGCTGGGTGACGGTGGCACAGTTTTGGTTATTTTAGTTGACACAAGTGGACTTTTGATTAGAAGATGATCGGTGATTAAGACGGCACAGTTGGAGCAATCGAATTAAAATATCGCACAATAAGGACGCTATATTTTTTGCAATTATAAATTAATGTCTTGTGTATATATTTTGGATAATATGGGGGCACAGTGATTATTTAGTGAATATAAGTATTATTAAGCATATTCTATTGAGAAGGGGTAGTATAAATAGTGAGTGGGAGGCGCAATCCCCTAAAGATATACATATACATCATCCACTTACCCTGGTTTTTCTGGGGGGGGGGGCTAAGATTGAGATTGCAGTGGACCCTCAAGCACAGTAAGGGGGAGGTTTAGCGCCGGTACAACTTGGTATTAACCACCTTCAGACCGGACCATTTTGCTGGTAAATGACCAGAGGTCTTTTTACACTTTGGCACTGCGCTGCTTTAACTGGTAATTGCGCGGTCATGCAATGTTGTACCCAAACGAAATTTGCGTCCTTTTCTTCCCACAAATAGAGCTTTCTTTTGATGGTATTTGATTGCCTCTGCAATTTTTTTTTTTTGCGATATAAACGTAAAAAGACCGCAAATTTTGAAAAAAAATGATATTTTCTACTTTTTGTTATTAGAAAAATCCAATAAACTCAATTTTAGTCATACATTTAGGCCAAAATGTATTCAGCCACATGTCTTTGGTAAAAAAAAAGTCAATAACTGTATATTTATTGGTTTGCGCAAAAGTTGTCACATCTAAAAACTAAGGTACATTTTCTGGAATTTACGCAGCTTTTCGTTTATGACTGCCTATCTAATTTCTTGAGGTGCTAAAATGGCAGGGCAGTACAAAACCCCCCCAAATGACCCCATTTTGGAAAGTAGACACCCTAAGGAAATTGATAAGAGGCATGTTGAGCCCATTGAATATTTTATTTATTTGCCGCAAGCGATTGAATAATGACAAAAAAAAATTATTTTTTTTTTTTTTACACAAAGTTGTCACTAAATGATATATTGCTCACACATGCCATGGTTATATGTGGAATTGTACCCCAAAATACATTCTGCTGCTTCTCCTGAGTACGGGGATACCACATGTGGTCGACTTTTTGGAAGCCTAGCCGCGTACGGGGCTTCCAAAAAGTTTTACTCCTCACTACCTATCACAGTTTTGAAGGCCATAAAATGCCAAGATGGCACAAAACCCCCACAAATGACCCCATTTTAGAAAGTAGACACCCCAAGCTATTTGCTGAGAGGCATGTTGAGTCCATGGAATATTTTATATTTTGCCACAAGTTGCGGGAAAATTACAAACTTTATAAATTTTTCACAAAGTTGTCACTAAATGATATATTGCTCACACATGCTATGGGCATATGTGAAATGACACCCCAAAATAAATTCTGCTGCTTCTCCTGAGTACGGGGATACCACATATGTGGGACTTTTTGGGAGCCTAGCCGCGTACGGGGCCCCGAAAACCAAGCACCGCCTTCAGGCTTTGTAAGGGCGTAAATTTTTCATTTCACGCCTCACTACCTATTACAGTTTTGAAAGCCATAAAATGCCAAGATGGCACAAAACCCCCCCAAATGACCCCATTTTAGAAAGTAGATACCCCAAGCTATTTGCTGAGAGGCATGTTGAGTCCATGGAATATTTTATATTTTGCCACAAGTTGCGGGAAAATTACAAACTTTTTTTTTTTTTTTTCACAAAGTTGTCACTAAATGATATATTGCTCACACATGCCATGGGCATATGTGAAATGACACCCCAAAATAAATTCTGCTGCTTCTCCTGAGTACGGGGATACCACATGTGTGGGATTTTTTGGGAGCCTAGCTGCGTACGGGGCCCTGAAAGCCAAGAACCGCCTTCAGGCTTTCTAAGGGTGTAAATATTTGATTTCACACCTCACTACCTATCACAGTTTTGAAGGCCATAAAATGCCAAAATAGCAGAAAACCCCCCAAAATGACCCCATTTTGGAAAGTAGACACCCCAAGCTATTTGCCGAGAGGCATGGTGAGTATTTTGCAGCTCTCATTTGTTTTTGAAAATGAAGAAAAAAAATAATAATGTATATTTTTTTTCTTTTTTTCAATTTTCAAAACTTTGTGACAAAAATGAAGGTCTGCAAAATACTAACCATACCACTGTTCAAATAGCTTGGGGTGTCTCCTTTCCAAAATGGGGTCACTTGGGGGGATTTTGTGCTATCTGGGCATTCCATGGCCTCCGAAACTGTGATAGGCAGTGAGGAATGAAATCAAAAATTTACACCCTTAGAAATCCTGAAGGTGGTGCTTGGATTTTGGGGTACCGTACGCGGTTAGGCTCCCAAAAGGTCTCACACTTGTGGTATCCCCGTACTCAGGAGAAGCAACAGAATGTATTTTGGGGTGTAATTTTACATATAACCATGGCATGTTTGAGCAATATATCATTTAATGACAACTTTGTGCAAAAAAAAAAAAAAATAATAATAATGTATTTTTTCCACAACTTTTGTCAAAATATAAAATATTCCATGGACTCGACATGCCTCTCAGCAAATAGCTTGGGGTGTCTACTTTCTAAAATGGGGTCATTTGGGGAGGTTTTGAACTGTCCTGGCATTTTATGCACAACATTTAGAAGCTTATGTCACACATCACCCACTCTTCTAACCACTTGAAGAAAAAGCCCTGACACTTTTTGTTTACATGAAAAAATATTTTTTTTTTGCAAGAAAATTACTTTGAACCCCCAAACATGAAGTGTTTTTTTAAAGCAAAAGCCCTACCGATTAAAATGGTGGGTGTTTCATTTTTTTTTTCACACGGTATTTGCGCAGCGATTTTTCAAACGCATTTTTTGGGGAAAAAACACACTTTTTTTTATTTTAATGCACTAAAAATCACTATATTGCCCAAATGTTTGATGAAATAAAAAATATGATCTTAGGCCGAGTACATGGATACCAAACATGACATGCTTTAAAATTGCGCAGAAACGTGCAGCGGCGACAAACTACGTACATTTTTAAAAGCCTTTAAATGCCTTTACAGGTGACCACTTTAGATTTACGGAGGAGGTCTACTGCTAAAATTAGTACCCTCGATCTGACCTTCGTGGTGATACCTCACATGCATGGTGCAATTGCTGTTTACATATGACACCAGACCAACGCTTGAGTTCCACGTTGCGCCTTAGCAGGGGGGGACAGGGGTGTTTTTTTTTTTTTTTTTTTTTGCTTTTTTATTTTATTTTTAAACTGTTCCTTTCATTTATATATATTTTTTTATGATTTTTATTGTTATCTCAGGGAATGTAAATATCCCCTATGATTGCAATAGGTAGTGACAGGTACTCTTTTAAAAAAAAATTAGGGTCTATCAGACCCTAGATCTCTCCTCTGTCCTCAAAGCATCTGACCACACCAAGATCGGTGTGATAAAATGCTTTCCCAATTTCCCAATGGCGCTGTTTACATCCCGCAAAATCTAAGTCATGAAATGCTCGTAGCTTCCGGTGTCTTAGGCCATAGAGATGATTGGAGCCATTCTGGTCTCTGATCAGCTCTATGGTCAGCTGGCGGAACCACCGGCTGCATTCTCAGGTTCCCTGTTGGGACAGGAGAGCCTGAGAAAACCATGGAAGATGGTGCGGGGGGGGGACATTCCCTCCCACTGCTTGTAAAAGTAGTCTAGAGGCTAATTAGCCGCTAGGATTGCTTTTACATAAAAGCCGACCGCTGGCTGAAAAGAATGATACCAAGATGATACCTAAACCTGCAGGCATCATTCTGGTATAAGCACTCAAAGTCCCGCAACATACCAGTATGTTGCTGGAACTGGTTGGGCATATATTGTAATTTTTTTTTCATGCAGCCTGTGGGCTGAACGAAAAAAAAATATTGATCGGTGGGTATGCCCACCATTAGATACCTCCCTTCATCCACCCACTTCTAATGGTGGGCATACATGCACCATTTATATATGCCGAAGCATGGGGGCATCCTCCCGCAAAAGGTAGGAGCAGATCGCTCCTCCACCCCTTATGCCCCCATGCTTCGGCATATATGCTCTTTTTTAACTGTGGTGGTGAAATCACCCCCGACAGTGCTGGAGTCGCGGCTTTATGTATCGTGGGAGCAAACGCTGTTGCTGTCAAGATAAATAAATCCACGCTGCAACTGAATGGCGTACCTGCTAAGCAAATGATGGTTAACAATAAAACAAAGTAACATTACAGTATAACAGTAAGACGTACCATACCTGCAAAGCAAATACAAAAAAAATAGCAAAAAATAACACATTTAACACAATCTGTGCCTAAAATATATATATGCCGAAGCATGGGGGCATCCTCCCGCAAAAAAGTTATGCCGCGTACATACATTCAAACTTTTCCACGGGCAAGCCCTCCGTCGGAATTTTGACTGTATGTACGTGGCATTAGGAGCAAAATCGCTCCTCCACCCCTTATGCCCCCATGCTTCGGCATATATGCTCTTTTTTAACTGTGGTGGTGAAATCACCTCCGACAGCGCTGGAGTCGTGGCTTTACGTATCGTGGGAGCAAACGCTGTTGCTGTCAAGATAAATAAATCCACGCTACAGCTGAATGGCGTACCTGAAAACAAAAAATGGTTAACAATAAAACATTGCAGAATAGAATACAGTACAAAGGAGCAGAACAATAGAGAGAGAATAGAGAGAGAGAGAACAATAAAACGACAACTATTTTTGGTTTTTTTATTTTATATTTTTTTTTTTTTTTGTTTTTTTTTTTAACACTTTTTTATGTAACTTTAACACTTCTGTTGTAATGGTTCCAGCGGTTTGGGTCTCTCAAAATGTGATGGCATCTTGGGAGACCCTGTGAACGTGTGCCTAGCCTGTGCAATGCTGTACCCTACGCTAATACTCAACTAGTTCATGGTAGCGTTCAAAACACTCACCCTGACAAAGACCAGGATTGCCAGGACAGCGTGGACAATAAGAACGGGTGTCACGCCTAAATCCGCGCTTTCTGCAGACACAACATTTTCTTTGGGGGGCTCGTTGGGTAGGGGTACTCGGGAGGACATAAGAATAATGCCTCTCATGCAGCCGGCTTACTGCATCTGGTAGGGGAAGGTGAGGTGGAGCACCGCCTGGATACAGAAGGGCTCTGACGATATCCTCCTGGAATTTGAGGAAGGATCCAGTCCGTCCTGAAGCTTTGTGTAGTACATAAGCATTCAGTATAGCCAATTGGAATAAATAAACAGACACTTTTTTGTACCAGCGTCTGGACTTACAGGCAACTAGATACGGCGCCAACAACTGGTCATTGAGGTCCACCCCTCCCATGTTAAGGTTATATTTGTGGACACAGAGGGGTTTCTCCACAATACCAGTCGCCGTAGGAATTTGGACCGTCGTGTCTGCATGAAGGGAGGTAAGAACGAAAACATTCTTATTATCCCTCCACTTCATAGCGAGCAAATTATTACTGCGCAAGCAGGCTCTCTCCCCCAGCCTAAGACGGGACTCTACAAGCCGCTGGGGAAAGCCCCGGCGATTAGGTCGCACGGTGCCACATGCTCCAATCTGCTGATCAAACAAGTGACTAAACAGTGGCACGCTTGTGTAATAATTGTCCACGTACAAGTGGTACCCCTTTCCGAATAAGGGTGACACCATGTCCCACACTATCTTGCCAGCGCTTCCTATGTAGTCAGGGCAGTTCTCCGGCTCTACGTGACTATCTTTACCCTCATAAACCATGAAACTACGTGTATAGCCTGTGGCCCTGTCACAGAGCTTATACATCTTGACCCCGTATCTGGAACGCTTGTTGGGGACGTATTGTTTGAATGACAAGCGACCAGAAAACTTAATCAGGGACTCATCAACGCAGACAACTTGATCGGGAGTAAACAAGTCTGCAAAACGTTGGTTGAAGTGGTTTGAGGGGCCGAATTTTGTAGAGCCGATCGTATTCAGGGTCTCCACGAGGACGACAGAGTTCATTGTCGCTGAAGTGCATGAACCGCAAAATCATCTCGTATCGTGCCCTGGACATGGAAGCAGAGAACACGCGCATATGGTGAATTGGGTCAGTGGACCAATATGACCGCAACTCACTCTTTTTGGTTATGCCCATGTTGAGGGAGAGGCCCAGAAAGATTTTAAATTCGGAAACCGTAACTGGTTTCCATTGTCTGGCAAGGGCGGACTGGGGAATAGTGGCGATGTGTTGAGCAGCGTACAAATTGGTTTGGTCCACAATAGATCTATAGAGATCTTCAGTGAAAAACAGTGAGTAAAAGTCAAGTGTCGTAAAATCAACTGTTTCCACGTTAATGCCAGGTTGGCCAGTGAATGGGGGAAGTACGGGTTCTGCAGAAGTGGTGGGCACCCAAATAGGATTGGCGAATTCTGCAGGAAGGGCACTATGGGTACGACGGGCCTGTCTTTGTCTTCTTCTTGGTGGCAGCGGGACACTACTTGTGCTTGCCACCTCGCCAGCTTGAACTGCACTTATGGGACTCGCCACGTCACCACGTGTTACTGCAGTGCTGGATGTAGGTCCAGGGTGTACTAGGCCGCTGGTGCTTGTCAGTTCACCAGAAGGATGAGCGGCTCTAGTACGTCTCTGCTCCATACGAGTGGCCTGCGGTTTATGCACCTCAACAACAGAATACATTCGGGATCGGGCACACCTGTCCCTAACAGAGGCCTCATCTCCGTCGTCAGAGCTATCTGTCATGGAGCCGCTGTCCTCTACAGGATCGTATTCTGAGCCTGAATCTGACAGATGAGTGACGTCCTCTTCACTATCTGTCATGCTCAGAAACGTGTAGGCCTCTTCACTAGTGTACCTTCGCTTTGCCATTTTGGGCTCTAAATTTAGGGGTACACTAGTGAGACTCACAGGTAAAAAAGCACCTAGCCTGTCAGCGACTGTTTCAAAACGCTACAAAAAAAACTGTTAGCGATCGCAGGGATCAAGCCTGACTCTGCGAACGCTGCAGTTATGTGTGTTGTGTTTTGTAAGTGACAGTGATCGATCGATACTGCACTTGGGTGGGCTGGGCTGGGCTTGGCGGAGGGGCTAAACGCAGGTGCTAGCAGGTATCTGGGCTGATCCCGCTAACAATGCGTTTTGGGAAACCTAAAATGCTGGCAACGCTAATATAGATCTGATCAGATACTATATTACTAAGGGAGGTTTATGCTTTGCGCGTGGGTGTTAGCGGTACTGGCACTAACCTGACGCTGGGGCGACGCAGGCCTTATCTGACCCTCAAACTTATATCACCCGCCGGGTGATCAGGGGGTTAAACCTTTATTAGGTAATAAATGGCGGGTGCCCTGAAACAAAAAAAAAAATAACTAACCAACCAGCGTCACCTGTAACAGTTATATGGTGATCACTGGTGAAAGGGTTAACTGGGGGGCAATCAGGGGGCTATGCGGTAGTATATGGGGGTCCCTGACGCTATAAAAAGCTGCAGCGAACCTAAATACTTACCTGCCTAACTAGCGTCACCTGTGACACTAATACAGCGATCAGAAAAACGATCGCTTATTAGTGACACTGGCGACGGGGGGTGATCACGGGGTTAAACCTTTATTGGGGGGGTTAGGGGGGCACCCTAGAGCTAAAGGGGGCTAGCCCTAACTGCCCTAACAGTTATTACAGTCACAAATGACACCAATGCAAAAAAAAAATAAAAAAAAATGCAATTGGTGTCACTGTGACTGGGGGGGGCAGGGGTGATTGGGGGGTGATTGGGGGGTGATCAGGGGGGTGAAAAGTGTGCCTGGAGTGTTCTACTGTAAGTGTAGTGTTGGTGCAACTCACTGATCCTCTCTCCTCGGTGCCGGAACGAAAAAGACCGACACGAGGAGAGATTACTTCACTTCCTCTGCCTGTGTTTACATTACAGGAGAGGAAGTGATGTCACCGAGCATTTTCATTCGTCGGGAGCGATCGCGAGGGGGTGGCCATGAATGAATGGCCGTCCCCTCGTCCAGGATCGCTCCCGAACGAATACCGACCGCCGCAGGCACCTGGCGGGGGCCCGATCGGGCCCCCGACCCGCGGGCAGGCAAGGACGTACATGTAAGCCCTTATGCCTGCCCGTGCCATTCTGTCGACGTACATCGTCGTGCGGCGGTCGGCAAGTGGTTAAAGGTGATCAATTACCACCAAACGAAAGCTCTATTTGTGGGAAAAAAAGAGGACATTAATTTTATTTGAGTACAGCGTCCCACGACCACGCAATTGTCAGTTAAAATATCGCAAAACAAAAAAAGCCTGGTCCTGGGGGGGGAGTAAATCTTCCAGGGGTCAAGTGGTTAAATACATGCATATACAGTGAATTTGTTCTTTAATTAACCACTTCAGCCCGGGAAGATTTGGCTGCTCAATGACCAGGCCATTTTTTGGGATTCGGCACTGCGTCGGTTTAACTGACATGTGCGCGGTCATGTGACGCTGTACTCAAACAAAAATTTATGTTCTTTTTTTCCCCCCACAAATAGAGGTTTCTTTTGGTGGTATTTGATCACCTCTGCGGTTTTTATTTTTTGAGCTATAAGCAAAAGAAGAGTGGCCGATATGTATTCTTCTACATATTTTTGGTAAAAGAAAAATCACAATAAGTGTATATTGATTGGTTTGCGCAAAAGTTATAGCATCTACAAAATAGGGGATAGATATGGCATTTTTATTATTATTATTTTTTTTTTTACTAGTAATGGCGGTGATCAGTGATTTTTATGGGGACTGCGATATTGCAGCAGACACATTGGACACTTTTGACACATATTTGGGGCCAGTGACAATTATACAGCGATCAGTGCTATAAAAATGCACTGATTACTGTATAAATGCCACTGGCAGTGAAGAGGTTAACACTAGGGGGCAATCAAGGAGTTAACTGTGTTCCCTATGTGTGTTCTAACTGTGGGGGGTGGGACTGACTAGGAGAGATGATAGATCGGTGTTCAAAATCAGTATGAACTCACAATCAGTCTCCTCTCCCCTGAGAGAACCGGGATCTATGCGTGTACTCACACAGATCCTGGTTCTCGCTCTGTCACAAGTGATTGTGGGTGTCCACCTGGCACTCGCATCAGCGCCGGCGGCGAGCCCTGGGCGCATGCTCCCCCTAGTGCCCAAAAGGCAGAGCAACGTAAGGTAACATTGTTTTGCCCAGGGGAGCAAACCTGCCGCAGTAAAATTGCGGTGGCTGGTCCGGAAGTGGTTAAAGCCTCCATGTTGAGTCTACTGCATATGAACACAGCTTTCCTTCTTCATTCGTAAGAATGGGGCCAAACACATGAAGGACAGCCATCCATTAGATAGCAATATATAAGGAGAGCGGCCGAAATGCACAGTGGATGCACAACCCAGTCTAGGTTATTTACAGGAAAAGACTGTACAGTGTCAGACAGGGCATACCAGTCAAATTCTCCATGATGGGGGAATGAAGGTAAGTATTTTCTTCTATGAGTTACACTGAAGGGAAAGATGTCTTTAACCACTTCAGCCCCTTTCCTGACCAGAGCACTTTTTGCGATTCGGCACTGCGTCGCTTTAACTGACAATTGCACGGTTGTGCAACGTTGTACCCAAACAAAATTGACGTCCTTTTTTCCCACAAATATAGCCTTCTTTTGGTGGTATTTGATCGCCTCTGCGGTTTTTCTTTTTTGCGCTATAAACAAAAAAATACAATTTTGAAAAAAAGCAATTTTTTTAACTTTTTGCTATAATAAATATCCCACAAAAATATATAAAAAAAATTTTTTTCCTCAGTTTAGGCTGATATGTATTCTTCTACATATTTTTGGTTAAAAAAAAATCGCAATAAGCGTACATTGATTGGTTTGTGCAAAATTTATAGTATCTACAAAATAGAGGATAGCTTTATGGCATTTTTATTATACATTTTTTATTGTAATGGCGGCGATCCTTTTATCGAGACTGCGACATTATGGCGGACAGATCGGACACTTTTGAGGACCATTGTCATTTATACAGCGATCAGTGCTTTAAAAATGCATCGATTACTGTGTAAATTACACTGGCAGTGAAGGGGTTAACTACTAGGGGGCGATGAAGGGGTTAAGTGTATCCTAGGGAGTGATTCCAACTGTGGGGGGGGGCTACAATACACATGACAGCGATCACTGCTCTCGATGACAAAGAGCAGTGATCTCTGTCCTGTCACTAGGCAGAATGGGGAAATACTTTACAAAAGCATCTCCTAGTTCTATCTCTCCGTGACATGATCACGGGCATCGAGTCCCACATCGAGTCCGCGGGACCCGTGGTCAAGGTCATGGAGAATGCTGCAGTGCCACTTCTTAGGGGACATACCTGTATGCCCTTTTGCACACCAGTGTCATTCTGCCTATGTAAATCGGCGTGTGCTGGTCGGGAAGCGGTTAAAGTGACACTAACCTCTGGTATAAAAATACAGCATATCTGTTCCAGTATGCATTCTCAACTCAGAAAAGTCACTTCTATTGTTCTTAGTGCTCTCAGCATTCTGTTAGAAGGTCACTACGTTCGTTCTCCATGGTCCTGCTGTATGTAGGAAAGTAGCCACGCTCTCATGCTCCATCCCAAGATGGACAAGGGACTATGGACTATAGAATTTGTGTGTGCAAAGAGCAATGCAAATGTCTACAACTAATGTGCAATTCTTGTTCCACAAAAAAAATATTGGAAGTGAGGAGAAAAATAGTAATGATCAGTAATGATCCGCCCCGTGATGATCCGCTCGCTCAGCGGGGATCGCTCCGTTGTCCCCGCTGAGCCGGCGGCGGACAGGGCGGTCTCCGCACCCTGTCAGCTCTCCACTCTCCTCTATGGGGATCGGATGAGCACGGACTGTCTGTCCGTGTTCATCCGATCTGCTCTGCAGACGGATAGAAAAATAGGATTTTCCTCCGTCTGCAGAATCGGACAATTGCGGAGGCGGACAATAGCGGGTGTCTGCGGATGTTCATCCGCAGACACCCGCTATTCCATAGGGATGCATGCATGTCTGTATTTCATCCGCAAACGGATGGATGAAATACGGACATGCTGTCCGCATGTGTGAAAGGGGTCTAACTGTTAAGGTGGCAATTTTGGGATTGTGTTAAGCCTCGACACATGATCGGATTTTCAGCAGGGAATTGAGACAGACTGTTTCCCTAAAATGCGACAGTTAGTACTTCAGACAAGTACTTCAGACAATTGTTGTCCAACTTTCAGTCAACAAATGTTGGATGGCAAGTTATTACATTTTCAACGGACAGCGGTCTGTTAGATTTTTGTATCGTCTGTACACAAGTTTACCACACAAAAGTCCAAATTACAAACACACATGTTCGGAATCAATGCTCACCAAACACGACATTAGCTGAAGGTGTCCAAAGGGTGGCACTCAAGAGATGAAATTCCTCGTAGTACTTCACTACGTTCGTGTTTGTTGGCCGTCAATTGTGTGCCATTAGTATGCAAGACAAGATCCTGGTACACGCCTTTGGACAAAAGTCTGACGCTCTCTTGGCCATCAATCCGATTGTGTGTATGAGGCTTAAGAGTACATTACTTGCTTGCATAGAAGCTAGGGATGAGCCAAACACCCCCCGGTTCGCACCAAAACCTGTGAACGGACCGAAAATTTGCGCAAACTTTAGGACCTTGTTAAAGTCAATGGGACTTGAACGTTCAAAATCAAAAGTGCTAATTTTAAAAGCTAATATGCAAGTTATTGTCCTAAAAAGGGTTTGGGGACCTGGGTCCTGCACCAGGGGACATGTATCAATGCAAAAAAAGTTTTAAAAACTGCAGTTTTTTCAGGAACACCGATTTTAATGATGCTTAAAGTTAAAAAAAAGTGAAATATTCCTTTAAATATCATGCCTGGGGGTGTCTATAGTATGCCTGGGAAGTGGCACATGTTTACTGTGTTTAGAACAGTCCCTGCGTAAAAAATTACATTTCTAATTGAAAAAAAGTCATTTAAAACTGCTTGCGGTTTTAATGTAATGTCTGGTCCTGGCAATATGAATGAAAATCATTGAAAAAATGGCATGGGTACCCCCCCTTCCCATTACCAGCCCCTTTGGGTCTTGTATGGATATTAAGGGGAACCCCGTACCCAAATTAAAAAAAGGAAAGGCGTGGGGCCCCAGGCCCTATATACTCAGAACAGCAGTATGTAGGCGGTTCAAACAAGACAGGTACTGTGTAGGTTTGTTGTTAAGTAGAATCTGTTTGTGATTTTTAACTGGTAAATTTTTAAAGTGTAGCTCCAGTCAAAAAATCTATTTTTAAGCGTTTTGGAAAACAAAGGGAAGGGTTATCACCCCTGTAACATTTTTTTTTGCTGTCTGTGTACCTCTTCAGAAGATTTCACCTCACTTCCTGTCCCAATGACAAATGTTTTTTGAAAATTTGGGGTTTTTAATAAAATAAGGATTGGGATAATGCATCAGTGGAGAGGAGACACGTTTTTCCCATATCGACTCTTACAGGAGAGAATTTCCCTTCCTCAGGGTAGATTTCATCTCACTCTCTGTTGTCTCCTTCCGTTTGCAAGTAGGAGACGTTTGTAAGTTGGATGTTTGAAAGTAGGGGCCTGCTCTATATGCTCTGCAGAAATTTGTGCATAATTTTTGTGCATAATTTGTGCATATATCTCCATCCATGGGATGGATGGAGATATAGACAACTCCAACACTTTGTAGAGTCCCTCCCTAAACCTCTCTGTTCAGGCGACAGTTTAAATCCCTGGGAAAAATTGATTGACCGAGGGGGAATGGGCAGACAGGGGATTTCTAAAATATATAGGACCCTAATAACTGTGATGGAGGATGAGGCGCTGTCCCCTTTGGGGAGATGGGAAGGTGAACTGAACCAATCAATTTCGGAAAAACTGAAAGGGAAAGTTTTAGATTACACCCATTCCACTTTAATAGATACAAGGATACAAGAAATGAATTATAAATTATTGGTTAGGTGGTATTATGTTCCATCTAAAATGCATAAAATGAATCATGACCTATCACCCCTAAGCTGGAGAGAATGTGGGAAGGAGGGAACTCACACCCATATATGGTGGCAGTGTAGCTCAATTCAGTTATATTGGTAAAAAGTGGTGGGCCTAATTAAAGAGATAGATGGGACGGAAATAGAACTGGATCCCTGGAAATGTTTGTTTCACACGACCGAGGGCCCTAGGGAAAAATATAGAACAGCATTAACTCTATTTCTGCTGAATGCAGCGAAAGCACTGATCCTGAGATATTGGAAAGTAAAGGAAATACCAGGGATAGGAGAGTGGTTTAGGGAAATAGACAGAATGAGGATTATGGAAGAATTAATATACCTTTGAAAAGGAGTAGGAATGAGATTACAGGATACTTGGAGGAATTGGATGGAATTCAGAAAGTCTTCAACTTATCTTGGAATTATTGGGGATGAAGTGAGCGTCTAGGGGTTTGCCGCTGGATGCTTATACTCCATAACCCATGGGGGGTGTTTTTTTTTTGAATACTCTCAAAAAAAAAAAAAGTTTTTTTCCCCACATCCCCCACCCCCCCCCAGACATTTATGGTAGAAGGGAGTGGGGAAGAGAGAGAGCAATCCCCACCTTACACATATCACAAATCGAAATTAAGAAAAGGAGTCACGGGGGAGAGGAAATAGTAAGGGTAAGATAAGACCACGAGAGGATAATTTAGAACACTGAGGTGTAGAAAGTTTGTCCCCCCCTCTCCCCCCCCCCTTTTTTTAATTATTATTAATTTTTTTTTTTTTTTTTTTTCTCCTCTTCTCTATTAACATTATCTAAGGTATATTAAGGATCGATCCGGTCGGGTACCCAATGTGTATTTTCTTACTTCCTGTTTTTATATGTTGAAAATATTGAAATATCATGAATGCTAAACAAAGTGATTTGTAATAGTATGTATAAGAAATATTTTTTACTATCTTTTGTAAATGTGGAAAACTATATAAAAATATATAAATATAAAAAGATGTTGGTGTTGCCACAACACTGTAAGCCCTCAAAGTGACTCTTGGTGGGTGCTGGAACGCCCCGCTGTGAACTATAATATCAAGAATTGTAATTGCATGCCATTGTTGAACTATGTTAGAAAAATTGGGCCTTTGGTGGTGGCAGTGGTGCTGGTGCCATAACACTGTAAGTCCTCACAGTTACTCTTGGTGGGCGCTGGAATGTGCCATGCTGTGAAATATTATATCAAGAATTGTAATTATATGCACCTGTTAAACAGGGGCACAAAAATTGGGCTTTAGGCACTGGTGCCATAACAGTGCAACATCTCACAGAAACTCTAGTTGGAGAGCAGGAATGAGCCCTACTGCAAAGTATTGGATCAAAAATTGTAATTACACGCCCCTGTTAAACAGGGGCTGAAAAATTGGGACTTGGGCACTTGTGATGGTGCCACAACACTGCAACCCCTCACAGATACTCTAGTTGTAGCGCAGGAATGAGCCCCGCTGCAAAGTATTCCATCAAAAATTGTAATTGCATGCCCCTGTTAAACAGGGGCTGAAAAATTGTGCCTTAGTCACTGGTAGCAGCGCCCAGAACCAAAAATGTTCGTACAAGCTATCAGCACGATCATTGAGGAGGAAGAGGATAGTCACTCAGCATAAAAGGATAATCACTCAGCATCAGCATAGGCTTTCTTGAAGGGATCCTTGTCCAGCGAGGCCAAGACATTGCCTTCCATATGCCAGAGGAAGAAGTGGCATTTCAGAACCTGCCACTGAGGAACCGCACATTGCACAAACTCACGGAAGGGGGCAGAGTTTACCAACTGCCAATTTATCCAAGCTAGCATTCAACCTCTGTGGATAGCTGGGAGTGAACTTCTTTCGATGGTGCAGCAGCTGGGGCAGGGACATTTGCCTGGTACAATCGGACGTTGGTGTACCGATAGAAGATTGCCCGCAAGTACTTGGCTGTGACATACCTAATTCTACACCTTCATTCCTCTCAGAGCAGGTTTCAGAGGACTGAAGGTATAGTGGGGTTGGAGATCCCAGCTGATGAGGGGCAAGGAGAGGTCTGCTTTGTTCTTTGGTGTGGGACTTTTAGGCACGCTTGCCAATGAACTGCATGGCAGGTCGACATATGTCTGGTCAAGCATGTGGTGCCCAAGCGGCTGATGTTTTGGCCATGCGAGATACGCTTGAGACACATGTTGCAAATAGCAGCGGTGCAATCTGATTTACTTGTCTCAAAAAAGGCCCAAAAAATTACATAAAGTGTAGCGCTAAAAATCAAAGAATAAATGGCATGACTATAGCTATGCCCAAAGACCACATATATGTGTGAAAAAAACAAATTAGCACAAAAAATGAAATTAGTGATGAAAATAAATATAGAACTGTGCAAAGTCCTTCTAGTGAAAAGAAAAAAGTCCCACATGTAAAATTGAATATTAAATGTCAGATAAACCACCGAATTTCGGGATGCAACATGCAGCCTCTACATATGTGGGCTTACCAGATGGTTCTGACCCAAAAGAACGAACATTCCATGGGTCACATATGCTTTATGATGTCAGCAGATGAATGAAATCACAGCCATTATGTTCCCAAGCATACGGAAGATCTTTCTCCAGATAAATATAAATAATACCAGGCTCTCTCCAAATATATAATTCCAAACTCCAACCGATAGGTATATAGGATAAAAAAATAAGGCCATATAGCGTAATTCCGTATACCAATACAATTGATTAAAAGTAGTATCAAACTTACATTTAAAAGTAGTTTTCAAGCACTTTGTAAATATAAAATGGCAGCAGTGGTGTCCTCCCTACGAGTTTCATCTCAATAGACTTTGTCTGGGGTGTCAAAAAAGGCCCACACCAAAGAACTTTTGGAATAATGCACAGAGGCAGCGTCCTGCACATGTGGAGCTCTGCGGTGTGATGCAGTCGGTGTGCTGCCCTTAAGCTGGCCCCTGGAGGGCATCCTGCCTCATTGGAGATGTGCCTCCTTCTCCTCTCTCCTATCAGGCACCCACGTGGAGTCAGTGACCTCATCATTCCCTCCCTCCTCATCACTGGAACAAACCTGGCAGTATGCTGCAGCTGGGGGAACATGACTGCCAGATTGCTGTCCTTTTTGGGCATCCCCTCTCTCTGGGCTCACGTTACTGCCTTCCTCTAGCTGGGTATCATCATCAGAGCGTTCAAAACGCTGGGCATCTTCATGGAGCATGTACCCAACACTGTGCTCAAACAGTTCGATGGACTCCTCAGGAGGACATGGTGGGGCTAGGGAAGGAGTTACTGATGCCATTGAGCCGAGAGAAGAGGACGCGTTGGCAGCTGCTTTGACAGTACCCTGAGCCTGGGTAAGAGAGGACGAGGAGGTTGAGGATTGCTTGGTCATCCACTGTACCAAGTCTTCAGCATGTTGCGGCTCAACACCTCCAGCTGGGAAAATAAGGACAAGCGTGTCCCATGGCCATGTGCGGATGAGAATGCACCGTGTCCATGACCAGCACTGTTGCCTCTAGACACAGAGCCTGCTTGCCCTCTTTTATTGGCTTGTGACTGTCTGCCTCTCTTTGTTGGCCTTCCAGACATACTAATGGCCTGCAGGGAGATGCAGCTGCAAAAAGCTGGGATGTATATACTGATATACTGCAGCTAGCAGAATCAACTGCCTGCCTGTAGTATTATTAGTATGAGAACACCAGCAATTGGGGTAGCTTTATGTGCACACTGTGCAGATGACACAATACACTGACTGTAATTACTGCAGCTGCCTGCCTGTGGTATAGGACCAGAAGGATACCAGAAATTGGAGTAGATTTGGGCACACATTGTGCAGATGACACAGTACACCGACTGTAATTACTGCAGCTGCCTTCCTCTGGTATAGGATCAGAAGAACACAAGCAATTGGGGTAGCTTTAGGTGCACACTGTGCAGATGGCACAATACACCGACTGTAATTGCTACAGCTGCCTGCGGATAGGATCAGCAGAACACCAGCAATTGGGGTAGCTTTAGGTGCACACCGTGCAGATGACACAATACACCGACTGTAATTACTGCAGCTGCCTGTTGTATAGCATCAGCAGAACACCAGCAATTGGGGTAGCTTTAGGTGCACACTGTGCAGATGACACAATACACCAACTGTAATTACTGCAGCTGCCTGCGGATAGGATCAGCAGAACACCAGCAATTGGGGTAGCTTTAGGTGCATAGTGTGCAGATGACACAATACACCGACTGTAATTACTGCAGCTGCCTGCAGTATAGGATCAGCAGAACACCAGCAATTGGGGTAGCTTTGTTTGCACACTATGCAGATGACACAATACACTGACTGTAATTACTGCAGCTGCCTGCGGTATAGGATCAGCAGAACACCAGCAATTGGGGTAGCTTTAGGTGCACACTGTGCAGATGGCACAATACACCAACTGTAATTGCTACTGCTGCCTGGGGATAGGATCAGCAGAACACCAGCATTTGGGGTAGCTTTAGGTGCACACTGTGCAGATGACACAAAACACCGACTGTAATTACTGCGGCTACCTACGGTATAGGATCAGCAGAACATCAGCAATTGGGGTAGCTTTATGTGCGCACTATGAAGATGGCACAATACACTGACTGTAATTACTGCAGCTGCCTGCCATAAAGAATCAGCAGAACACCTGCAATTGGGGTAGCTTTAGATGCGCACTGTGCAGATGGCACAATACATCGACTGTAATTGCTACAGATGCCTTTTTTGGGAGAACTGATTTTAATATGCTTAAAGTGAAAAAATAAAATATTTCTTTAAATATCGTACCGGGGGTGTCTATAGTATGCTTGTAAAGTGGTGCGTGTTTCCCGTGATTAGAACAGTCCCTGCACAAAATTACATTTCTAAAGGAAAAAAAGTCATTTAAAACTGCTTGCGGCTGTAATGTAATGTCCCCCCCCCCAGCCCACTAATGGGTCCTTTGGGTCTGGTGTGGATATTAAGGGGAACCCTGCACCAAAATGAAAAAAAGGCTTGGGGCCCCTAGGCTCTATATACTCTGAACAGCAGTATACAGGCGGTCCCCAAGTTACAAACAAGACAGGGATTGTAGGTTTGTTGTTAAGTTGAATCTGTTTGTAATTTGGAACAGGTACATTTTTTAAGTGTAGCTCCAGCCCCAAAATCTATGTTTAAGCTTTTTGGATAATACAGGGCAGGGTTATCACGCCTATACCTTTTTATTTGTGGTCTGTGCCCTTGTTCAGAAGATTTTACCTCACTTTCTGTCCCAATGCCAATTGGATTATGAAAATTTGGGGTTATTAGGGAAAGAAGGATTGGTGATAAAGCATCAGTGGAGACACCTTTTTCCCATATTAACGCTTACAGGAGAGAATTTCCCTTCCTAGGGGTAGATTTCTTCTCACTTCCTGTTGTCTCCCTCCGTTTGTAAGTAGGAGACGTTCGTAAGTCAGATGTTTGAAAATAGAGGACCGCCTGTATATACTATACAGCCTGCCCTATACACTCTGCGTAAAATTGGGCCTTAGGTGTTGGTGGTACCAGAACACTGTAAGCCCTCACAGTTACTCTTGGTGGGCGCTGGAACGGGCCATGCTGTGAAATATTAGATCAAAAATTGTAATTACACGCCCCTGTTAAACAGGAGCAGAAAAATTGGGTCTTAGGCAGTGGTGGTGGTGATGGCACAACATTGTAACACCTCACAGATACTCTTGTTGGGTGCAGGAACTGGCCCTGCTGTGAAATATTAGAGCAAATATTGTAATTACATGCCCCGTTAAACAGGGGCAGAAAAACTGGGCTTTAGGCACTGGTAGTGGTGCCACAGCACTGCAACCCCTCACAGATACTCTAGTTGAGCGCAAGAACGAGCCCTGCTGTGAAATATTACAGCAAAAAATTTATTTATACACCCCTGTTAAACAGAGGCAGAAGAATTGGGCCTTAGGCACTGGTGGTGGTGCCCTGAAACAAAAATGTTCTTAGAAGCTATCAACATGAACATTGAAGAGGAATAGGATAGTCACTCAGCATAACAGGATAGTCACTCAGCATAGGCAGTCTTCAAGGGATCTCACATTCATACAAAAATTAATCGGTTACATCAGCATCAGGTGCTTGATAGCTGGTGATCCAAGACTGATTCATTTTTATGAAGGTGAGCCGATCAACTGAGACTGTGGACAGGCGCACTCTGTGATCGGTTACAAAGCCTCCAGCAGCACTGAATGTGCGTTCAGAAAGAACACTGGATGCAGGACATGCCAGTAGCTTAACTGCATATTGTGCAAGCTCTGGCCAGTGATCCATCCTCAAGACCCAGTAACCTAGTGGATTTTCGTTTGGAAAGGTCTCCAAGTCTGATCTTTCCCCTAGGGATTCCTGCACCATGTAAATCAGATGCTGGCGATGGTTGCTGGAACCGATCAGACCTTGGGGCTGCGGACTAAAGAATTGTCTGAACGCATCGGTCAGATGGCCACCTTCTCCCCCGCTCCTTCTGTGACTGACTAAAGTCTCAGCAACACATTGTCCAGGAGGACCAGGAAATTGTAACCTCCCAAGCTCTGGAAACGCATTGCACAAACCTTTCTGCAAGGCCTCCCGAAGATGTCTCATCCTCTGCTCCCTCTGCGAAGGCTGGATAAGTTCTGCAACCTTACCCTTGTAACATGGATCAAGAAGGCTTGCCAGCCAGTAATGATCCCTCTCCTTGATATAATGAATCTGAGGGTCCTTTGCCAGGCTTTACAGGATAAGTGAGGCCATGCAGTGAAGGTTTGCTGAGGCATTCAATCCGGAGTCCTCTGGGTCACTAAGGATGATATGATCCACAGCCACCTCCTCCCAGCCACGTACAAGTCCATGGGTTTCTGGGGAATGAAAACGATCCCTTGAAGACTGCTGCTGATGCTGACCCAACTCCATGCTAACACAATCCTCATCCTCCTCCTCCTCTTCCTGTGTGATTGGGGGGCCCACAGGAATACTGTCAGGATAAAGGGGGCCTTGAGAGTTAAGGAAGTCCTCCTATTCCTTCCTCTGTACTGCCTCATGTGCCCTGTCCATTATTCCATGAAGCATGTGCTCCAACAGGAAGACAAGAGGGATAGTATCACTGATGCATGCACTGTCACTGCTCACCATCCTCGTTGCCTCCTCAAATGGTGACAGAACAGTGAATGCATCCTTCATTAGTAGCCACTGGCGCTGCGAAAAAAAGCCAAGCTCCCCTGACCCCGTCCTAGTGCCATACTCACACAGGTACTCATTGATAGCCCTCTGCTGCTTGTGCAGCTGCTGCAGCATTTCCAATGTTAAGTTCCACCTGGTGGGCATGTCACAAATGAGGCGGTTCTTGGGCAGGTTGCATTCCTTTTGAAGGTCAGCCAGCCGAGCACTGGCATTATATGACCGGCAGAAATGCTCACAGACTTTCCTGGCCTGCCTCAGGAGATCCTGTAAGCCCGGGTACCTGCACAAGGACCGCTGCACCACCAAATTAAGGACGTGAGCCAAACAGGGAGCATGGGTCAAGTGTCTCTGTCGGAGGGCAGAGAGGAGGTTGGTGCCATTGTTGCAAACCACCATTCCTGGCTGAAGATGGTGTGGCGTCAATCACCTCTCAATCTGCCCCTGCAGAGCTGACAGAATCTCTGCCCCAGTGTGGCTCCTGTCCCATAAGCCGATCAACTCAAGCACCACATGACATATTTTTTCCTGAGTGCTTGCATAGCCCCTTGAACGCCTACTGAGCACTGCTGGTTCAAAGGAGAAATGTGCTGAGGAAGAAGAAGAAGAGGAAGGGGTGGAGGAGAGAAGTGTGGCAGAATCCCCACTACTAGCATTTTGAAGGCGTCCTGGTGGAAAAAGCTCCAATAATACTGCACCCTGTCCTGCATCCTTCACAACTGCCAGCAGACTTACCCAGTGCGCCATAAAAGAAAGGTAATGTCCATGTCCATGCCTGTTGGACCATGAGTCAGCGGTAATATGCACCTTACCGCTGTTCGCCCTGTCCAACGAGGCCAAGACATTGCCTTCCGTGAAAAGAAATGGCATTTGGGAACCTGCCACTGAGGTACTGCACATTCCACAAATTGACGAAAGGGGGCAGAGTCCACCAGCTGAAAAGGCAGCAGTTGGAGTGCTAGCAATTTAGCCAAGCCAGCATTCAACCGCTGAGCATGTGGATGGCTAGGACTGAATTTCTTTTGACGGTTTAGCAACTGGGGTAGGGAAATTTGCCTGCTACAATCGGATGTTGATGTAGTGATAGCAGATTGCCCGCAAGTACTTGGCACACCTAATTCTACACCTTCATTCCTCTCAATGCAGGTTTCTGAGAGTACTGAAGGTATAGTAGGGTTGGAGATCCCAGCTGATGAGGAGCAAGGAAAGGTCCGCCTTGTTCTTTGATGTGAGTCTTTTAAGTACTTTGCCAACGGACTGCATGGGAGATCGTCATGTGTCTGGTCAAGCATGTGGTGCCCAAGCGGCTTCTGTTTTGTCCATGCTTGATATGTTTCAACGGTGTGATCTGCTGCACTCGTATCAAAAAAGCCCACACCAAAGAACTTTTCAAAATATGCGGGGATTCAGCAGTGCCCTGCACATGCAGAGCTCTATGGTGTGATGCAGTCAGGCGGCTGCCTTTAAGCTGGCCCCTGGAGGGCATCCTGCCTTGTTGGAGATGTGCCTACTCCTCCTCTCTTCTATCAGGCACCCATGTAGAGTCAGTGACCTCATCATCCCCTCCCTCCTCGTCACTGGAGCAAACCTGGCAGTATGCTGCAGCTGTGGGAACATGTCTGCCAGTTTCTTGTCCTTTTTGGGTACCCCCTCTCTCTGGGCTCACGTTACTGCCTTCTTTAACCTGGGTACCATCATCGGAGCCTTCAAAATGCGGCGCATCCTCCTGCAGCATGTACCCAACACTGTCGTCGAACAGTTCGGGGGACTCCTTTGTGCATGATGGTGGGGCTAGGGGAGGACTGATGACCTTGAGCTGATGAAATAGGCTGCTTTGGCAGCTGTACTGGCAGGCAAACTGCTCTGATCCTGGATGACAGAGGATGAGGAGGATTCAGTTAGCTGCAGTGTATTTCATATATCTGCATCTAAATGCCCAGAAGAATGTTTTCCTCGTGCCAGTGATAGTCATATAAGTAATCAATGATGAAAATGGATGGTTTTCCATACAGTCCCAATTGGGACAACAAATTTGACTTGCTGTATACCAAATAATATCGATGACAAGAATATTGAGTTTTTTAACATGCAAATCTATCATTCAGTCTACATCAGTGACTCCTCTAAATGCTTGCAAGCACCAATGGGGCATGTAGCTGTAATTGTAAACAGAATGACTTGATGAATGAGCACAGCTACTATGCACATTGTCCATTTTTCTCCCATTTAAAAAAAATGTCAACAGTCTTTAGGAAGGGCAAGTGTGTATCAAAAGCGGGAAGGAACCCTTAATAAATATATCCTATATACTTACAATTAATGTAGAGGTGGTGCTTCTTCTCATGATTATGAGCACTCACGGAAGATGACCTATCTGTAGCAATGAATGGAATTTTTCTGAGGGGAGCTATCTAGAGAGTTTACACCAGTGGTTCTGAGACTCCTCATGGGCGGTACAGCATTGATCTGTCAGGAATGAGGACAGATAAAGGACTTTAGAATGTTGCAACAAAAGTGGATATGCTACATTATACTGGAAAAAATGCTTGTGGCTTTAACAACATGATTAAATAGAATCTGAGCCCACTCACAACAAAAACACATATATACATTTGCCACAGTGCTGGCACCCCAAAAATTCTGTGCTATATATGAGAGTCTTTAAAAATAAAATAGAATATAGACAGAGGGCTAACACACTTTCTGAGCCTACCATAAAGGATAAATTCACAAAAACACAACCAAACTACATACCAAACAACAACTGCTGAGAAAATAAACACATTAGTCAGTAGTAGGAATTTTATATCACACATACAATTCCTTGAAAAAGTATTGTTACCCCTTGAAATTTTCTACATTTTGTCATGTTACAACCAAAAATGTAAATGTATTTTCTGGGGATTTTATGTGATAGACCAACACAAAGTGGCACATAATTGTGAAGTGGAAGGAAAATTATAAATGTTTTTCAACATTTTTTACAAATAAATATGTAAAAAGTGTGGCGTGCATTTGTATTCAGCCCCCTTTACTCTGATACCTCTAACTAAAATCTAGTGTAACCATATGTCTTCAGAGGCCACCTAATTAGTAAATAGAGTCCATATAAATACAACTGTTCTGTGAAGCCTTCAGATGTTTGTTAGAGAACCTTAGTGAACAAACAACACCAGGAAGGCCAAGGAACACACCAGGCAGGTCAGGGATAAAGTTGTGAAGAAGTTTAAAACAGGGTAACGTCATAAAAAAAATATCCCAAGCTTTAAACATCTCACATAGTACTGTTCAATCCATCATCTAAAAAAATGTAAAGAGTATGGCGCAACTGCAAACCTACCAAGACATGGCCTTCCACCTAAAATGACAGGCTGGGCAAGGAAAGTGTTAATCAGAACAGCAGCCAAGATGCCCATGGTAACTCTGGAGGAGTTGCAGAGATCCACAGTTCAGGTGAGAGAATCTGTCCACAGGACAACTATTAGTTGTGCACTCTGGCCTTTATGGAAGAGTGACAAGAAGAAAGCCATTGTTGAAAGAAGCCAGAAGAAGTCACCTTTTCAGTTTGCGAGAAGGCATGTAGGGGACCCAGCAAACATGTGGAAGAAGGTGCTCTGGTCAGATGAGACCAAACATGAACTTTTTGCCCTAAAAGTAAAAAGTTATGTGTGGCGGAAAACTAACACTGAACATCACTCTGGACACACCATCACCACCGTGAAAAATGGTGGTGGCAGCATCATGTTGTGGAATGCTTTTTTCAGCAGGGACAGGGAAGCTGGTCAGAGTTGATGGGAAGATGGATGAAGGCAAATACAGGGCAATCTGAAGAAAACCTGTAGAGTTTGCAAAAGACTTGAGACTGGGGCAGAGGTTCACCTTCCAGCAGAACGACCCTAAACATACAACCAGAACTACAATGGAATGGTTTAGATCACAGCATATTCATGTTTTATAAAGGCTCAGTCAAAGTCCAGATCTAAATCCAATTGAGAATCTGTGGCAAGACTTGAAAATTGCTGTTCACAGGGCCATCTTAATAGCATCATGGGCCTCTGGGCAAAGTAATGCTTTGGGGCCCCTACAAGCCTGCCCAATTTATGCACCTACTCCTAAGAATTAAAGTACAATATTTTTTACTTTCTTCTATGAAACATCAAATTAGAAAAATGTAAAACATGTCTTCATAAACGTAGGCCAAAATGTAGTCTGCTACATGTCTTTGGTATAAAAAATCCCTGAGAGAGCTGTACTCTCACACCTGTACGCTGGCAGGTCCCCTCACACCTGTACGCTCACAGCCCCCCTTCACACCTGTATGCTCGTAGCCCCCTTCACACCTGTACGGTCCCAGCACCCATCACATCTGTACGCTTGCAGTCCCCGTTCACACCTGTATGCTCGGAGCCCCTCTCACACCTGTATGCTCGCAGCCCCCCTTACACCTGCACACTCCCAGCCCCCCTCACACCTGTACGCTCTCAGCCCCCCTCACACACATACACAGACACACATACATATGTACACAGACACACACACACATACATGTACACAGACAAAGTCACATAAATGTACACAGACACAGTCACACACATGTACACACACACACACACACATATGCTATCAGCCCCCCTCACACCTGTATGCTCGCAGCCCCCATTCACATCTGTAAGTTCGCAGACCCCCTCCCCCTGTACACTTGCAGCCCCCCTTCATATCTGTAAGCTCACAGATCCCCTCCGCCTGTACGCACGCAGCCCCCCTCACACCTGTACGCTCTCAGCCCCCCTCACACCTGTACACTCACAGCCCCCTTCACACCTGTAAGCTTGTAGCCACCCTCAGCGGAGGTCCACCGGACTTTCCAAACGAGTGACGACAATCCGCCGGCCTTTTGGCGGAGGTCCGCCGGACTTTTCAAATGAACGGATTAGCCCACACACAGAGTAAAGTTTGTTCATTTTGAACGTGACTCCAGGTAGACGGGACTAGCGAAGGAAGTCAATGTTGCCACCTCCATCGGCGAGATTGACACCTTGCTAGCCCCGTTGCCTGGTATGGATTTTAAGGGAAATCCCTATGCCAAAAAAAGGCGTGAGGGTCCCCTCAAAGTCCATACCAGACCCTTATCCGAGCACGTATCCCGGCCGGTCAGGAAAGGGGGTGGGGACGAGCGAGAGCCCCCCTCCTGAGCTGTACCAGGCCACGTGCCCTCAACATGGGGGGTGGGTGCTTTCAGGAAGGGGGGCTCTGCGGCCCCCCTACCCCAAAGCACCTTGTCCCCACGTTGATGAGGACAAGGGCCTCTTCCCGACAACCCTGGTCATTGGTTGTCGGGGTCTGTGGGTGGGGAGCTTATCGGAATCCGGGAGATCACGGCCCCCCACCCTATGTGAATGAGTATGGGGTACATGGTACCCTACCCATTCACCTGGGGGAAAAAAGTGTTAATAAAAAAACACAACACAGGTTTTTAAAGTAGTTTATTAGACAGCTCCGGGGGTCTTCTTTCAACTTTGGGGCTCTTCTTACCGTGCTCCTCCGCTATCTTCTGCTCTTTTATCACTCTTTTACTAGCTGAGGAGCCTGTCTTTCTCCTTCGTCGCTGCCATCCGGGGGTCTTCTTCCGACTTCGAGGGGTCTTGTCCCGCTCTTCGATTCTTCTGCTGGGCCTCCGCTATCTTCTTCCAGCTCTTTTACTAGCATTGGCCCGGTCTTCTTGTTCATCGCTGCCACTGTCGCTGTCGCCGCGACTTATATAGGCATAAGGGGCAGGGTCACCGGGTGATATCACATAGTGACCCCGCCCCTTATGATGTCACAGCCCTAGCACCCCCTGGGACTATGACATCATAAGGGGTGGGGTCACCACTTGGCATCACCCGGTGACCCCGCCCCTTATGCCTGTATAAGTTGCCGTGCAACGCATCCCTGGCATTATTCACAATTATGTGCCACTTTGTGTTGATCTATCACATAAAATAGAGCAGTGGACAGTGTCAGTAGGGCAGAGATTAGTGACAGTAGGGCAGTAGATGTTGTCAGTAGAATTCCCCCATCCACATCGAGCAGATTGAATGAATAAAAAATGATTATCTATGGGCTGCCTTACAGTGGTAATGCACAAGATTGTGTATAGAATACAGCGATCCCAACTATGTAACATACAACATATACTGTATACAGTGTCTTGAAAAAGTATTCATACCCTTTGGAATTTTCCACATTTTGTGATGTTACAACCAAAAAACTTAAATGTATTTTATTGGGATTTTATGTGATAGACCAATACAAAGTGGCACATAATTGTGAAGTGGAAGGAAAATGATAAATGTTTTTCAAAATTGTTCAAAAATAAATATCTGAAAAGTGTGGCGTGCATTTGTTTTCAGCCCCACCTTTCACTGCAATTACAGCTGCAAGTCTTTTTGGGTATGTCTCTACCAGCTTTGCACATCTAAAGAATGACATTTCTTCCCATTCTTCTTTGAAAAATAGCTCAAGCTCTATACGATTGGATGAAGAGTGTCTGTGAACAACAATTTTCAAGTCTTGCCACAGATTCTCAATTGGATTTAGCTTGGGACTTTGACTGGGTCATTCTATCTCATGACTATACTTTTATCTAAACCATTCTATTGTACCTCTTACTTTATGTTTTGTCCTGCTGGAAGGTGAACCTCCGCCCCAGTCTCAGGTCTTTTGCAGACTCTTATGCCCTGTACACACAGTCGGACATTTCGACGACAAAATCTGTTGGATTTTTTCCCGACAGATTTTTCCCCAAACTTGTCTTGCATATACACGGTCGCACAAAGTTGTCAGAAAATCTGATTGTTCAGAGCGAGGTGATGTGCAACACGTATGACAGGACTATAAAGAAGCCAGTAGCCAACAGCTTTCGTCTCGTAATTTATTCTGAGCATGCGTGGCACTTTGTGTGTCGGAGTTGTCTACACACGATCTGAATTTAAACGATCGGATTTTGTTGTTGGAAAATTTTAGATCCAGATCACAAACTTTGAATGTCGGAAATTCCGACGGAAAAAGTCCAATAGAGTCCACACATGATCGGAATTTCTGACAACACAGTCCGATCGCACATTTTCCAGCGGAAAGTCCGACCAGGTGTACAGGGCATAACAGGTTTTCTTCTAAGATTACCCTGTATTTGGCTCCATACATCTTCCCATCAACTCTGACTAGCTTCCCTGTCCCCGCTGAAGAAAAGCATCCCCACAACATGATGCTGCCATTACCATGTTTCACGGTGGGAACGGTGTGTTCAGGGTGATGTGCGGTGTTAGTTTTCCGCCACACATAGCGTTTTTCTTTTAGGTCAAAACGTTACATTTTGGTCTCATCTGACCAGAGCACCTTTTTCCACATGTTTGCTGTGTTCTCCATGGCTTCTCGCAAACTGCAGGACTTCTTATGGCTTTCTTTCAACAATGGCTTTCTTCTTGACACTCTTCCAAAAAGCCCAGATTTGTGGAGTGCATGACTAATAGTTGTCCTGTGGGGGGCGGAGCACCATGACATAGGTGCATTCTAGGTGCTCTCCAAAAGCCCTAGCTCTCCTCGGAACCCCGCGCTCCACCTCCCCCAACACGCCAAGCAGCTACCTGCGACCGACGTTAGGAGAAGATGAGCCACTAGGTTCGGAGCATGCCGACCCACCACAAGCTCATCTCTTACCGGGAATCTCCCGACGGCCGGGTGGAACAGCGTTGTGAGTGCTTCTGGAGTAGAGGGGAGACGAGCACTCACCTGGAAGCAGCCAGTAGCGCATTGCCGGCTTGGCTCGGATTACTGGATTGATGGAGGCAGGAGAGGGGAGTGCTTGTCGGCAGATTGGCACTGGCGGGCAGACGGACGAGATGCTCGGGGCCTGTGGTGGTAGCGGTGAGTGGCCTGTGAGTAGACTGTTTGATATGATGGGTCTATTGATGCACTGAACAACGCTATATATAACGTAGACCATTAATTGTTTAAATTTCTCGTCACCACTATGAACAGACAGATAGCAGCTGATGTCTGAGCCAGAAAACATCTTTCTGTTCTCCACGGCCATAAACTACTACTGCTACTACACCACCTGTAATTATGCCACCAGTATTGACATTATAATAACAACTATAATATAATAGACAGTAATCAAGAGTACAGCCGAACATTGATACACAATAACCTCAAGGTTCCTATCACTGTTATTATCAACTGCAGTATTGATGTGGAGGTGGAGGTCAAGACAGTAAACAGTGGGAAACTAAATAAGCTAATAACAGTACTACTGCTTTTTGCAGACACTGCCAGGAATATTATAAATATCCAATGCTGGAAGTAGGCGCTGGAACTGATATTGTTATTAGCACCAGCGAAACAACTGTAACAAGTAGTAGCATAGTCACCTATATTGGACCCACCACTGTTGCTAATATTAATACCATAACAGCCTTGACTATGGACATGTACACCAAGAGTGACCTACGTTAGTATTGACGACACGAAAAATTAAGTAAAAAAAAAATATTTAACTAGGGAGATCTGCAGGCCTGGGACAGAAATACAGCAAATAAGCAACCAGGCAACCAGGCACTAGATTGAAGCAGAATTGAAAATGGTCACAAAATGGTTATTGCCATCCTGAATGAAGTGAGGTCTGATATCATCTAAAGCAACAGGAGGAAGAGGAAGCACCGGAGCTTAGTAGCTCTATGTAAAGAATATTTCCCTACAGCTGGGGATCAATGCTGTCCTTTTTATTAAGGTTCAGTATGGGACTAAGGTCGATATACAATCTCAAGGAGGTAGCAATCTAGGAAGCAAAATGTAAAATTGTGTAAAAAAGTGAAAAACTTGATTGAGTTAAGCATATTACACCCCTTGCGGATTTGGTTTATCTGACCCATTCTCGTGTCCTTGTTGTGTTAGGGGCAACTGAAATGGTTTGCTTAGATAGCACAGATTACCCCGTGATTTCTAGGAGAGGTAGCTGACAATCCGGGGTTACATGGAGATAGGAAGGAAAAAGAGAGTAAGAAAAGAGATCGAAGAAAGAGAAAACGTTAGTTATACAAAGGAGTAAAATTAATATGAGGGGGAAAGCAAGTAAAACTGCTAAAAGTACTCCACCGGTCTCAAGCCCAGCAAGCATCCAGCGATACATGGCTACCAACACTAGTATAACAGAGGAAGGACAGGGGAGCCCCAGATTAGGAGTCCCTCTGCTTTCAGGTTTAAACAGACAGAAGGCACTGGAAGAGAGTAAGGGAGGGAAAGTAAATGGAGTAAAGACAGTAGGATCAAAAGGAGACGAGAATAGTCTACAAGGTGATGTTAAAACGCAAGTAAAAGCTTAGGAGGGGAGGGAGGAGAAAACAGTCGATGGAGGAAACTTAGCGGGAGAAAGAAGCACACAGCCCCCACCCCAAGAGGAAGCTCCACAAATAAAGGAGATGCTTACAGAGATGTTCACAAAAATGGAAACATCTCTGAAATTTGAAATCGCAGCAGTAAGGGCAGATATTGGATTGGTCCTTGGGAGGGTCGAGGAGATGGAAGACAGACTAGATGCCCACGACTAAAGGTTCGAAGAGATATTTATAGACAGAATACACAGGATGTCACGGCCCCTAGGGGTTAGATCGGAAACCCCGAGAGATGTAATAGTGAGGTTTCATTATGTGGAAGAGAAAGTTTAGATTATGGGTAGAATTAGGACACTTCCTGGAGTGACCTATGAAGGTGCAGAACTGCAGATCTATTCCAATTTAGTGGCAGAGACATTGAGGAGGAGGAGACGATTAAAACCTTTAACGGAATTAATGGTAGCATCAGAGATCTCCTATCAATGGAGGTTTCCAGCCTGTTTGATAGGGAAAAAAGACGGACGTTCTACATTTCTGTGCTTTCCAGAGGACCTGAGGGATTTCTGTGATTGGCTAGATATACACCCCCCCCCCCCCCCTTACCAGGATGGGGAGAGGAGGAGGGTATCTGGTCATCACAGAAAAAAATAAAAAGGAATAATGAGAGACGCTAAGGGACGAGAGGAGGGAGATAATATCAGTTGTCAATGACAGTAAGGAAGTATAGTACTCAAGCAAGGATTAAAATGTGTGGAGGGAGGGAGAGGGGTGGGGGGGGGAGAGGGGTTGGGAGGGTCTTGATTGGCCTAGGGTGGGAGCCTCCCGCAAAGCTATGGATGGCAGGCGACAACAGGGAGAGGTCTGCCTGGCCCATAGAATAAACGAAAAATAGGGGGAGTTCTCTCCAGCCTTTTTAAGGTGTGTCATTCCAGAATCAATTTAATCACATATAATGTAAGGGGTTTAAATACAAAAAAAAAAAAAAAAAGATATAAAGTAAATAATGAACTTCAACTTTTGGAAGCAAGTATAGTGTGCCTCCAGGAGACACACATAACACATACCTTCGGGATTAAATTAACTTCGTACCATTTTCCGGTATGGTACTATGGAGATACTCCATCCCCTCATTCAAGAGGTATAGCAATTTGCTTCAGCAGGATAAAACGTTTTGAGGTGGAGGAGCGTCTCGTAGACCCAGAGGGAAGATATTTGTTTATAAAAGGAAAATTGTTTAAAATGAAATGTACTATTGTGAATGTTTACGCACCGAATAAGAACCCAGATACATTTTTCAAGAAAGTTTTAAAAAAATTAGAAGGCTTTAAGGATGGTAAATTGATTATAGCAGGTGACCTGAACTGGAGTATGGACCCAAGGGTAGATACTTCAGGGGGGGGGGGGAAATCGATCTACAAAACATTCATAAAAGTGTTAGCAAACTGACAACTACAAGATTCATGAAAGATCGACCATTTAAAGGAGCGGGACTACACTTGTTTCTCCCCGGTCCATGGTTTCTTCTCCAGGATAGACTATATTTTTATAGAGCACCAGTTAATCACCCTATCAGATCATGCACCAATGAAAATCCAACTAGAGATAAAGGGGGACTCTGGACTGGGGATAAACTGGAAGTTGAGCGACTCATTGATCCAGGATCAAGAATCAACTAGCAGGATCGAAGAGGAATTGGCGACTTTCTTCAGGCTTAATGATACACCAGGAATTTCTAGTCCAATACTATGGGAAACTCATAAAGCGGTAATAAGGGGGGTCCTGATAGGGAATTGAGCAGGGGGAAAAAAAGCAAGGGAAAAGGGAAAATTTTATTATATAAGGAAATACACGAGCTAGAGCAAAGAACAAGACTTAAAGGGATCCCAGAAAGACAAGAGCTGATAACAAAAAAGAGAGAACTAGAAGAATGTTTAGAACAAGAGAGGAAAGTGGCGTTTCACATTATAAACAAGCAAAGATATCAGTGGGGAAATAGATCAGGCAAATGGATGGCAAGAAGGGTGAAGGAAGCGTGTCCAAGATGGCGCTGGGAGCAGACGTTTGTTAACTGAGCTCCCGTCTCCGGCTTCTTATCCTGCCGTTATCCTGGTGTACGAGACTCCCTATCGTGTGATCTATCAGCGGAGTGCCTGAGGGGGATTTGGGCGATGCCCGGTGGCCGAAGAAATAGCCAGAAGAAGCCTGCTACGACTCCTGTCTCTGCTCGCTCGGCCCTGCGGCCTCCCGCACACACAGTTAACCACATGGAGGCACAGACGGACCCCCCCTCGAACGGCGCTATCCATGCCGGCTCGGAGGCTTTCGATGCTCTGATGCTGGCTATCTCCACCTGTCAGGCTGCCTTGACTACGAAGATTGACCATGTACAGACCGAGACGGCTCTGATTAGACGAGACATGGACAAGTTTCGTGACCGGGTGTCGGAGGTTGAACGCCGAGTATCCGGAGCGGAGGACGTCCAAAGGACCCATGATGCCGACATCCAAGCCCTGAAGATCAAGGTCAGACATCTGGAAGCGAGAGCCGAGGATGCAGAGAACCGAAACTGGCGCAACAACCTGCGGGTTATTGGTCTCCCCAAGGGAGCGGAGGGCCAGGACCCGGTTGCGTTTATGGAGGGGCTCCTTCCATCCTTGCTTCCCAGGGCTAAATTCTCCCCGCACTTTTCAATCGAACGGGCCCATAGGATGCCGGCGGCCAGAGGCCCTCAGGGCTCCCCCCCCCCCCCCGCACTTTCATCTTTAAGTTGCTCCATTATCTCGACCGGCACACTGTGTTACAGGCGGCGCGGCTGCAAGGGGAGCTCAAATTTGAGAATGCGAGGATCCTCATATTCCCGGATTATTCGGTTGAAACTCAACGACAGCGGAAATCCTTCGACCATGTCAGAAGCCTGCTGCGGCAGCGGGGGGTGAAGTATAGTATGCTTTTCCCGGACAGATTGCGGGTTCAGGACGGTGAGAAGACGATCTTTTTTTTACTTCGCCCCGGGAGGCCGCGGACTGGGCCAAGACTCTCCCACGCTGAGCCTACCATGGTATGTGATCCTAATCCCCCTCCTTTTTGACTTTGCCTAGCTGACTGTGTCCTCCCCCCCCGCGAGATCACCCCCTGTACCTCGCTCCTCACCGGTCTGGTAGTGAAAACCTCCATGTAGTCCTGGGGTCCTGCTGTGGTTTATACGATACACACTGTGGATTTTGGCGGCCCTACCGAGCATGTTCTCCCTTTACCTGGGGTGGGATAGGAAATATACGACTGGCGGAGGTTTGGACACATTGCAATATTTGGACTTCTTGCAACCAGGGCTGGGGTATGAGGGGGTGATTGGGAGACGAGTACGATACAGTGATGCCCTGTTGGCGGGAGGCTCTACCTAGATCTGGGGTTTTTTGTTCCTCTTTGCGTCCCCTCACGCCGGGTGGGATTCTGTCCCCGCGGCGCACTGACTGTGCCCACATGCTCTTTACCTGATTCCGCGTAAGGGGCTCCGAGGACCATGGACGCTGTCTCCAATCACTCCTTGGAACTGGAGACCTGTTCTATCGAGGGGTTTGGGACACGGATCCTAATGTATGATTTGTTCTTCCTTCTGTTTGGACTTTAAGTATGCACCCCCGGGTATCCGGGAGATCTACACTTACTATCCGTGCCGGACTGCAGTTTAACTGTTTTTCCACAGCACCTGTAGCGGGAGGCATAGCTCCTCTTGCACACAGCCCTCATGGGTGGCTATCTAACCACCATAGTTTTGGGAAGGGAAGCCCTCCTACCGAGTTGGGGGATGGGCGGGGTGGGGGGGATGGTTGGGTTATGTTGGTCTGCCGTTGCAGGCCCCCAGTTATTATTTTTATGTTTGGTGATTTGGTTATGCTTGACAGTACTGCTGCTGGTTTTCCTTAATTTGGTAACATGTATAGTTCAGCCTTGTGCATACCCCTCCGGGTCTGGGTGTCTGGATGGGGGAGTGGGTGTCCCACCTTCCCACCTCACCTTATTTCTTGCCCCCACTGATGTCTTCTCTTAGGGTCATCTCCTGGAACACGAGGGGTTTAAACTCTCCTGTCAAACGCTCCCTGGTTTTTCAGTTTGTTAAATCTTACCATCCGCACATCTGCGTATTCCAGGAAACTCACCTAGTGGGTAAGAAAACCTTTAGCCTCAAAAAACCTTGGGTGGGCTACCACTATCACGTGACCCACTCTACGTTTTCGAGAGGGGTTAGTATTTTGGTTGTAAAGTCACTCCCATTCAGACTCCTTGATCTGGCCCTTGATCCAGGGGGTAGGTATGTAGTGTTGCATGCTTTGATTCATAATCAGCCATGGGTGATTGCGGGCCTGTATCTCCCACCTCCGGCCTCCCTACAGGTATTGAATCAGGTTAATGCCAAAATAGCGGAATTCTCCACTGACCGGGTTTTGTTGCTGGGTGACTTCAACCTTGTCCCTGATGCAGGTCTGGATCGGCTTCTTCCTACGAGAGTGAGCCGACAGGGCCTGGCAGAATGGGCTGAGACCTATGGCCTCGTTGACGTCTGGAGATGGCGACATCCCCAGACTCGAGCTTATACCTGTCACTCTGCCTTCCATAGAACGTTCTCCCGGATTGATTTGATTTATGCGGGTGCCCCTGTTCTCCCTAGAGTCCGAGACATCTTGATTCTTCCCCGAGGTATTTCGGACCATGCCCCACTTCTCATTGACCTGGACCTATCCTTAGCCCCTTCGGACAGATTATGGCACCTGTCCAGGTATTGGGTCACGGACGAGGGGGTGGAACCGAAGTATAGGGATACACTGGAAACGTATTGGAGGACAAATGCTGACTCGGCCCCGGCCTCCTCTGTTTGGGATGCTTTCAAGGCATACTCAAGGGGCCAATACCAATCTATCATAGCAGGGGTTAGGAGAGAGCGTAGGGCAGAGCTCACGGAGCTGGAGGCAGCGGCTGCCAGGCAGGAGGCGCTCTACGTTCGGTCCCCAGAACCGCACCACTATGATAGACTGCAATCTCTGTTGAGGGATGTACTCCTTCTGCGGACGACTGACGCAGAAGAGGATGCTCTATCAAACCCAAAGGGTTTTTGAGCAGGGGGAGCGGACTGGACGCCTCTTGGCCTGGCTTTCTAGGGAGCAGTCGGTGGGAGGGACTATAAGTCAGATTAGTGCGGCCGACGGTTCAATTTTGACCCTCCCAGTGGACATCAATCGGGAATTTGCCTCCTATTATCAGCAACTCTATAGCTCCCGCGCTGCCTATGACCTGGAGGAATTGGATATGTACCTCCAGGGGATTGACATCTTGACTCTCACCCCCACGTACTCTAAGGCCCTAGATGCCCCTATTTCGACTGAGGAGATAATTAGGGCGCTGAAATCCATGCAGACAGGTAAAATGCCGGGACCGGATGGTCTCCCGGTAGAATTTTATAAATTGTATGCGGAACAACTAGCTCCACGATTTCAGACCTTACTAACTAGAGCCATGCTCGACGGTAATCTCCCTGACTCCATGCATGAGGCGGTGATTGTAGTTATCCATAAGCCTGGAAAGGACCCCACCCTTTGCTCCTCCTACCGTCCCATTTCCCTCCTAAATGTGGACACAAAGATCCTCTCTAAAGTTTTGGCCCTTAGAATCAACTCTGTCATCACGGCCTTAGTGCACCCGGACCAGACGGGGTTCATGCCGGGAAGGGGAACGGACATAAACATCCGTCGGCTGCACACGCATATTGCGATTGCATCGTCTGGGGAGTCAGGAGTGGTTGCCTCACTCGACGCCGAGAAGGCCTTTGACTCGGTCGAGTGGGGCTTCCTTTGGGAGGTCCTGGCCAGGTTCGGATTTGGGCCTGGGATCCGTGCCTGGCTTCGGATGCTCTATGAGCGGCCCAGGGCTTGTGTCCGGACCAATGGAGTCCTGTCGGAGGCGTTCCGGCTGGGGAGGGGCACGCGACAGGGTAGCCCACTCTCCCCGGCTCTGTTCGCCCTGGCTCTGGAGCCTCTCGCCATCCTTCTTAGAGCGGATAGGTCGGTTAGGGGTATACAGGTGGGAGTGGTAGAAGAAAAAATCTCCATGTACGCTGACAACTCCCTACTGTATCTGGCAGATGCCGGGGACTCCCTGCGAGCAGCTCTGGATGTCTTTGACAGGTTTGGCAGGTACTCGGGCATCCGCATAAATTGGAATAAGTCAGTCCTGTTTCCACTAGGCCGACCTCTCCCCCGGGAAGACACAGGCACTCCACTGGAGTGGGTAAGCGAGTTCACCTATCTGGGAGTGCGGGTGGGGGCAGACTTGTCAGGATATCTAGCTAAAAATGTTTACCCGCTGCTCACTCAGCTCCAGCAGAAATGCACCACCTGGAAAGATCTCCCCCTGTCGCCAGTGGGTAGGGGTAACCTTTTGAAAATGATCTACTTACCTAAGTTCTTGTATTACTTTAGGCAGACCCCGACTCCCATCTTTAGATCCTTCTTTCGTAAACTCGATAGCGTGGTGGTATCCTTTATCTGGGTGGGGAAGCCCCCTCAGGTGGCGAAGACTGTACTTTATCTCCCGTTGTCGAGGGGTGGTCTGGCTCTCCCCAACTTTATGGTATACTACTGGGCGGCGGTCTTAGTCAGGGTGAGATGGTGGTTCTCGCAGCCTTGTCAAAAACCAGCGGTTACCCTGGAGGCCGCCCTTCTCGGATCCTATGCGGTGCTGTCCAATCTCCCTTATAGGGGGGAAAGGGCCAGCCCTAAGGTGACCGGGCCTATGGTAACTGTGATCCGGGTGTGGAGAGCCTCCAGGGTGGCTGTCCTGAAACGGGGGTGTATTTCGCCCCATACTCCTCTCTGGGCTAACCCTTCGCTACCCCATCTGCTCACGGTCCCTGATCCGGCGGCTTGGGCCAGTAGGGGAGTCATAAAGCTGCGACAGGTAATGCCAGGAGGAAAGATAGCTACGTTTCAGGAGCTGCGACAGACCCACCACCTACCGGGGAAATTCTTATTTAGATACTGGCAGCTTCAGCATGCCCTCCGAGCCCAATTCCCTTCCCGGCCCATGCTAGAATCTGATCCAATTGAAAGCCTGCTAATCTCGGCGGGTCTGGAGAAGCCTCTCTCCTCCCTGTATCTTCACCTGACGGTAACCCATGATGTCAAGACTTGCAGATCCAGGCTTAAATGGCAGGGGGACATTCCCTCCTTGGGGGAGGAAGAATGGGAAGAGTGCCTGACCACCTATATCCCCTCTATGATTGCGGCCAGAGATAGATTTATACAGCTAAAATTTGTGCACAGGGCCTATTATACACCTCGGAGAATTGTGAACATCTACCCTGGCCTTAGCCCCAACTGTACTAGGTGCAACTCGGAGGAGGGAACGTTTTTCCATATGGTCTGGACGTGCCCGCGGCTGCACCATTTCTGGAGTGCGGTGGCGGACACCCTGGGAGAGGTGTGCGGGATGCCGATACCACTGGATCCCTTGACATTCTTACTCATTTGGATGACATAGAGGGAGACCGCTATGTCAAGCTGTGCCTGACCTACGCGTTATTCTATGCGAGGAGGGAGATACTGCTCAGGTGGAAGCAGGCAGAACAACCATCTGAAGTGTCGTGGCGAAAGACGATAAACAATGTACTGCCGCTATACCGTATTACATTCGAAAGTAGAAATTGTCCGCAAAAATATGACAAGATCTGGTCAAATTGGATTGACGCATGCGGCTGACCCCCTTCAGATGGGGTGGGCCTCATGCGGATCTAATCTTAACATGGTGCCTGGTCACCTCCTGATCAGCCTGTGCCGGAGGTGGATTTCCTTCCCCCCCCCCCAGCAGTCATTAGGCTGCGGGTTTGGGTCTAACCCCCAAGTGCTGTGCCTTCTGTGTGAGTAAGCTCCTCTCAGCTATGATATTTGAGCGCCCCCTTCGGGTTGCTAGTGCTCATGCCCTATCAGATGCGGACAGGAGATCCTGCTGTTCCTCACGGTGGGTGGAGGGCTGTTAAGGATGGGTATTACTGTCTGTTGATTTTAAAGGCTTGGTGTCCCCTCGGGTATTCATGTTCTGATATATGTGCCTTACGATCTTTTTGTACATGACTGTTATGCAGCTACTGTCTTGTTTTGTTATCACCTTGTAAAAAACTATAAAAAATCTTTCTGGTAAAAAAAAAAAAAAAAAAGGGTGAAGGAAAAAAAGAATAGGACTTTTATTCCGATGGTTAGAGATGAAAGGGGGGACATACAAATCTCGTCCCAGGACATAGCAAGTACATTCCATTTATATTATAGCACCCTATATAACATAAGGCAGAAAGATGAAGGGAAGGTAAATCAGAAGGAAGAAATAAGGGAATACCTATGGAACCTGGACCTCCCGAGGGGCGAGAAAGAAGAAATGGAGGCATTAGAAGTCCCCCTATCGATAGAGGAAGTAGAGAGAGCAATCAAAAATACTGCCTTAGGAGGAAGTCCGGGTTTCGACGGATACCCCATTTTGTACTACAAGAAGTTCTGCAAGCAGTTAGCGCCTAATTTATGCAACTACTTTAATGCGATAAGGGAAGGAGAGAAATTTCGGCACATATCACGCTGATCTTGAAAGAGGGAAAATATCCCATGGCAGTAGAAAGCTACAGGCCATTTTCACTATTAAACTCAGACATAAAGCTTTTTTTAAAAATAATAGCAGAGAGATTGAAGTCATATTTGCCAAAATGGATTCATAACGACCAGGTGGGGTTTATCTAGGGGAGGGAAGGGAGAGATAACTCATTGAAATCTATACTGCTAATACAGGAAGTCATCAAGAGGGGCACCCCCACAGTCCTTATGTCAGTTGATGCCGAAAAGGCTTTTGACAGGGTCGACTGGGGGTTCCTTTTTGAAACATTGAAATATCTGGGATTAGGTGAGAAGATGATGGGATGGATTGAATCCCTCTATTCCTATCCGATGGCCAGAATAACAGTCAATGGCACCCTGTCCTGTCCCCTTGCTTTATTTAATGGGACAAGACAGGGTTGCCCACTCTCCCCACTTTTGTTTATAATTATGTTAGAACCCTTACTGCCCGTGATATGCAAAATTCAAGATATTCAAGGAATTTGGGTAGGAAAGAGGGAGTACAAGGCATCCGCATTTGCGGATGACTTGCTTCTCTATATCTCCAGGTCCAGAATATCAATCCCCACAGTAGTGAATGAGTTAAAACAATATGGCAAATAGAAGATCAGATCTACCTACCAATAGAAGATCAGAGCGCAATACAAGCTAAATTACCATTTAAGTGGTGCAAGAAAGAACTGGGCTACTTAGGAATGAAATTGACAGCACAATTGGGTGACCTTTTTGAGGCTAACTATATTCCCCTACTTAATAAAATCAAAGAGCAATTGAGTGGGATGCAATATAAAGTACTTTCTTGGATCGGAAAGATAAATGCAGTCAAAATGTTTGTACTGTAAACATTAATCTACACGTGTCAAATGATCCCAATCCCCTTTCCACAGAAGTACTTTAGAAAATTAAAATGATTATAAAATGTATTTGGGCACGTAAACGTGCACGCATCGCATACAATATAAAAGTCAGAGAAAAAGACAGAGCAGCACCAGATTTGAAAAAATATTATGAAGCTATTGTGATTTCTAGAATAATAGATTGGACTTGTAATAAGAAGAATAAGAGCTGGGTCGAGTTAGAAATGAGGTTAAGTAGAACAAATATACTGACAAAAAATTCACTAAAGATTTGGGATGCAATAAATAAGAGACACAAATGGGAATACAATTCACCATTAATACCACTTTTAGATACAAACTTCTTCCTACCAGGGAAGGAGGAGCATATATATTTTAGTAGGTGGGCTAATAAGGAGAATATAAGATTGCAGAATGTGATGGAAGGGAATAGATTATACATTTACAAGGAAATCACATGGGAATGGGGACCACGGAAACCACTAGACAAATGGAGATACACTCAATTACAACACTTTGCACAGTCTTTACCACAGCCATTACGAGGAAAGAGACATCTGAGACCCTTAGAGAAATTACTGGAGTCCCCCCAAAGCTTAGAGAAAAGGATATAAAAAATATACAAAATATTGTTGCTTGAGGCGGACCACGAATACCCATCCTACCTAGAAAAATGGGAAAAAGAGATAGGCCCCTTAAGTAGTGATGAACACAGGAACAAGATAATAAGGTTCGCCTACTCTGTAGCAGAAATTACGCAAACAGTGGAAATGTCGTATAAGCTTCTAGTGAGGTGGTATGTAACCCCACAAAGAGCGAATGTCTACAGAGGAGATAATTCCCCAACTTGTTGGCGAGGCTGTCCTGCACTGGGGACTTTCTCACATTTGTGGTGGGAGTGCCCCAAAATACAAATTTACTGGGACAAAATAATAGAAGTAATTTTTAATATAACGGGAGAAAGGATTAAAAAACAACCATGGGTATGTCTGTTTCATGTCACACAGAAGGGGGTGAGACAATATGGGCGTACCCTAATCCCTTACCTATTGAATTCAGCAAAGGCCTTAATCCTATGCTTGTGGAAATCCCAGGAAATCCCACCCATGAAAGAGTGGATTGAGAGGGTAGAATGGATAAGAACTATAGAAGAGTCGATTCATAAGACAGAGGATACAGAGGGGAAACATCATAGGACATGGCAGCAATGGCTAGTGTGTAGGAAAACGGAGGAGAGGGCTGACAGGGAAGGAAGGAAGTGAGCGAGACAGGGTAGGTACCTTTTTTTTATATATATAATGGGGGGGGGGGGACTTAAGAAGATAACAAAATAAAGAATATATAAAAATAATAGTTGTCCTGAGGACAGATTTTCCCACCTGAGCTGTGGATCTCTTATTAATGCTGTCCTGCCCAGCCTGTCAGTTTAGGTGGATGGCCGTGTCTTGGTAGGTTTTCAGTTGTGCCATACTCTTTCCATTTTTGGATGATGGATTGAACAGTTACTGTATCCGTGAGATGTTCAAAGCTTGAGATTTATTTCTATAACCTATCCCTGCTGTGAACTTCTCCACAACTTTATCTCTGATCTGTCTGGTGTGTTCCTTGGCCTTGATGATGCTGTTTGTTCACTAAGGTTCTCCAACAAACCTCTGAGGGCATCACAGAACATCTGTATTTAGACTGAGATTAAATTACACACAGATGGACTCTATTTACTAATTAGGTGACTTCTGAAGGCAATTGGTTCCACTAGATTTTAGTTAGGGGTATTGGAGTAAAAGGGGCTGAATACATATGCACACCACACTTTTCAGATATTTATTTGTAAAAAATGTTGAAAATTTGTCGTTTTCCTTCCACTTCACAATTATGTGCCACTTTGTGTTGGTCTATCACATAAAATCCCAATAAAATACATTTAGGTTCTTGGTGGTAACATGACAAAATGTGGAAAATTTCAAGGGGTGTGAGAACTTTTTCAAGGCACTGTATGTGCAGAAATAAGGAGTGTGTTTTATAGTGCCCCTTATATAGCTGGTCAGTGGAAGAAAAGAACACCTGATGATATGATCAGTGGGAGGAAAAAAAATCCCCCAGTTTTGATGGTCAGTGGGAGACAAAAAATGACCTTGTATCAGTGGTCAGTAGAAAAAAAAAAATACTTTGGTATCAGTGGTCAGTGGAAGGAAAAAATTGCCCCCCTTTCAGTGGTCAATAGGAGGAAAAAGCATCCCAGCATTGTCCGTGGGAAAAAAAGTATTAGTGTTAGGGGAGGGAAACTGGTATTTAGTGGGGTGCACCGTGCACCTTTTGAGTTTGATGACGGTTGCTGGGGTTCTTCCTCTTATTGTTGCTCCACCCTGCATGAACTGATCGCAGTCCATTCCCTTCTCTGCTACCCCTGCCTAATCTGACACTATTGGCTCCAAAACCCCTGTAAAGACCGAAAAGAATAAATGATTTGACTCCGCCTACCTGGTGTAATCAGGCAAAGTTTGGGAGGCAGAGCCCACTGCTGGATTATAATAATAAGCAACAGCAGGAGTATGGGCAACATCCCTTACTGATGCATGTCAAGTGATGGGTGTAGTTTGGGTGGAGAATCTCCCTGCAAGATGACAGAGATGGGCAGTAGGATTTAATTGGATCCAGGATTTTTCTCACATTTTGGAATAGTCAAGTCTAATTTGGGACTGCCAGAAGTAATTGCTCTGATTCTCAATGTCACCTGGGAGGAAAGTGAGGGCAAATCCAAAAATTTTAGTTGCCACCAGAACAGGAATAAAGGGGAAATCTTCCCATGAAAACAGTTCCCATGATAGCTTTCTAAAAGGAATTTTCCTCATATTGGAAAGATAGCCTCTCACTTCCTGTTTGGTATACAGGACAGGAAGTGAATTTAAATCTCCCTGAAGAGACATAGACATCAAAGAAAAAACAAACAACAGTTATAATCCTCCACTAGTCTATCCAAAATAAATAAAAAAAACGTTTTGGCTTGAGATATACTTTCATAATGACCTTTCTCCTACCTAGGGATGAGCTTTGTGTTTGAGTCTAACCCATGTTTGACTCAAACATCGCCTGTTTGTCCGTTTGGCGAATTCCGAACATTATGGGCCGTTCACGCCAAATTCGAGTGGCGCTTCACGGCCCATAATTCACTGGGGCATCGCAGTGCATTTCTGCCTGATAATTGCATGCACTATGACCCGCATGCTTTGGCCAATCACAGCGCCGAAAAAACAGAGAGCCATAATTGACCTTACTGGGTCTTGAGGATGGATCACTGGCCAGAGCTTGCACATTATGCAATTTAGCTACTGGCCCATCTTTCATCCAGCGTTCTTTCGGAACGCACATTCAGTGCTGCTGGAGGCTTTGTAACCAGTCACAGGGTGCGCCTGTCCACCGGCTCGGTAGATCGACTGACCTTCATAAAAATGAATCAGTCTTGGATCACCACCAGCTACCAAGCACCTGATGCTGATGTAACCGAATAATTTTTTTTTAAATTTCAGATCCCTTCAAGACTGCCTATGCTGATGCTGAGTGATTATCCTGTTATGCTGAGTGACTATCCTCTTCTTCCTCAATGATCATGCTGATAGCTTGTAAGAACATTTTTGGTTCTGGGCGCTGCCACCAGTGCCTAAGTCCCAATTTTTCAGCCCCTGTTTAACAGGGGTGTGTAATTACAATTTTTGATCCAATACTTTGCAGCAGGGTTCTTTGCTGTGCTCCAGCTAGAGTATCTGTGAGGGGTTGCGGTGTTGTGACACCAGTGCCTAAGGCCCAATTTTTCAGCCCCTGTTTAACAGGGGCGTGTAATTACAATTTTGGTGCAACATTTTGCAGGAGGGTTCTTTGCTGCGCTCAACTACAATATATGTGAGTGGCTGCAGTGTTATGGCACCAGCACCAGTGCCTAAGGCCCAATTTTTCAGCCCCTGTTTAACAGGGGCGTGTAATTACAATTTTTATGTAATATTTTGCAGGAGGGTTCTTTTCTGTGCTCAACTACAATATTTGTGAGTGGTTGCAGTGTTGTGGCACCAGCACCAGTGCCTAAGGCCCAATTTTTCAGCCCCTGTTTAACAGGGGCGTGTAAATAAAATTTTTGATCCAATACTTTGCAGCAGGGCTCATTCCTGTGCTCCAATATCCAATATAGAGTATCTGTGAGGGCTTGCAGTGTTGTGGCACCAGCACTAGTGCTTAACCACTTAAGGACCGCCGCATGGCAATGTACGTCGGCGCAATGGCACCGACAGGCACAAGCACGTACATGTACGTGCTCGCCTTCCAGCAGGTGGGGGGTCCGATCAGACCCCCTACCGCTGGATGCGGCGGTCCGTTTCGCTGCAGGAGCGATCCGGGATGAGGGGATGGCCGTTGGTTTCTGGCCTCGATCGCTCCTGGCGAATGAGAAGCTTCCCCCGCTGTGTATAGTAAACACAGGCAGGGAGGAAGTGATGTCATTCTCCTCAGGGCTGTCTTTTTGACCGGACTGCGAGGAGAACAGAGAAAGTAAGTGCACCAAACACTACACTGACATGTAGGTACACATAGGCACACAAATCCCCCCCGATCACCCCCCCCCCCCACAGTCACAGTGTCACTGATTGCAGTGATCATTTATTTACTGATCACTGCATTTAGTGTCAGTTGTGACAGTAAAAACTGTCAGGGCTGTTAGTGTTAGGTCCAGGGTAGCCCCCTACCCCCCCTAATAAAGGTTTAACCCCCTGATTGCCCCTAGAGTTAACCCTTTCACCCCCTTTTGCCAGTGTCACTAAGCGATTGTTTTTCTGATCGCTGCATTAGTATCACTGGTGCCACTAAGTAGCTAGTTATTTTTTTAGGTTCACCACCAGGTTTTTATAGTGCTAGGTCCCCCGATATACTACCCAATAACGGTTTTAACCCCCTGATTGCCCCTAGTTAACCCTTTCACCCCCTTTTGCCAGTATCACTAAGCAATCGTTTTTCTGATCGCTGCATTAGTGTCACTAGTCCCGCTAGGTAGCTAGTTATTTTTTTAGGTTCACCGCCAGGTTTTTATAGCGCTAGGTACCTCCATATACTACCCAATAATGGTTTTAACCCCCTGATTGCCCCTAGTTAACCCTTTCACCAGCGATCACTGTATAAGTGTTACGGGTGACTCTGGTTAGTTAGTTTGCTTTTTATAGCATCAGGGCACCCACCATTTATTACCCAATAAAGGTTTAACCCCCTGATCACCCGGCGGGTGATATCAATTAGGTTTTAGGGTCAGGGTCTACGTCGCCCCAGGCAGCGCTAGGTTAGTGCCAGTACCGCTAACACCCACGCGCAAAGCATAAACCTCCCGTAGTGGTATAGAATCTGAACAGATTAATATCTGATCTGATCAGATCTATACTAGCGTCCCCAGCAGTTTAGGGTTCCAAAAAAACGCATTGTTCCCTGCTGGCACCTGTGTTTTGCCCCTCTGCCCAGCCCACCTAAGTGCAGTATCGATCGATCAATCGATCAGTATCGATCGATCAATCACTGTCACTTACAAAACACTAAACACATAACTGCAGCGTTCGCAGAGTCAGGCCTGATCCCTACAATTGCGAACAGTTTTTTTTTTGGTAACGTTTTATATTTAAATCCGGAAAGCAGTACTTGGTTTTCGGGGTCCCGTATGGGGCTAGGCTCCCAAAAGTCCCCCATATGTGGCATCCCCGTACTCGGGAGAAGCAGCAGAATTTATTTTGGGGTGTAATTTCACTTATGCCCATAGCATGTGTGAGCAATATATCATTTAGTGACAACTTTGTGCAAAAAAAAAAAAAAAAATTTAATATTCCTGCAACTTGTGGCAAAATATAAAATATTTTATGGACTCAACATGCCTCTCAGTAAATAGCTTGGGGTGTCTACTTTCCAAAATTGGGTCATTTGGGGGTTTTGAGCTATTTTGGCATTTTATGGCCTTCGAAACTGTGATAGGTAGTGAGGAGTGAAATCAAAAATTTGCACCCTTAGAAATCCTGAAGGCAGTGATTGGTTTTCGGGGTGCCGTACGCGGCTAGACTCCCAAAAAGTGCCCCTCAGCAATTTCCTTGGGGTGTCTACTTTCCAAAATGGGGTCATTTGGGGGGGGGGGGGGGGGTTTGTACTGCCCTGCCATTTTAGCACCTCAAGAAATTAGATAGGCAGTCATAAATTAAAAGCTGTGTAAATTCCAGAAAATGTACTCTAGTTTGTAGACGCTATAACTTTTGCGCAAACCAATAAATATACGCTTATTGACATTTTTTTTACTAAAGACGCGTGGCTGAATAAATTTTGCCCTAAATGTATGACTAAAATTGAGTTTATTCAATTTTTCTTATAACAAAAAGTAGAAAATATATTTTTTTCTCGAAATTTTCGGTCTTTTTCCATTTATATCGCAAAAAATAAAAATCGCAGAGGCAATCAAATACCATCAAAAGAAAGCTCTATTTGTGGGAAGAAAAGGATGCAAATTTCATTTGGGTACAACATTGCATGACCGCGCAATTACCAGTTAAAGCAGTGCAGTGCGAAATTGTAAAAAGACCTCTGGTCCTTAGGCTGACAATTGGTCCGGGGCTGAAGTGGTTAAGGCCCAATTTTTCAGCCCCTGTTTAACAGGGGCGTGTAATTACAATTTTTGATGCAATATTTTGCAGGAGGGTTTTTTGCTGCGCTCAACTACAATATATGTGAGTGGTTGCAGTGTTATGGCACCAGCACCAGTGACTAAGGCCCAATTTTTGTGCCCCTGTTCAACAGGTGCATGTAATTACAATTCTTGATATAATATTTCACAGCAGGGCCCATTCCAGCACCCACCAAGAGTAACTGTGAGAACTTACAGTGTTATGGCACCAGCACCACCACCACCAAAGACCCAATTTTTCTACCATTGTTCAATAATGGCATGTAATTACAATTCTTGACCTATTATGTTCACAGCAGGGCGTTCCAGCGCCCACCAAGAGTCACTTTGGGGGCTTACAGTGTTGTGGCAACACCAACACCTTAGGCCCAAATTTCTGCAGAGTATATAGGGCAGGCCCCTACTTTCAATCATCCAACTTACAAACGTCTCCTACTTGCAAATGGAAGGAGACAACAGGAAGTGAGATGAAATCTACCCTGAGGAAGGGAAATTCTCTCCTGTAAGAGTCGATATGGGAAAAACGTGTCTGCTCTCCACTGATGCATTATCCCAATCCTTATTTTATTAAAAACCCCAAATTTTCAAAAAACATTTGTCATTGGGACAGGAAGTGAGGTGAAATCTTCTGAAGAGGTACACAGGCAGCAAAAAAAAAAGTGAGATGAAATCTACCCCTAGGAAGGGAAATTCTCTCCTGTAAGCCCTTGTACACACGGTCGGACATTCCGACAACAAAATCCATCGGATTTTGTCTGACGGATTTTGTCCGAAACCAGTGTTGCATACACACGGTCGGACAAAGTTGTCGGAAAATCCAATCGTCCGTAACGTGATGATGTTATTTTGTTACGATGGGACTACGTTCAGGCTAGTAGCCAATAGCTTTGGTCTAGGAATTTGATCTGAGCATGCGTGGCACTTTGTTCGATCGGAATTCTCTACACACAATCGGACATGTTGTCGGAAAGTTTTATAGCCCAGCTCTAAAACTTTGTCCGTCAGATATTCCGATGGAAACAGTCCGATGGAGCCCACACACAGTCAGATTATCCGACAACACGGTCCGATCGGACATTTTCCGTCGAAAAACGTGTCTCCTCTCCACTGATGCTTTATCCCAATCCTTGTTTTTACAAACAACCCCGAATTTTCAAAAAACATTTGTCATTGGGACAGAAAATGAGGTGAAATCTTCTGAAGAGGTGCACATACAGCAAAAAAAATGTTACAGGGGTGAGAACCCTTCCCTATGTTTTCCAAAAAGCTTAAAAATACTTGACTAGTGTAGCCTAAATGTTCCCTTATACCCCATAACCTAATTACTTTACCCAACCTTTTACCTTCCCCTTACCTTTAAACCCATTAACAGAAGAGACCACACCTTTCTTTGGAGTAAAATGGCCACAACAGCCTTTATTAATAACTTATCAACACTCCAACAAAATATATATTATATATACACACATATATATATATATATATATATATATATATAGAAAGGCCAGTATGGTGGCCTGAAATTATGGGAGGAGCCCGGTGGAGTATATAACCAGCCCTCCGCCCGTCTTCCTCGTCGGTTCCGGTGCGCGATACCTGATACGTCAGATATCAAGCGCCGACTATCCTAGACCAGACGCAGTGAGCCCGTTCGTGAGTTCCCGCGTTGTTCGTCTCCGTCTTGACCGTCTTCCCGTTCATCAGCGTCCGTGGGTTTCGCCATCGGAGTGTCGTCTTACCCATCGAATTTGTCGTTACACGTCGGGCCGGCTGTCGCAGGTAGGGCTTCGGCACCCCCTTTTCGGTTCATGTATTACGATGTCCCATCAACATTCCCTGAACGCACGAACCGCTCGGATGTTTTACTGTGACTCTCGTACTCATGTCACTGTTTCTACTTTCGATGTAGTCGTTATCACCTTCGGTCGATCACGCCACGTCAGGCGATTCATTCGCAGGTACGACATTCTAAACCGTTCGACTCCCCGAGCATTTCTATTAGTATCGGTCGAATCGTTCGACTCACAGCCGACTGCTTGTTACGACAAAAGCAAGCAGTCCGCACGTATCGGTTGGTCTGCTCCAGTTCGAATATATCTCATCATTCATGCAGTTGTGTTATGTATCTCGTTTCATCTCATGTCAAGTCATTTCAGTCCCACTCATTTCTACCGTTTCAAATCATTTCTGTCACTAGCCGCGCTCCGGCGCGAATCCTGTCGCACCTCTGGTGCACCGATTCGCTTTGAAGTGCCCCAGGGTTCGGCCTCATTTCTGTACATGCTCCAGAGACTGAGTCACTCGCAGGTTCACGCACGGTCCCTGATTCTTGTCTTTGTCATGGCATACCATTTCTGTCACTTATTACGCTCCAATTCGAATCCTGTCGCATTCTTCTATGCACCGATTCGTCCTGGTGTGCCCAGCTGCTACGCCTCATTTCAGTACATGCTCCAGAGACGGATTCTTTTTTCGTAACCTGCAGTCCAGTCGTTGAATCCGGTCTCTGTCATGGGATATCATTTCTGTCACTTATTACACTCCAATTCGAATCCTGTCGCATTCTTTTATGCACCGATTCGTTCTGGTGTGCCCAGCTGCTACGCCTCATTTCAGTACATGCTCCAGAGCCGGATTCTTTGTCGTAACCATCAGTCCAGTCGTTGAATCTTGTCTCTGTCATGGCATATCATTTCTGTCACTTATTACGCTCCAATTCGAATCCTGTCGCATTCCTTATGCACCGATTCGTTCTGGTGTGCCCAGCTGCTACGCCTCATTTCAGTACATGCTCCAAAGACAGGATTCATCTGTTTGGTTCAAGGGCTCGTCCTCTGATTCTTGTCTTTGTCATGGGTTTTTCATTTCATTTTCACCTATCACGGTACGAATAGTCACATCTGTGTACCAAATTCGTCTCGGCGTGCCCCAGGAATGGCCTCATTTCAGTACATGCTCCAGAATCCGTTTCGTGCTCGGTCGCAAGTTGTGGCATGGCGATCCGGATCTCTGTCATGGCAGGTTCTCTCATTTCACTGTCACATACCGCTTCCCGGCTTGGGTCCAGTTGATTCTTCAATGTTTGGATGCCTGCCGGGGGCCTTGCTCCTCGGCCTCATTTCATTATAGATTGCCTCAAAAGAGAAGACACAGCTTTGTTTAGGCGTGTCTCGCTGTTTTTTCCACATACAAGCGTAGACTTCTTGCAATCGTTGCAAACACACATCCAAGCGTAGACTTCTCGCAATCGTTGCAAGCACGCATCCAGACATAGACTTCTCGCAATCATTACAAGCACGCATTCGAGCATAGACCTCTCGCACTTATTACTAGCACGCATTCGAGCATAGACCTCTTGCAATCGTTGCAAGCACGCATTCGAGCATAGACCTCTTGCAATCATTGCAAGCACGCATTCGAGCGTAGACCTCTTGCACTCATTACAAGCACGCATTCGGGCATAGACCTCTTGCAATCGCTGCAAGCACGCATTCGAGCATAGACCTCTCGCGATCATTACAAGCACGCATTCGAGCATAGACCTCTTACACTCATTACAAGCATGCATTCAAGCATAGACCTCTTGCAATCGTTGCATGCACGCATTCGAGCATAGACCTCTGGCGATCATTGCAAGCACGCATTCGAGCATAGACCTCTTGCACTCATTACAAGCACGCGTTCGAGCATAGTCCTCTTGCAATCATGGCAAGCACGCATTCGAGCATAGACCTCTTGCAATCGTTGCAAGCAGGTGTCCAGGCACAACTTGTTGCAATTTTTGCTGGCAGGCACTTCTGGCTTGCTCAATAGATTGCTTTAGGGAAAACCTGGATACCTTCCTAAATGTACGTTGTATTACGGGGTACTTATATTTATAGGTATAGTTGATCCAGGGAAAAAATCCGATTGCCTCTCGAGGGGTCAGGAAGGAATTTTTTCCCCGGCTGTAGCAAATTGGCCTATGCTCTGTTGGGGTTTTTTTGCCTTCCTCTGGATCAGCTACGGGCGTAGAATTGGGTGTGTCGGGGGGTGTGATACCTTATTTATTTTTGATTGGTTGGACCGGAGGGACTTCTGTCTTTTCCGGCCTGGCTACTCATGAAGCCTACCATAATTCCTTGCAGTCGTTGCAGGCACGCATCCTAGCATAACATCTTGCAGTCGTGGCAAGCACGCACCCTGGGTAACATCTTGCAATCATCGCAAGCACGCATCCAAACATGCATTCAAGCACAACTCCTGTAGTCTTCGCAGTGCACATGCGGTAACACGAATTGCTCACAGTCACTACGTATACATCTCCAGTGACAAACTCCCGGGCAATTGTCGCAAGCACATGTTTAAACGCAACTTTTAGTCATGCCAAGGCTCGCGACTTGGCATAACTTCTTGCAATCATTCGTTGGCAAGCACGTTCTCAGTGGCACACAAACTGGCTACACGTCATTTTCAGCCGCACTTAATTGGCCACTCGTCTCCTGTGGCTTTTCTTACAAACTACTCACTGTTGTCTGTCTATCCGTCTCTTCCTTAGGACAGTTGAGTTCAGCTTCCGTCCCGCACCAGGATCATGTTGTCACACGCAACTGGCTTCTTCCTGTAGCACGCCCAGGCTATTTCTAGCCAGCGTTCAGCATTTCTTATCCTTACAGTGCACGGAGAGCCATCTGTCGTTACGGCCCATACAGCAAGATCCCCACCACGAGGCGTCCAGAGGCATCAGCCCATAGCCAACGGCAAACGCTCGCCATCACAACTGCCATCTTTAGGGGCATATTATATCCTCGCATATTCTCCAGTCTAGTCGTCCAAAAGACACCTACAGTCCCTACACGGCATCTTGAGTTCGCTATGCGCATCATCCCTCAGGGTCGCGCCTTGCGTCACGCCTATTGGTCTTACTGTCCCTCTCACAGGATCCAGAGCAAGTCCTCAGCCTGGATCCCACAGTAATAGCAGTCCTTGCTATGCGGGAGGAATTCCTGTCGTCTGGGAATGGCGTCTCCCTGTTCATTCCCTCCGTGTCTTCCCTTTCGCCCCAGGTGATGACCGACGCAGCGGCCTCCACGGGCTTGCGGCTGTTTTTTGGCCACCTCCGGCTCGCAGCTCCCCGGCCTCCCAAGTTACTGGCAATTCCTGGCTGCGCCAAGGCGTCCTCTCTGTTGATTATGTCCTTCCTACGTCAACTGGTCCAACTCTTGTTGTTGTTTCAGTTCAACATCCATTGTTCCTGTATCCACGGTAAGTTCAATCAGGCAGCGGACGCCCTCACCCGCTTTAACCTTGTCTCTTTTCCGATCAGGTACCCGGAGCCGGACCAACATCAGCAGCTATCCCGGACTGGTCTCAACTAACCCTGGATTAGCCCCTCACCTCCTAGCGGCTACCCAACTTATCGATCACTCCCTTTCCCGCAATACCCTCAAGGCCTATCAGTCAGCCTGGAGGGCCTTTAACCGCTTCATCACGTATCACAGCACAGTGACGTCCCGTGTCAAGCAAGTCGTAGCCTTCATTTCCTACTGCCACTCGCAGTTGGTGTTATCCGTTAATACGATCCGGCTATACCTGACCGGTGTACAACATTTCACGTCCCTCCAGGGCCCTACCGTACCCTCCTTATTTTCTTACCACACCGTTCGGGCTGGTATGCGCAGTGTCCAGAAGCGCCAGCCGATGGCCGGCACCAAACCACCGCCTTTCACAGGAGACGTTCTAGAACTATGTCAGATATCCTGGCCACTTCACCTTACGGTCTCCACATGAGTGGCATTTACAAGCAGCCATACACCTGGCCTTCTACGGCTTCTTACGGCCAAGCCAGTTTACTTGTAGTAGCCTCACAGCACGCATGCTGTACAAGCACCACCTGGTCCGATACGAAGACCATTTCATCTTACACTTAGCAGTCTCCAAGACGCGGCAGCTTGGCTCGGGTATGGACATACACTTCTATAAAACCAACAACCGCTGATGCCCGGCCACTGTTCTCATCCGCTTGTTGCCCCTTTTGGCCAACCAACCAGGAACTGGCCCGCTTCTGCCTTTTCACACTAAAACTCTCAACGCAGCCCAGTGCATGGAGCATGTCAGGATACTCATGGGCATCTTTCACCTCAATCCTGCTCACTACTCCGGACATTCATTCCGTATCGAAGCAGCTTCTACGGCCTCCCGCCAAGGGGTCCCGGTCCATGTTATCAAGAAATTGGGTAGATGGAAGTCCTCCTGTTTTGCCCGTTACATACCCAATCTGCAAATAGAGATGGCCCAGGCCTTTGTCAAACTCACCCAGTGACAGTCTTGATTCAACAAAGTGCAACCCCTACCTGGATGTTTTGCCCCCTTATTTTGGCATACCGTACGTTAGACCAGGGCACACTTTCAGGTCCATTTCAAGTAAGCGAGTTTATGTTAACCTTGTTTGTCATCCTTATCCGTATCGGTCTGAGGGCTCTGGACCATAAATAGAAAGGCCAGTATGGTGGCCTGAAATTATGAGAGGAGCCCGGTGGAGTATATAACCAGCCCTCCGCCCGTCTTCCTCGTCGGTTCCGGTGCGCGATACCCACCCACCCATCCCCTTTATCAGGGCATTTCTCTAAGCATACTCCTCAAGTGAGTACTCATTTCACCCATTTCATATTCATTTCATTTTAAGGTATGCCCCCTTATTTTGGCATACCGTACGTTAGACCAGGGCACACTTTCAGGTCCATTTCAAGTAAGCGAGTTTATGTTAACCTTGTTTGTCATCCTTATCCGTATCGGTCTGAGGGCTCTGGACCATAAATATATATATATAAAAATAATCAATAAATATATATATATATACAACATTAACACAACAACCATAACCTGCCCATCATGGTGATCTCTGACGGTGACCCATAACTCCACCAAACACCAAAAGTCACTGCGGTACCTATTTAACTTTTCCAGGCCTCCACCTGTAGCCGGTCGGAGACAACCTCCCGCAGTGATACATACCAGTATTCCATCCACCGTTCTGGAATACAACGGAGGGGCCGATACCATTGATGAGCCCCTCACCCCATCAGATCACCTCTGATTTACCGTCAACCGTCAAAGACCACCAGGAACACCGCCACTTCGAAGACCTCATTTTGCTGTCATGACGACCTTCAAACGACACCTGAAAGAAACAAAACAGAGCGAAAATACCATACCAAAGACCACGAAACCTTATATATATATATATATATATATAAGGAGGGAGGGTGGGAAAAACTGCCTCCTCTTCCAGATTCTCTCCATAGACTGATTCTTCACTCCGCCCACTCCCTTTTATAAGGCTCCTCCTCTTCCTCCACAAACTTAACCTGAGAGCCAGCCTCCTGACTTCCTATCTTCCTTTTCAGGAATTATTAACCCTCGGTGTCCCTTAGCCACCACTGTCATGCCCGGCCCTCCATTAACACTTGCAGTGTCATTCCGTGCCTTTCTGACTGGAGCTACACTTAAAAATGTACCAGTTAAAAATTACAAACTGATTCTACTTAACAACAAACCTATACAGTCCCTGTCTTGTTTGCACCGCCTGTATACTGCTGTTCTGAGTATATAGGGCATGGGGGCCCCATGCCTTTCCTTTTTTTAATTTTGGTACGAGGTTCCCCTTAATATCCATACAAGACTCAAAGGGGCTAGTAATGGGCAGGGGGGGGGGGGGGTACCCATGCCATTTTTCTCAATGATTTTCATCTATATTGCTGGGACCATTACATTAAAACCGCAAACAGTTTTAAATGATTTTTTTTCAGTTAGAAATGTAATTTTGTGCGGGGACTGTTCTAAACACGGGAAACACGTGCCACTTCACAGGCATACTATAGACACCCCCAGGCATGATATTTAAAGGAATATTTCACCTTTTTTTTCACTTCACATTACAGCTAGACAAAAAAAGCCCTTAGCTTTCAGGAGCCGATGCAAAGATGTGTGTGTGTGAACCTGTTAGGGGGCGAAGTCTGTAATATCATGCTTTCTCCTGCAAAAGCTTTCCCGGGTCCTAGGACACCAGTCCAGTCACCCTCCATTTACTCTCTCTGGCGGCATTGGCGCCGGCGGCTGGGTGGGAGAGAGTGCACAGACAGACAGTGCAGTATGACCCAGCTGCAGGACATTAGCCCGCTGGAGCGGAGGAAGAAGGGGGGAGTTCCGTGCTGTTTGGGGGTAGCTGACAGAGGAGGGGGGGTATCTGACAGAGGAATAAGAGAGGGTATCTGACAGAGGAAGGAGGGAAGCTGACAGGGGGGTAGCTGACAGAGGAGTGGGGGGTTAGCGGCTTATGAGAAATAGACCTCAGTGAGGAGACACACAGCACACGCTAAGGCAGGGAGGCGATCACCCACAGTCCAGCCCCGCCTCTACATGTGACAAGCTCCAATCACAGACCCTTGTGTCCGCCGCCTGCACGTGACCCATTCAGTCAATCACAGGGTGCCCGCTGCCCATCGCTGAGCTGGGCTCGGAGCGCACAGGCTCAGACATGTGTTTAAAGTGGTTGTAAACCCTTACAAACCACTTTGACCTACAGGTAAGCCTAGATTAAGGCTTACCTGTAGGTCCAAGCAATATCTCCTAAGCCTATATTGTTTAGGAGATATTTGCCCGAAAACGGGCACTGCTGTCTATGGCGCATGCGCCGTAGACAGCGGCGCGCAGGCGCACTGAGTGCGGCATTCTCAGCGATGGAGCTGCCGCGCGTGTCGGCTCCCGTGCGCATGCGCGGGAGTGACGTCATCGCGGCTTCGCCGAATGACAGCGGCGGAGCTGCGAGACCCCACCAACAAGATGGATGCGGCGGACTACAGGGGACAGCGGCGACTTTGCTGGCTCCTGTGTCAGGTAAGTGACACATAATGGGCTACTATGCGATGCATAGTAGTCCATTATGCTTTTCCTTTGCAGGGAATGAAAGAGGAAGTAAACTCATCAGGGTTTACTTCCTCTTTAACATTGATGACAGGAATCGGGATGCGCTGCTCTAGATGTTGCGGCTGGGGCCACTGGTCACAGGGCCATTGAACATGAATGTGCCGGGTTTCTGGCGGGTTGAAACCCGGACACATGTGTCAAAACCCGGACTGTCTGGGTCAAAACCGTTGACCTATTTCCCTGCATGGCTGTTCTCCTGCAGAAGTCTCAGAGTCTGCCAATTAACATTGCAACTGCTTAAGGGTATCCTGGCCCCGCCCTCTCTCCCAAAGCTCTCTTTGCATTCAAGAAGTGTCTGGCCCATGAATCTACTTGCATTACACCCACTATGCCTTGCAACCCACTCTGTACTGAAGGATATCAGCAGTTCCTGGCTCTAAAGGTTCTCAATAGACTAGAGGAGGTCTAGGACATTGTTACACATATGTAGCGGTACCCCTGTAGGGGTTGCTGAAAGTTGTGGACCACCTGTCACCCTGCCCAGCCCCACATTCACTTCCCAATCACCTTGGAGACAATGAACAGTCCAGTTGTTTGTTTTGTTGTTTTATTAAGGGAATAGAACTTGAATAGTTAATGGAATTTATGTGAATTTATGGGATGCCCAGTGGAACGAACAATTGGCTGATTGTATAGCAATTGGTTTGGATGATTGTATAGCAATCAGTTGGGAGGATTATATACACTCAGTTACTCTAGTCTTCTCCAGCACATCTCTTACTTGCAGACTGTTACTGTCTCTCTCTTTCTCTCTCTCTCCAGCGCATCTCTTACTTCTTAGGCATAGCTAGTACATGTTAAGGCCTGACACTGACTCAGCCAGGCCCTAGCAACTGCCCTTTGCAGACAGGGACTGCAAGCCCCCTTAATGTAGCAGAAATAGAAATAGGAAGTCTTTAGTGCTAGTTGCCCTAGGTGGAATACTGCTCCCAGTGAGTCCTCTCCAGGCCCTGTCAGCCCTCCTGGCTGCAGCTGGCTGACTTCACTGCCTGTGACGTTGCAATCCTCACTGGCTCCACACTCAGCTCTGACTGTTTCCTCTCAGTCTGCTCTGGCATGCCTCTCCAGTCCTCCTGACTGTCCATGCCACTCACCAGCTGTCCTGGCTGCAAACCAGTGGTTCCCTCCTAAAGACTTGTCCGGCAGTACTAGCTCCTATTGTTCTCTCTGACTGATCTCTGTGCCTCCTGTTCAGATCCTTCATGAGTTCTTGAAGGGATCTGTCCAGCACCTGAGTCCCAGGCCCAAAGTCACCCCCCCCCCAGACTGGGCAGCACCCTCAAAGGCCCCAACAGCCTAGTACTCCATCCTCAGTTCTTCCACCCAACAACTCTTCCCCAGCTGGGATGACCCTGGGTATATCAAGGAGACCTGCCACCTGCTAATCCTAGTTGGGGATGGGTCAGGGCTCCCTGAGACAACCCAAGCAGCTCCTCCCCTCTTCCCCCTTGAGGTGACAGTGGAGTGATGCTGTCTGTGAGTCACCAGCTGCTGCTTTAGGCCAATCCCAGCCCACACAGATCAAAACAAACAGGCCTAGCTTCCAGCTAGGCCTGCTTAAATGTACCTGTTCTCACAAAACTTCTGATTTTAGCACCTACCTAAGTAGAGAGTGCTACACATATATAACGTATGTAGCACCCTCTAATTGTGCTAAGTGTGTAGAGATATATTTTTGTTAGAGTAGGTAAATTTAAGCAGGCTTGGCTGGTAGTCAAGCCTGCTTGCTTTGATTCTGGTTTGGCAGGAAGCCAGGAAGGGCTGGGTGACTCACAGGCAGCATCACTGAGCCCTCCTGTCTCCTTCTAAAACATGCTAGAAGTTTCTGTAAAGGAAGGAGGATAGGAGAGGTGGAGCTGCCTGGAGTTTCCTGAGGGCTCTCCCTGGACTCCCCGCACAGGACACAGCGCCATGCTGCCAACCCCACGTGCATCACTCCCGAGCTCCCAGCGAAATGGCCAGCGGTACAGGAAGAGGGGGCTCAGGGAGACACCAGGCCAGCAAGAGAGGATCGGCGGGGGGACTGAGGGACACATGGCAGGCCCACCATGAGTCAGGACATGTAGCCTTCAGGCTCTGCCCCTGGCTCATCCACAGCAGGGACGGGGCTTCGGCGAGGAAGAGCACAGTCAAGGCCGCCGGGCCATCTCATGCCTCGGCCGGCGATCACCAGTGCCGTGGTACAGAAGGAGGAAAAAGGAGCAGCGGAGGCGCACTGGGGCAGCAGGAGGAAGTCGGTGCCAGGGGCCCAGGGCAAGGCAACCAGCAAGTCGGCCAGAGGGAGGAGGCGTGGTTGGCCAGGATGCAGTTCGCTGGCATCTGGAGGGCCGCCACAGGTGGTAGAAGACCGGATCAAGGAGCGATCGGAAGGAGAACTCTCCATGTCAGAGGAAGAAGAGCCACACAGAATCCCAGCAGTGGTGGAGACGGGACCGTCGGCTGGTGGGATCTCTTCCAGGCAGCCCGGTAAGCCCACCTTTAATTCAGGGTTCTTATATAGAGCAGGCGGGGAGGGGCTAGAGAGCCTGAGTACTAACGTGGGCCCCAGGTACCCCACCAATGGGGGGCTCCCCCCTGACCATGCCCTGGCAGACGAGGGATTACAGGGGTTCTTGGCAGGGCTGAAGGAATTAGTAGACAGGTTCGAGCCTGGCAGCACCAGGGCTGTTATGCCTGCTGCAGCGTGGGTGCCCCCGGGAGCAGGGGGGGTCGGGGGATGCAGTGCCCCTGGCAAAGTCTGGGACTACAACAGCAACTATGCCGGGGGGGATGCAGTGGTGGTGGCACCAACCACAGAAACTCTGGAGTCCACAGGGGGGAAAGACGGGAACAGCAGGGGATACAGGGAAAAAACAAGACTTTATATTAAAAAGGGCCCAGGCGCTACCTAAAATAACTACATAAAACTCTGTATGTTGTATGTAGTATGTAAAAAATGTGTGTACGCAACCTTGTACCCCCGCCAAAGGGGGGTAGACACCAGAGTGAGTGGTGATTAAATTCCCCAGCACGCACGAATGCACACACGAATGAGAGAAGGCCAAGAGGGAGGAATAGGCGGGACAGGCTTCAGAAAAGTACTAATGATGTATAGCTCTCACCCAAAAGTAAATAGATGACAGGAAGATATAGCTCCAATATAAATAATTACAAGAGGAAAGGAGACCTACAATACTGGCTCAAGTAATACTAGGGGGTATTCAAGTTCAGCCTAAATGACACTATAAAAGGTCATGGGTGCATATAAATAGCACTATATCATACAGATATATGCGTATACCCAGTCTGAGATAAGTGTTAAGATTGTGCATATAAATGTGCGAAAGTGCAAAAAAACAGCAAAAATGTGCAAAAATTGCAAAACCATAAGTGGTCACATGAAATTAAATATATATATATGTAAATATAGCTTAGTGCATAAAGTCCATAGACAAATGCATTAGTTGATCAGTGAAGCATCCTTATAAAAAACAGGTGGTGCAGTCCTTATAAAAAACAAAAACAAAATCAAAAACAAAAAGCAAAAAGTGCAGTCCAAATCAGGATAGAAATAATATAAGCTCTAAATCTTCAGGCAGATGCAGTTTAAAGTGACTGGTGCTCAAACATATGAAATTCAGGTGACTTCCGTGCTCACCCCCTCAGCTCCCCACTCACCGAATCCCTATGCCCACACAGGGCAAACAGGCCTGCATGATTCACAGTGCAGGGTCTGGTTACTCCACGGGGAAGTACATCCAAAGAGAACGACCTTCCACCCTTATCTCCTTCCTCGGTATATGGAAAAATGTCCACTCGGCTGGTGATAATATATCAGGGTATCCTCAGAAAAATAGAAGGGGTCTCATAGTGCAGTAATTCCAAGGTTTCAAAAATTGAATTCAAAATAACGGAAAATTGTATACTCACCTTTCCGTAATTTTCCTTTCCTGACGCATCCCATGGCAGCACACACACTGGGTTGTGACTCCGCCTCCACAACCTGATAGGACTGGTTAGCTATAAGATTTGAAGAGGAGTCCACCGTTGCATTCTCAGTAACTATCACCTTAGAGGGGTGGGATCTGTGTGCTGCCATGGGATGCGTCAGGAAAGGAAAATTACGGAAAGGTGAGTATACAATTTTCAGTTTTCCTGACGCATCATGGCAGCACACACACTGGGAAATAACTCGCTACATGGGAGGGTGCCTTTCAGAAGTTTTTTATTTACTCAAGTACAAGATATGGATGAGTTTGATTGAATAATTGATCTCCCGAACTCAACCGTAGTTAATTGAGCCGGGTCTATTCTATAGTGTGACATGAATGTGGTTTTTGATGACCAAGTTGCTGCCTTGCAAATAGTCTCTGGTGATACTCTGCTGTACGCTGCCCATGAGGCCGCCATCGCCGCCATCGCCATCGCCAGCGCTTTCAGGTTTTCCGGTATTGGAAGGTGTTGAACTAGATATGCTTTCTTGATGACTTTAATCAACCATGAGGATATTGTCCTTGAAGAAGCCGCTTGACCTTTTTTGGCACCATGCGGAATGACCAGGAGGTTTTCTGACTTCCTGAATGGAGCGGTAGCCTCCAGGTAGGCAGATATTGCAGACTTCACGTCCAGAGGGTGTGGATTTCCGTCTGTGTTGAGAAAAACAGGAAGATTGATCTCCGGATTAAAGTGGAAGCCGGATGCTACCTTTGGCACAAACTGTTCCGAAGGTCTGAGTACGACCCTGTCTGGGAAAAAACTAGGTGTGGTTCTTTGATTAATAGAGCTTGCAGCTCGGAGATCCTTTTGGCCGATGTGATTGCAACTAGAAATGATAGTTTTAGTGTCAAGTCCCATAGGGATATTGATCCCCCCGTCGAGAAAGGTTCTTTTGTTAAAGCTTCCAGGACGATCGCCCGGTCCCAGGTCGGAAAAATTGGTTTTCTAGGAGGCCTTATTTTTAGGCATGCTTTCTGAAACTGAATGATGAGGGGGTTTAAAGCCCACTTGATTCCTGTCATTGCGGATATGGCAGAGACGTGAACTTTTAAGGTGCTTGACCTTAAACCTTTCTCTAGACCTAGTTGTAGAAATTCTAACACCTGAGAGACTGATGGAGAAAGGGGGTTCCAGGACTGTAGTTGGGCTATTGCGGATTTTTTTTTCCAAATCTTCTTATATATGTTGTTTGTCGATTTCTTCCTTGCTTGTTGTAAGGTGGATATTACTCTTAATGAACAACCCTGATCTAGCAACCTTTCCCTTTCAGCTTCCAAGCCGTCAGGTGTAATCGCTCTGGTGACCGGTGTAGAAATTTCCCTTGTGAGAGCAAGTCTGGGAACAGCGGAAGTGGGAGAGGCTCTTCTGTGTTCAATTGCAGGATGGTCGCAAACCATGGTCTTCTGGGCCAGAAGGGCAACACTGCTATTACCGTGGAAGACGAAGTCCTCAGTCTGGCCAGAAACCTGGCTATCAAGGGCACCGGAGGGAATATGTAACTTAGGCGAAATTCCCAAGGATGGTGGAGACAGTCGATCCCTGTTGCTGCTGGATAGGCGGTCCTTGCTAAGAAGCGAGTACATTTGCGATTCGCTGGAGTTGCTGCCAGATCCATATCGGGAACACCCCATTTGCGTGTCAGAAGAGTAAAGGCCTTGTGACTGAGAGACCACTCGTTGTTTGAAATAAATATTCGACTTAGGTCGTCCGCGAGTTGGTTGTGAATCGCGGGTACGTATACTGCCTTCAGATCCGTCAGGTAGACTTGAGCCCACTCGATTATAGGTCGTACCTCCTGCATTAGGACCTTGCTTCTGGTGCCCCCTTGCCTGTGGACATAATTCACAGCCACTGTGTTGTCCATACGCAGGAGGACACTCTTCCCTGAGAGGAGGGGACTGAAAGTTAGAAGTGCTTGCCATGCAGCCCTGAGTTCCAGAACGTTTGAGATTATCCCTTGTGGACAGAAGGGCCAGCGGCCCTGTGCTCCCCGATCTAGATGATACGCTCCCCAGCCAAGGTAACTGGCATCCGACGTTACTATTTCTGGGAGTGGATGAACGATGGGACGATGGCGTGTTAAATTGCTGGTTTGAGTCCACCAATGTACTGACTCCTTGACTGTCCTGGTGATTGTTATTTGTTGTGACATTGACACCCCGTTCCATTGTTTTAGGAACGAATTCTGGAATACCCTCGAGTTCCATTGAGACCACTGAACCATTAGAAAGGTTGATGACATTGAGCCCAGAACGCTTAAGCATTTTCTTGCAGACAGGTGGTCTACTGATAGTAGCTTTCTCACTTTGCGGATAAGAGGATGAAGTTTCTCCTGGGGAAGCCCTACTGTGTTGGATCTGGTGTCCCATTCGGCTCCTAGGAAGACCATCTTCTGTACTGGGACCAGGCTGCTCTTCCTCCAATTCACTATCCACCCGAATTGCTGGAGCGTGGAAATCAGAATTGAACGATGTCGTAGAAGTGTTTCTCGATTGTCTGCTAGAAGAAGAATATCGTCGAGATAGTGTAGGACTCTTAGACCCCTTTCTCTCAATAGTGCTAAAACCGGAAGTAACACCTTTGTGAAGGTCCTGGGTGCCGTTGATATCCCAAATGGGAGGCTTTTGAATTGAAAGTGTTGCCTGCCTATCGCAAAGCGTAGGTACTTTTGAAAGGTTTGATGCACTGGAATGTGTAGATAAGCGGACAAATCGACCGAGAGCATCCAATCTTTCTCCCCTATTGTTAGTAATATTGATTGGAGACTCTCCATCCTGAATGATTCGACTAGAATCATTTGGTTTAACTTTTTTAAATCCAACACGGGCCTCAGGTCTCCTGTTTTCTTTGACACCAAGAAAAGGGGAGAGTAAAACCCCTCTCCTCTCTGCTCCTGTGGAACTTCTACGATTGCTTGCTTCTGGAGCAACTCCATAATGTATCTGACCAAAAGCTTTCGTTTCAGGCGCGAAAAGGGTAGTTTGGTAGGTCTGTAGTGGTTTTTTGGCAGTTTTCGCTTGAACTTCCACCTGTGACCTTGCTGAACAGTGGATATTGCCCAGGGTTCCTTTATTTTGTCTATCCATACTTGGGCAAATAGCCTCAGCCTCGCACCTACTATTGCGGGCTGGGCATGCGTGGCATCAAAAAGATTTTTGTTGCTTGGATCTTCTGTCCGACGGTATTAGACCCGATTTTCCCCCCGTGACCTTTGATATTGCGGAATCTAGTTTTGAACCAAAAAGGTTAGTGCCATCATAAGGGATCTTACACCAGCTGGATTTGGAAGTTGCATCAGCAACCCAAGGTTTTTGCCAGAGAGCTCTTCTGGAAGTTACTGAGGCTAGCATTGCTCTTGCTGAGGACCGTATAACGTCCACCGCCGCCTCCGCTACGAAATCACTCGCAAGGCTGAGTTCCTGCAGTGCTGAAATAATTTTGCCTTGGTCTGCTTCTACAATTAATTTTTCAACGCCAGACGTCCAGGAGGTGATGGCTCTACCGACCGCTGCTAGAGCAATTGCCGGCCTACAGGCCCCCCCCCCCCCCCCCCCGCTGCTGAGTAGGCTTTCTTAAGGACGAGATCGATTTTGCGATCCATCACATCCTTAAAGGTTACGGCGTCTTCTATTGGTAGGGTTACATGGCGTGCTAAGCGCATCAGTGAGGAGTCTACCACGGGAGCGGAGATAAGAGGGTTCACTGCTGGCTCTTTTAGGGGATAGAGCTTCGCTAATCTGTTGTTTAAGCCGGACTTCTTTTCTGGTTTTTGCCATTCATCTTTTATGAGCTCCTCTTGCTCTTCAATAAAGGGGAAGACCTCAGGGTCTTTTTTTTTAGGTTAGGGAAGTATTTCCGTAACTTAGGCGGGACGTCTCTCTCTTCCTCCCAACCGATCGCCTCCTTAACCGATTTCGCAAATGGGTTTATTAATGCAAAGTCGAAAACTGTAGGGGCCAGGGGATCCTCATCCTCTGGGGAGTCATCTGGATCCTGAGGGGTGTGAGAGGTTGAGGCTGAGTTAGATGACCTGATTGGATCATAAGCTGTCACCTGTAGGATTGTTTCTTTAACTGAGTCTCTTATAATTTTGGAGGCTTCTCTAGCGTCAGCTTCCTTGTCCCGAGTTGCTTCCTCCAGACAGATTTGGCAGACAAGCTTACTAGGTAATGCTTGCGCTCCACAGACCCAGCAGGTATTAACCGCAGGACGGGTATGGTGCTCCTCTCGGTGTGAGGATGACGCTTCTCTGCGATGACGGGAAGACCTTGACCGACTTCGCCGAGAGTGAGAGTGTCTTGAGGGGGAACGTTCCTTTCTTTTAGAATGGGATGACCCCGATGACCTGCCAGAGCTACCAAAATGAAAGGTATTAGTGGCAGTGCTCTCTTTTTCTCCTCTTCACTACTTACCAATCCATACGTCCCCTTACCTTGTGGTTCTAGGATGGTCTACTAAGGCAGCGGTCTCCATAGGGAAGAATAGAGTACACCTGTGACCAGAGGTTTTCAGTGTAAGAGCCAATGCAGAGTATGGGCAGAAGGTGCAGACACCGAAATGAATGGCAAGTACATAAAGATGATAGAAAAAAGGCTTACCAGAGATCAGGAGGACTTGTCTTGCAAGGCAGCAGGCTGTGTGCAGAGATCAGGATGGTAGATGATGTGAAAAGCACAAGCAGCACTTCAAAACGAAAATGACATTTTTTAAATAGCCCGCCGTCGCCGGAGGAGTGACGTCACCGCCGCGCATGCGCACTGGCCGGCCGCGCCGTCCTGCGCCATCTTGGATGCTGGTAAATGCAGAGGGCAAGGGGAAAACGTCACTTCCTGAGCGCCGAGCGTCCGAACGGAACCACCATGATGGAGAGGTCACAGCGCCGTGGAACTACAGGGCTCAGCGTGCCCAGAGGGGGAAAAAAGAGGAAAAAAAGAGAAGAAAACTGAAAACTGAAAACGGAAAGTAGGCAGAAAGGGAGGCCTGCCTGGGAGGTAAGTGGAAGCACAACAAATAGGAGGGGGGAGACCGCTGCAATTATTAAAACCTTTTTAAGGTTTTTTCTCTTAAAAGTCCGCTGATTTGTTATTTTGCCCCTGAGACCACCAGAGTGGGGCTCCCAGCGTTATGGCTCATTTAGAGACCATACGGACAGGGACTTCCAGGTAGGAGAGGCTGAACCTAGCTGGGGTAGTGCGGTAAGGGGTTCCATGCTAACCGATCGCAAAACGTATTGACCTATTCAGGTGAGGAAAAAAAGGAGAATGCAACGGTGGACTCCTCTTCAAATCTTATAGCTAACCAGTCCTATCAGGTTGTGGAGGCGGAGTCACAACCCAGTGTGTGTGCTGCCATGATGCGTCAGGAAATAAACTTTATTGGTTGGGGCATCAGAAAAAAAATAGTTTTATTATAAAAAAACAATCAGATGACATAAGTCCACACGGGAAGTGATTTACATAGTGTAACAAAGAACACAGTCCCGAAATGGTAGCTGTACCATGAGAAAATTGATAAAAAGTTAATACAAATTTAATATATAAAAAATAGTTAAAAATATATAAAGCTAAAAAATAATAATAATAGACCAGGGCAAGAGCATTTGCACACCCCCTCTGAATAAACGGTGAAGGCAGAGGAGCCCTTTGGTGAAATTGCCCCAGCCCCAGCCCCTGGGGTCACTGTGCAGCTCCAAGGCGTGACACCCTAGGGGAGAGACACTCACCGTTGGTCTAGGCGGGAATAAATAGGAGACCTTATCAGTCTGGAAAGCCGGTACGCGAGCGAGGGAACGAGCGGAGGTATGGACACGGAACTGGCGTGCGCTCCAACCTGCGCTCCGTCTAAGCTCGTCAACCCGGAAGTGGTGTGCGTGGTACGTTAGACGCGTTTCGTCATAGGACGTCTTCAGCGACGATACCATGACACCGCACACACACATCCTAATATTCAGGAGAGGGGCCAACCATTGGCTGAGGGGAGACAGAGGATAAGTCAGCTGGCTGAGAAATCCCCACCTACCCGGTCCATTGCCATGAATTATACGTGATATGGGGCCGCCCCCCCTTAGCATTTAAAGGAAAGGCCAAACACAAATTATATATATATATGATATAGACAATAATATATAATAAAAAGCAAAGGGGTAGTGCAAGGTATGGAAATACCTCTTTCGCATAACACTGTGAACGAGGAGGGGGAAAGCTATATTATTATTATTACTACAATTACAGGTGAATTCCCAGAGTAATGATATATTGATAGATGAAGGACAGTGTACTGTGAGGTATAGGGGCGGCGACACCTGTTTACAGTTTTGACTGTGAGGTATAGGGGCGGCGACACCTGTTTACAGTTTTGTTGTCTGCTTTCTGGTATATCCACATATACCATCTAGCGCGGTTTTGGTCCTTTGTGACCTGTGTTTTCAAAAAAACAAGACTTGATCAGGTTGGCCAGGTGTGAAGTTTATGTTTGTTTTGAGGGACCATTGGGAGCTCATTTAAAACAGGAGGTCAGGGAGAAGATTTGGAAGGGGCAATATGTTGAGATTTTTTCTCTACTACCCCTGGAAAAGTTCAATTCAGACAGGGTAAAACTGGAGGACAGCAAGAAGGAAGACGAAGAGAAGAGGGGATATAGACTCATACCGCGGACGTTCCAGAATAGGCTGCAGGCGTTCACAATCCTGGCCAGTGTGATAGGGGAAAAGAACCCGGAGCATTGCTCAGCGCTCTTCTGCTACTTGGATGCAGTAGGGGAAGCACATAGAATCTACAGGTGAGTATCATGGCTTAGGTATGAGAGCAATTTTGTCAACGGAGGGCAATACGCCCGGCTCTTCGGTGGGATCACAAGGACATCAGCCTCTAGATGCGCCTGATGACGTTGGCGAGGGGACCAAACCAGTTTTTTCGTGGTGGGGCCAGTGGCTCTGTGACTTCCAGACAATCGGCCACAAAGAAAAAGGGAATTTGCTGGCAATTCAATGAGGGCAACTGTAAATTGGGGGGGGGGGGGAATTGCAAGTACAAGCATGAATTCTCTGGCTGCGGGGGAGCTCACCCGGTGTCTCGGTGCTTCAAGCAAGGAAAAGGTAGGGCTGGCGAGGACAACGCCGGTGAAGGTGAAAAGGATGCATCCTTTCCTAGATAGATACCCCAATAGGGAGGCAATGCAGTTATTGGGCCAAGGGTTTTTGGAAGGGTTTTGGAAACCAGCAATCCTGGACGTTTCTCCCCCCGATATCCAGGAACCTGCTGTCAGCGTTACAACATCCAGAAGTGGTTTCGGAGAAACTACGTAAGGAGGTTGCGCTGGGGTGTATGGCAGGCCCTTCTCCAACCATACCAATTCCCGATTTAGTGGTCTCGCCATTAGGGGTCGTTACCCAAAAGGAGCTGTCAAATTTTGGCTGATCAACCACCTTTCCTTCCCAAAAGGGGGGTCGTGAATGATGCCATTGATCCACAGATGTGTGCAGTTTCATACACATCTTTTGATGAAGCAATATTTTGGGTAAGGCAATATGGGTGAGAGGCTAAAATTGCAAAAACGGACATTGAGGTAGCATTTCGATTAATCCCCATCCACCCGGACAGTTTTCACCTACTAGGATGTCATTGGCACGAGCAATACTATGTGGACCGGTGCTTGCCGATGGACTGCTCTCTTTCGTGTGCTCTTTTCAAACGTTTCAGTTCATGGAATGGGGATTCCATTGGCACCAGACAAGACGGAAGGGCCAACTGCGGTGATCAGCTTTCTGGGCATCATATTGAACTCAGAGGCAATGGAGTGTCGACATCCTGAGGACAAGATGAAGTCGCTACAGGCAGAGATTCGGGGGATGGTAGTGAATCACTTTTATAAAAAATAAAAATTAGAATAAAAATGGTTTAAAAGTGGAAAATACACCAAAAGCAGAGCATGCACTGGAGTTACGTCATCCCTGGCTGTCCAGGTCAGAAGGAGGAAGACTCTAGGTTCAGAAGGAATTCTGGAGAGGATGGCAGTTCAGAAAACCACACCAAGCATGCAGCAAATAAAAGTTGGAGAGAAGTCAGAATTCCTTCTATTATCTCTCTTAATCCAGACCAGTGACTCAGAAAGTATTGAACCCAATCCTTAACATTACAGTAAGCCCTTGTACACACGGTCGGACATTCTGACAACCAAATCCGTTGGATTTTGTCTGACGGATTTTGTCCTACGGATTTAGTCTGAAACTGTTGCATACACACGGTCGGACCAAGTTGTCGGAATTTGCGGTTGCTCCTTCTCAGCACAAACTAAAATTTTACTACAAATACATTTTTGGCACAATGAAAAAGGAAGCCACACATTGTTGATAATTAAACTTTTTAATACAAGCACATTCACATGTGCGTTTCGAAAAGGTTTTTACAACAAACCAAGAAATTGTGTGTATCAAAAACAGAGTTTAATCAAAATTTGGTTTACTTGGTGTTTTTGTGTAAACAGGCATGTATGAAACCGTAAAATACAGAACACAGGAACTTACAAAGTTCAACTTTGAAAAGTGAAGACAATATCAGACATGAGTATGTACAAACTGGGCTGATATTGCCTTCATCACATGGGGTGTCACCCCTGAAAAATCCAAATTTGGAAGATGCACACAGTGTGTCAACATGTGCTATCTCCCATCATGGGGGATCAATGTACATGCTTTGGGGCTGCAACCCCTTCATCTCAGACACTTTACACAAAACACGTACATTGATGCCCCATGATGGGAGATAGTGCATGTTTACACACTCTGTGCATCTTCCAAATTTGTAATTTCGATAAATACAAATTTTTTCGTTTAAAATATCAAAAATAAAACCCTATCTAGTTTTTGGTGTTTCACGCTCTCCCCAAAACATCAATGATGTCCTTCATTTTATTTTTAACATCATTGATGTTTTGCTGTATATTTTCCAAATCACGATTGCACCCCATTATCTCCCCAAACAGGATCTGGGCACTTTCACTGTTAAAACGGGAATTTTCTTCCACACCACCTACAAAACAAAGCAAAAAAACACACCATGTAATAAAAATATGGTGACATACATTGATGAGCTTACCGGAAGCTGTGTTCTCCGACACTCACCTGTTGTGGTGACAATTTGCCCAACCTCCACGATCTCTCCTTCCTCCTGCGCCTCTGTTTCTGCTTTTGGAAGTTGCCCTTCTTTGGGAGGGGTGTGGTCCCTGGTGTCCTCATACTTGCCGAGTCTTCTCTCCCCTATGAGAATGTAAAAAAAGAATAATTAGCACACAGAGGGAAGAAATAGGAATCTAAAACATTGCTTGGAGGTGTTGTACAATTGTGTTTTTTGGCCGAGTTCCAAAGTGAGAACATTATTGGGGACACTTTGTTAAGCTGGAATACTTGAATGAATGAATGAATGAAATACTTGTATAGCGCACAATGCGCTATACAAGTAAAACTGAATCGCCTCTAGGCGCTGTGGCAAGCTTTGATCATCTGCTAAAAGAGGAAGGTCTTGAGTTTTTTCCTAAAAGCCAGGTGATTTTCTTCCAGGCGGATGCTGATTGGTAGAGCATTCCATAGCCGAGGCCCTTTGGACAGCGAATCTCCGATCCCCCTTGGATTTATACCAGGCTTTGGGCATGAGGAGGAGGTTTTTGTTGGCTGATCGAAGACTGCGGTTTGGTGTGTAATGATTTATTTTCTCCATTAGGTATTGCGGAGCTTCTCTATGCACGCATTTGTGGATGAGGCAAAGGCTCTTGAACGTGATCCGATTTTTTACGGTTAGCCAATGTAAGCTCCTCAGCGAAGGAGAGATGGATTCCCAGTTTTTTTTTCCTGTTATCAGCCTTGAAGCCCTGTTTTGGATCAGTTGTAATCGCGCAAGTTGACATTGTGGTAATCCTATGTAAAGTGAATTTGCGTAGTCCAGTCGTGAATTAATGATTGTTCCAACTACCACTGCTTTGTCATTCTTTGGGATAAAAGGGATGAGTCTGCGAAGCATGCACAGCAGATGGTGAGATCTACTGACTACTGCTCCTATTTGCGCATCCATTGACATTTTTGCATCTAAAATAACCCAGAGACTCTTCGCTTTGGTCTTTGGGGAGATAGTCTGTCCAAAGACGGTTGGTGGAGACCAGGAGGTTTTGGTTGCGGGCTTATGATTTGGGTGTAAGATAAGAAACTCTGTCTTTGATTGGTTGAGTTGGAGGGAGTTAGTGGTCATCCAGGCCTCTATTGATTTGAAGCAGTTTTCAAGTTGTTGGTGATCTTTTTTTCCATTGATCCAGAAATAAAGTTGCGTGTCGTCAGCGTAAGAGTGGAAGCAGAGATCTGAGCATCTGATGATTTGAAGGAGTGGGCGCATGTAAATGTTGAAGAGAACGGGTGACAAAGGAGAGCCTTGAGGGACTCCGCAGGTGACTGCCCGAGTTTCGGAGAGGAATTTTCCTAGTTTCACTGTCTGTGACCAATTTCCTAGGAAGGACGCGAACCATTGGATATCTATGTCTTGGACCCTGGCTACTTCTGTGAGGCGGACGAGTAGAGTATTGTGATCTACTGTATCAAACGCTGCACTTAGGTCTAGCAGTACGAGGAGACATGGCTCTCCATCATCTGCTGCTTCGAGGGCGTCGTCCCAAATCTTGAGGACAGCCGTTCCTGTTCCATGACCCGGCGGAAGCCTGATTGCAGCGGGTCCAGGAGTTTGTGAGTATCCAGGTGGAGTTGTAGCTGATGTACTACAGCTTTCTCCATGATCTTAGAAATGGTGTTGAGGCTTGTAATTGGCCTAAAGTTGTTTGGATCCTGAGGGTCCAGGTTTGGTTTCTTGAGTAGAGGTTTGACGATGCCTTGTTTGAGGATGCTGGGAACAATCCCTTTGTGGAATGATCGGTTTATGAGGTGGGTTATGGTTGGAGCCACGATGTCGGTGCATTCTTTCAGTAGTTTTGTGGGGATGATGTCAATAGGTGAGGTACTGTCACGCAGTTTATTAATGATGTTTTTTGCGGTGTCTACGGTAATTGGGGATAGTGAACATTTCGGCGGTTGCGGTATGTTGGTGCAGACATCCTCTTTATGTATTTGCTGGCCGAGGTTTGATGTTTTCTTCTGACAAATTGTTTCCCTGATGGATTTGACTTTATCGATGAAAAAATCTGACAGTTTGTCACAGTAATCCTGGGATTCACTTTCTGGGGGTTCTAGGCACACCGGATTCATTGATTGATTAACCAGTTTAAACAGTTCCCGTGGTTGGTTTGCGGCCGTTGAGATTGTATATGAGAAGTGGTCCTTTTTGGCTTTGAAGATTGCTTCCCTGCAGAACGATGTTTCTTACGAACGAATGAAACTTGAACTTGAAAGTGGCCATTTTAAAATGCACAACATGAAATCAAAGCACATGGAGCAGTATGCAAGCAAGAATAATCATATGAACACACGACAACTACTTACTTTTTTTAAGAACACGCTTGATCCTTATGTACTGCTCGTGCTCCCTCAGTTTCAGGTCTGACCAGCGTTTTCTCACTTGATCCTTGGATCGTTGTACCCCAAAATTCTTATGAAGACTCTTCACAACTTTAGACATGATCTTGGCCTTTCTGATATTTGGGTTTGGGTAAGGTCCATACTTCCCATCATAGTCGGTCCTGTTCAATATGTCCATCATCTCCAACATCTCTCCAAAAGACATATTTGAGGCCTTAAATCTTCTCTTCCTGGATCGGGACGTTTCAGGCTCCGGGCTTTCCTCACCCTCCTCCTCGTTAGTGAAACTATTATTAGTGCGTACCTGCGTCCTCTCCGCCATGTGCTCTCCCCACTGCGCCGGAAGCGAAGGGGCGGGTAATAGTCTAGAAAGAACGCCAGGGGCGTGCGGAGTTTCGCGCATGCGCACTGTATATAAAAACGCAACACGCGTGTATCGTCCGTACGATCTGTGAAGAGAGTGAGGCGCGGATGCGACGATCTTGCAAACGAAGGTAAAATTTTTAACTTGGTGCATCCCTAGACTAGACTGCTTCTATCTAGGTCGATGTTGGGACAAGATTAGGAGGGTTTTTAATAGACATGTGCATTCGTTTTCGTCCGAATGCATTTTCGTCCGAATTTCAGCTATTTTCGTTTTCGTTTTGACAAACGATAACGAAAGCACAAAATCTGAAAAACGAAAGATCCGACATAAATAAATGCTTTATTTTCGTTTTCATTGTTACAACAGTTCGATATAGAATAGGAGATTCGACATGACTCTGACAACAATCTGTCTATAGAACCTGTGGCCGAATGTGCTTAACCTTACCTCTATTAGTCCAAGATTATATAGAGAAAATATTCGACAGAGAAAAAAGATTTGACAGAGAGAAAAGATTCTGCAAGTTACTGTCCTAAAAAGTGTTTGGGGACCCGGGTCCTGCCCCAGGGGACATGTATCAATGCAAAAAAAAGTTTTAAAAACGGCCGTTTTTTCGGGAGCAGTGATTTTAATAATGATTAAAGTGAAACAATAAAAGTGTAATATTCCTTTAAATTTCTAAGGGGGGGGGGGGGTTGTCTATAGTATGCCTGTGAAGGGGCGCATGTTTCCCGTGCTTAGAATTGTCCCTGCACAAAGTGTAATTTATGCAGGAAAAAAAGTCCTTTAAAATCACTCGCAGCTATTATGAATTGTCGGCTCCGTAATACAGAGAACACTCATTGAAAGTCATTGATAAATAAATAAATAAAAAAAAAAGCGTGGGGGTCCCCCAAATTCAATTACCAGGCCCTTCAGGTCTGGTATGGATATTAAGGGGAACCCTGCCTCAAATTTAAGAAAAAATTTGACGTGGGGTTCCCCCTAAATATCCATAACCAGACCCTTCAGGTCTGGTATGGATATTAAGGGGAACCCCGCATCAAATTAAAAAAAAAATTGACGTGAGGTTCCCCCTAAAAATCCATACCAGACCCTTTATCCGAGCACGCAACCTGGCAGGCCGCAGGAAAAGAGGGGGGGACGAGAGAGCGGCCCCCCCTCCCTCCTGAACCGTACCAGGCCACATGCCCTCAACATTGGGAGGATGCTTTGGGGGTCTGTGACCCCTCAAAGCACCTTGTCCCCATGTTGATGAGGACAAGGGCCTCATCCCCACAACCCTGGCCGGTGGTTGTGGAGGTCTGCGGGCGGGGGGCTTATCAGAATCTGGAAGCCCCCTTTAACAAGGGGACCCCCAGATCCCGGCCCCCCCCCTGTTTGAAATGGTAAGGGGGTACAAAAGTACCCCTACCATTTCACAAAGAAAGTGTAAAAAATGGTTAAATAAAACAAACACACTTTTGAAAAATTCCTTTATTAAAAATAAAAAAATAAAAAAAAAAGATTCCAGCGGCGGTAATCCACTCTTGCTATCCAGCGACGGACGATCATCTCTCCAGCGATGTCTCATGTCATCCAGCGCAGCGATCCATCCTTCTTCTGTCTCCTCCACGGAGACACTGCAGGCATTCCGGCGGCTGACGTTTCTTATATACGGAGGGCGGGGCCACCCGTCACCTGACCCCGCCCCCCTCTGACGCAAGGGGAAACCCGGGGTTCCCTGTGACGTAGGGGTGACCCGCACCCCTCTGATGTAACACAGGCAGGTTTCCGTTACATCAGAGGGGGGCGGGGTCACCCATACGTCACGGGGAACCCCGGGTTTCCCCTTGCGTCAGAGGGGGCGGGGTCAGGTGACGGGTGGCCCCGCCCTCCGTATATAAGAAACGTCAGCCGCCGGAATCCTTGCAGTGTCTCCTCCACGGAGACAGAAGTAGGATGGATCGCTGCGCTGGATGACATGAGACATCGCTGGAGAGATGATCGTCCGTCGCTGGATAGCAAGAGTGGATTACCGCCGCTGGAATCTTTTTTTTATTTTTTTATTTTTAATAAAGGAATTTTTCAAAAGTGTGTTTGTTTTATTTAACCATTTTTTACACTTTCTTTGTGAAATGGTAGGGGTACTTTTGTACCCCCTTACCATTTCAAACAGGGGGGGGCGGGATCTGGGGGTCCCCTTGTTAAAGGGGGCTTCCAGATTCTGATAAGCCCCCCGCCCGCAGACCTCCACAACCACCGGCCAGGGTTGTGGGGATGAGGCCCTTGTCCTCATCAACATGGGGACAAGGTGCTTTGAGGGGTCACGGACCCCCAAAGCATCCTCCCAATGTTGAGGGCATGTGGCCTGGTACGGTTCAGGAGGGAGGGGGGGCCGCTCTCTCGTCCCCCCCTCTTTTCCTGCGGCCTGCCAGGTTGCGTGCTCGGATAAAGGGTCTGGTTATGGATATTTAGGGGGAACCCCACGTCAAATTTTTTCTTAAATTTGAGGCAGGGTTCCCCTTAATATCCATACCAGACCTGAAGGGCCTGGTAATTGAATTTGGGGGACCCCCACGCTTTTTTTTTTATTTATTTATTTATTTTTTTATCAATGACTTTCAATGAGTGTTCTCTGTATTACGGAGCCGACAATTCATAATAGCTGCGAGTGATTTTAAAGGACTTTTTTTCCTGCATAAATGACACTTTGTGCAGGGACAGTTCTAAGCACGGGAAACATGCGCCCCTTCACAGGCATACTATAGACGACCCCCCCCTACGAAATTTAAAGAAATATTACACTTTTATTGTTTCACTTTAATCATTATTAAAATCACTGCTCCCGAAAAAACTGCAGTTTTTTAAACTTTTTTTTGCATTGACACATGTCCCCTGGGGCAGGACCCAGGTCCCCAAACACTTTTTAGGACAGTAACTTGCAAATTAGCCTTTAAAATTAGCACTTTAGATTTTGAACGTTGGAGTCCCATAGACTTTAATAGGGTTCTAAAGTATGCTATATAGTTAGCTCCGTCGAATCTTCTTTATACATTCGACAGACACCATAAGCCTTCCAAGACAGATTCGACCGTAATTCATGTGGATTTTCGGACGAATGCAATTTTTGAACGAAAAACAAAATAAATAAAAACGAATTTCGGGAGTAACTAAATAAATTAAGTTTTCGGACGAAAACGAAATTCCGAAACAAAATATTTTACTCTGCACATGTCTAGTTTTTAATGGCATTATTAGTATTTGAGGGTTTGTCTTGTGTTGTGTCTTGCAGACAATATGGATCCATTCAAAAACCCAAATTTTATGAGGCTATTCCTCGAACTCTACAAGGAGATGCCCTGCCTGTGGCAGTTCCACAGTGAGTTTTATGACGACATAACAAAGAGGAACGCAGCACTGGAGAAACTTCTTTCTTTGGTGCGGATCATGGTCCCCACAGCAGACATGGCCTATCTGAATAGGAAAATTGGGGCCATGAAGCTTACATATCTCAGGGAGAGAAAGAAGCACCTGGAGTCCTTGAGAGCAGGAGATACAGATGCTGTTTATTACCCCAGGATGGTTTACTTTGAGAGGCTGCATTTTCTGGTAGACCAGGGGGTACCCAGGCCACCACTCAGGCTACCACTCTCCAGTCTTCCTTCAAGGCATCCTTCACTCCCAGCTGAGGCTTCCAACGTCCAACCTGGGCCTTCCAGGCAGCAACATGTGGTGGGGCCCTGCTTGAGACAGGTATTGTATTGTTGAACATATTTCTTGTGTTCCATTTAATGATGTTAACTAGATGTTCTTATTGATCAGTAAGTTGTGATTTATCAAAGTGGTTTACATATCAAGAGACAGTAGTGACGAAAAATGATTGGGACGGGAAAGAAAAATGCTGGGCTCAGAATGATAGTCTGTTCTATTTGGTAACATTCAATTTGCAAAAGCCAGGAGCACAAAATGGTGTGATTGTTGAGCAAAAAACTAAAACCAAGTCCCCTTTTCATACACAGGAAGACCTCAGTCGGGGGGAGGCTGTGGCAAGTGGCAGCCAGGAGGTCGACCAACGCCCTCCTCCTCCTGCCCCAACTACAGGAGCCCAGCCACCACCTGGAAGGATGCCTGGAGGGAAGTGCCTAAGGAAGACGAGAGAGTGATGGCCTGAGTTCAGTCTGGTCTGCCAGAAGATGCAGCCTCTTGAAGATCCACATCCTGGGGACATAAATGGCATCTGATTTTTCTGTTCTCTAGGACTTCTGCACCAGACTTCTCTCCCTGAGATATGTACTCCTCAGGCCACCAATTTTTTATATTCTAATTTGTTCATGTATGCCCTGGGGGCCAAAGGCTGCACCAAAGTAACAAGTTTCTCCAGCGCTGCGTTCCTCTTTTTATTTTATTGCGACCAAAATAAAGGTGTTTTTTGTTTGATGAAGTACTTGTGTATGTGTTTTACTTCCAAAAGGCCAGTTTATTTGTGAGCAGGCAGGTACATTTCAAAAATACAAAGTGAAATGAATAACAAGGGGCACCAACACTAAACAACCTCCTGTAGATTAAAAACGAAAAACCAAAGATAAAAAATAAAATAATGTTGTTGTGGTAAGTTTACACACAAAAAACACCCCAAAAAAAGGAGAAATTAGCAAACTGTCTTTAACCACTTCCCACCCGGCCAATGCATATATACGGCCGGGTGGGAGCCGTCTACTCCTGATAGGACGTTCAGGAACGTCATTCAGGAGTAGCGGGATCGCGCGCACGCGCGCCCGCGCAGCGGCGCGATCCCGATGTGCTTGTGTCACCCGGACACGGCACATCTCAGATCGGCAGGAGGGCTCTGTGATTGGCCCTCCTGATCACATGACGGCCGTGTCCAATCACGGCCGTCATGTGATGTAAACAAACAGCCGGTTGCTAGGCAATCGGCTCTCCTCTCCTCACACGGAAGTCACCGCTGAGGAGAGGAGAGCAGAACGCTGCAGCCGGCTGATGATCAGTGAGTATGGGCTGCTTTTTACAGCTTTTTACTCACTGATCATCAGTGTAGTGTAAACACACAACACACCACACAGTACAAACACAGTCCCCACACATGTCCCCAAAACACACATGTCCCCAAAACATACATGTCCCCAAATAATAAAAACACATGTCCCTAATAATAAAAACATGTCCCCCACATATGTCCCACTAAAATCACATGTCCCAATGATTATCTGCACACATATGTACGTGATCACCTGCACACATATGTACATGATCATTTGCGTACATATGTCCGTGATCACACAAACCAATTATTATACACTTAACGGAATTTTTTTTACCAAAAACATGTAGCAGAATACATTTTGGCTTAAATTTATGACAAAATTTGATTTTATTGGATTTCTTTTCAAATAGAAAAAAGAAAATATTGTTTTTTTTCCAAATTTCCGCTATTTTTGCGCTTATATCGCAAAAAAATAAATAAACGGAGTCGTGAATAAATAACACCAAAATAAAGCTCTATTTGTGCGAACAAAATGATAACAATTTCATTTGGGTACAGTGTAGCATGACCGCGCAATTGTCACTGAAAGCGCTAGAGCGCTGAAAGCTGAAAATTGGGCTGGGAAGGAAGGGGGCGAAAGTGCCCTGTATTGTAGTGGTTAAAGGAGATTTTTAGGAATTAAAAAAAAAAAACATCCAAAAAAGAATAAACAAAATCTAAAATTGTGTAGATGTGACGCAAAATAAAATTGTATTTCCGAAATGGTTAAAAAAGAGTAATGAAATACATTCGGGAGAAGTGTGTGTGACTATGAGCATCAAAAGAAGTTCCTTCTTGCAGCATTGTAAAGAACAAGAGAATGCGCTTCATGAAAGAATTTTTAACATTGCAGTGTGATGAATGTGCTATATCGCTTACGAGCAGTAGTTTTACCTGAACGAGTACTTCCGTGTCGGAATTTGAATGTGAGCATGCGTGGCACTTTGTCCATCGGAGTAGGCTACACATGATCGGAGTATGTCCGATCGGACCAGTTTGTCGGAAAATATTTTAGTTGGAAAATTTGGTCCGACGGATATTCCGACGGAAACAGTCCGATGCATACCACACACAGTCGGATTATCCGACAAAACGGTCCGATAGGACACATTCCGACAGATTCTCCGACCGTGTGTACAAGGGCTAAGATGACTTGATCATTTATAAAAAGAAAGGTTGGGCAATGGAGACATACATATCATTCTTGTTGTGTTCTTATTCACTTGTATTATATGCCTACATAAATCACTCTTGTCATATGTCCTTTAATAATAATTGTAGTAGCAGTAGTTAAAAATACTTTTCTCTCATTTATATTAATAAACACAGACAGATGGATCTCTGATAATAAGCGAAAAGGATGTCTTGACATCGATACAAGTTTCAAATTCCTCACCCCAAGCTCCCTTGATATTGTTAAAAGGTCAGTGAGCTTGAATTGTTCAGTTGTAGGGAAAAGTGTTGGTTGAATGAGAGGGTCACGTTCCTAGTCTGTTGTGGCATGTTTGGCCGATTGGCCGTATTGAAGTAAATGACCATAGGCCCATCTGTCAGTTGAGAATGCCCTTCTTCCTCAAACATACAGGCATATCCAGCAAGCTATACAAAGGGCATTGTGCGCCAACCCTGATCAATTAGATTCAGTTTACTGTACTCAGAAATTAAAGTGGTTGTATACCCCAATTTGTAATTTTTACCTACAGGTAAGCCTATAATAAGGCTTACCTGTAGGTAAAATTAATATCTCCTAAACCTGTACGGTTTAAGAGATATTCCCTTTGCATGCAGCTTAAAGCTGATACACACTATAAGAAAGCGTCAGCGGCGCATGAGCTCTCAATGCCCTGCAGATGGTGCTGGATCTTGCTGTAAAGAAGACTCCCGCGTGCCACTCACAGCGCCGTAGCCACGAACCCAGAAGAAAGGCAGAGGGCAAGATGTCAGCTCCCTTGACGTGGACCTGGCTGCGATACGGGGGCTTCGATCTAAGGTAAGTTTTCATAATGAGCTAGTATGCAGTGCATACTAGCTCATTATGCCTTTGCCTTGCAGGGTTTATTTTTCTTTTTTGATTCTAATTGGCTGTGTTCAGTTTTTCTTTGCCTTCTTAAAAGTCTATATATCACCCATATAGACTTGTTTATACTGTATAGTCTATATATTAACTAGTGTATATATTCAATCTTATTATAAGCTCAGTCCACTTATCTTCGATACAGTGTTTTGTGGATGCTGAAGACATAACACCTGCTGTGCCCATTATTGGCGATTTCCGCCATTCCGAATAGATTTTGCATTTATTTTATGGAGAATGTAACAGGAGGAGATAGAACTCCCAAAGGTAGCAGGGGACACCCAAAATACCCAGGTGGCAGGAACAGAATTATGAATTTGGCCTGAAGATCCCATTGTTGGGGTATCCAAAAAATTTAGGAAGCCAGCACAGTTCCACTTATTACTAAAATACAATTTTTGGGTAGAGTGGCTTTAAATTGTATCACTAGGCAAAACTTTTTTTTTCATTTCAGATAGATTGGGTAAGGGTTAGACCAGGAGTGTCAAACTCAATGTCATTGCAGGTCACATCAAAATCATGGTTGCCCTCAAAGAGCTATTTAAAAGACTATATAAATGTTTTATCTCTTTATCATATTAAAAACTTGCCTCTGTATTCAATTGTTACTAGTTTTAGTAATAACTTGAAGAGAAACTACAGGTTCCTTCCGAAAAAATGAAAAGTCAGCAGCTAAAAATACTGTAGGTGCTGGCTTTTTATATTAGGACACTTACCTGTCCAGGGATCCAGCGGTGTCTTTACCCCAGCCAATTTTTTCAGTCGGCTCTCGGGTGCTGCCACCACCATTTCTTGTAAGGGAGCCTTGCGGCTGCACAGCTGGTTCCCTACTGCACATGCATGAAGTGTGCTGCGCTTTATAAATGAGCTGCTGGCAGAGGAACGGAGGAGGGGGCCAAACTTCTGGGGGACTTTGCCATGGCAAGATCAACCAGAAGTGGGAGGGGGTAAGTGTCAAAACCAGGTACCCATCCCCCCCCTCCATTTTGCTGTAGACTGTTGAGACATGGTGGGGACAGAAATGAGGGGGGTGCACCAGCTGCAGGAGAGGTGCAAGGGCCACATGAAATGGTGTGGTGGCCCGCATTTGGCCAGCGGGCCTTGTGTTTGACACATGTAGGTTAGAGCCACATTTCTATTGCTATCTGTGTCCCATCTGTGAAGGTTAACCCCTCTATTTTTACTAATAACTATGAGGGAAATCCAAAATGTTTAATTTGCCCCAAGAACAAAATGTCTGAGGTGCGACAATGCTGTACCCTGCCACTGGGTTAGTAGGAATAAAGATTACACAGAGTTCTTACAGTTGCAAATTGAGGGGCTCTGGAATATCGGTTCCAAGCAGAAAAAAATGGCTTTTCAGTTTTCTCCATGTTTTGTAATTCTCGGATTGAGTCCTGGTGTTCAGAGACTTCAAAGAGTCATGGGAGGAAAGCAGCCTCAAACCCTGTGTCCAGAAAGCCCGCAGCAGTGTATAAAAGGAATGTGCCCAGGGCGGACATGACGGGTTAACTATGTCCCACTGAACATGACAGAGTATATAATTTGGAGCAACATCAAGGTCGTGGCATGTGTACACCCCCCGCCGCTTTTTCAGCTAAAGAGAGGAAAAATTCAGCTCAACTGCATGGTTTCACGCCCCCCCAACCAAACCACAAGTATAAAGCAGGGATATGCATTTAGCGGACCTCCAGCTGTTGCAAAACTACAAGTCCTATTGTATCTCTACCTCTGGGTGTCATGCTTGCGGCTGTCAGAGTCTTGCTATGCCTTATGGGACTTGTACTTCTGTAACAGCTGGAGGTCCGCTAATTGCATATCCCTGGTATAAACTATCCCTAACAGGGGAATTTCCCTAACTTTTGAAGATCTCCTTCAATTTCCAGTTCCAGTTGCACAGGAAGTGAAGTAAAATTTGCCAACTGGTACAGACAGCAAAAAAAAAAAAAACCTCCCCGTCATAAACCGCTTTTGAGTTAGAGGCGTGCATTTTTGATGCCATGGTCGTTCTCCAGTTTCCAGGCAGAAAGTACAGTAAAACTGAAGGCAAGGGCACTGGGGTCAAATTATTTTATACAGTAATGTAATCCAATAAGATTACAATGTATTGTATGTGTTGTGGTTTATACTTTTTATATTTCACCTCAAGCCGAGGAGGTTAAAATTAATTTCCAGGTAAACAGCTAAATACACTGTCCTGGCAGGTGTCGGATGCTAGGGGCGCAGTGACATCTCTCCCTCTGTCATGTGACAGTACTTGAGCCTAGGGATTGGCTGCTAGTCCTCAGGTGTCACACTCTTCAACAGGAGGGGAGTGCCAAGATAAGTAGTGGGTTGAGGTACCCCTTAGCAAAGATACTGTAATTTTGCACTGAATTGGCAATGTTACATAGTAACATAGTTACTCAGGTTGAAAAGTCCATCTAATTCAACCCAAAAAACAATACAATCTCATATACACAATCCTTCATCCACAGTTGATCCAGAGGAAGGTGAAAAACCCCAGCAAAGCATGATCCAATTTCCTACAGCAGGGGAAAAAATTCCTTGGATTCCCTGGATCAACTTTACCTATATATGTCAGTATCCAATTATTTTTATGTACATTAACCCCCCTGGTGGTATTCCCGAGTCTGGCTCAGGGTGGAGATTTTGTACCAAAAGCGGTAACCCCGAGCCAGACTCGGGACCGCATCGCTGAATAGAGGGAGACTTTACTTACCTTCTCCCCTGGATCCAGCGATGTCCCACCACTGTGCGAGCCGCGCTCCGCTCGATCTATCACGGAGCCGAGCCGGGGACGGAGAACGGTGCCAAATTCAAAAAGTAAAACACACAGTATATATACAGTATAATGTAATCTTACAGATTACATTGCTGTATGTAATTATTTCACATTCCCTTTGTCCCTAGTGGTCTGCCCAGTGTCCTGCATGCAGTTTTATATTATAAAAACTGTTCTTTATGCCTGGAAACTGGAGATTGTCCATAGCAACCAAAACTGTCCCTTTACATCAAAAATGATTTTAGACCAGCTAGAAAACAGCGATAATAAATTAGAATCACTTGCAGAATTGAGCGACAGTGATTTGTGGGGAGATCCGTCATCAAATACTGAAAAGTAATGACAGTGACAATTCTGCAACTGAGCAAATTTCTGTTTTTGGATTTGATTACATTATTGAATAATTTTTATTATTGTTATATTATTATTTGGTATAATTATTTATAGTTATTTATTATATTATAATTTATGATTTCATTTCTCAAACTTTATCATACCTGGGATGTCTGCTAGACTCTGGTTTGGACAGATTTAAGTGAGTTATTCCTAAGAATTACAGGACTACAATATAAAATGCCAAATTTTCATGCAAAATAATTGTACCGCTTTCAGCACCTAAAATCTGAAATAATCATACCGCCAGGGAGGTTAAGGAAAGAATCCATGCCTTTTTTTTTTTAAGCAATCTACTAAGCTTGCCAGAACCACCTCTGGAGGGAGTCTATTCCACATTTTCCCAGCTGTTACTGAGAAGAAACCTTTCAGAATTTGGAGATTAAATCTTTTTTCCTCTAGAGGTAAAGAGTGCTCCATTGTCCTCTGTGATGACCTTAAAGTGAATAACTCAACAGCAAGTTCACTATATGGACCACTTATGTATTTGTACATGTTGATCATATCCCCCCTTTAATCTCCTCTTCTCAAGAGAGAATAAATTCAGTTCCTCTAATCTTTCCTCATAGCTGAGCTCCTCCATGCCTCTTATCAGTTTGGTTGCTCTTCTCTGCACTTTCTCCAATATGAGCCTTTTTAAAACTGAAATCCAGGCTCTCCTCTCGGTTTCCACCAAATAATCTCATCATCTGATCAATGGAGATATGATCGTGTTGATGAACAAAGTATCTCAGTGCAGACAATTGATACCTAATGATCAATGATATTCTCGCCTGGTTTATTGACTCAGTTTGACCAAGTCCGATCGGAAGGGAAATTATGACTATTTGATTGTGTGCAGATTCAATCGTTTTGATCGATTCACACCTAAATCAGATTAATAAAAATCAAAGCAAGTGTGGCCATCGTGAAAGAAAACAAACCTGAAAAAAGAAACCTAACACAGCCATTAAATCCAAGGACAGTAAGCTGCAATATATTACATTTTTGCTCTTGAATTTAAATACACCCTTAATGGCAAAGATGTATAGTGTTGGGTACAGAATCAAGGAGTGGCAGCCCAAGAAAAAGAACAATTCCAGGGATACAGTGGCTATCATAATTTGAAAACACTCCTTTTGAGCCATGGTTCCCCTTTTCAGCATTTTTTCACAGCAGTATTCTAATGCAGTCACAGTAATATGTGTCCAGGCCGCATTGAAGCCCCTCCACCAGGATCTTTGTTCTTCCCAGGGAAAAAGACACCCTACTTGATCCAAGCTCCTTTCCCAAGGATTCCGTAATGAGGTGTTGGGGCAGACTCAGAATAATCACAATGGGGAAATGAGGGGAACAGGCGACATGAGGGGGGGCGACGATCTCATTGTAGTCTCAGCCTGGGATCTGTGCTTAGAATAGGAGGTCAGACAGCCCACTAGCTCATTAAGGATTTGCAGCTCTGAATGCTTCTGAATGGAAATGGGGGGTAGGGAGAGGAGAAGCCATGCATAGGGACAAGAGGCAAAGTACAAGACGAAAGAGTGTGGCTGTGTAGGATTGTGTGAAAGGCACAGAGGGCTGGAGCAAGAGGGGGGCTGTCTGTATACAATCGCTGGGAGACTTTGCTCAATTGTTTTTGAAGCAGAGGGAAAAAAAAATCAGGTTATATTTGAAGTTGAAAAGCAGTTTCACAGCCGTATTAGCTCAACTGTACAAAGCAAAAAAAGCTGAGCTCTGTAGATTTCACAGAATGTCCTCACTTTCGAAGTGCAATCCCAGGATCAGGAGTGTGGGAGTGAGAACGTTTGTATATGGCTTGTGTACAAAGTGTGATACTCTGGAGAAAACTTAAGACCAGCCTTTCTCAACCTTTTTAATTCAGAGGAGCCCTTGCTATAATTTGTAGGTCTTGGTGATCTCCTGCTGAAAGCAACTCTTTGGGGGTCATTGGGAAAATGCCCCTATATTGAAACATAGAAGAGTGACGGCAGAAAAAAGACCAAGTGGTTCAAGTCTGGCCATTTTTTTATTTATTTATACATGGTTTTATATATTTTTTTGTCCGTTTTTTTTTTTTTTTTTACTTTTTTGTCTGAGTATGTTTTTCCCAAGCATGTTTGAAGCCATCCACTGTTGACTGACTCACTACCTCTGCTGGGAAGTCTATTCCAAGCACCAACTACCCTTTTAGTAAATGTAGTGGTGGCTCCTGAAGAGCAAGCGCTATGCGTTTTTCAAAGTTAAAGTTATGCCTAAACTGCCGTTTGGTTTGGGTACAATTGTCTAAATTTGGATTCAGCATCTGACTGGACTGTGAGATTGAGATGTTCAGCCTGGCAGGCATGGAACTATGGTCTGGTTAGGTGCTTAAGTTACTCTCTCTCGGAGCCCGCCCAGTGGGAGCGGTGCTCTTGCTGTGCTTTCTGGGAGAGGGTATTTAAGATGCGGACGTCACTTGGTTTGGGGTTCCGGTCCAGAATGATGTACTGACTTCATGGTCCTGGTCCTCCTGACGAGCCCCTAGGAAGGCTATGGCCTCGGGTGCAGATCCACCCGATTTTGATGTCTCGGGGCTGGCTAGCCGGAGGCAAGGAAACTAAAGGAGCATTCTGAGGTGGTTGGGTGCCGTCTCCAGTTTGGGAGAGACCCAGTAACTTCAAGCATTCCAGGGGAGGACTCTTCAGAAGAAGACCGCGTACGGGTTGGTTTCTTAGTAAGAGCCTGGAAGAGCTGAAGTACCCAAGAGAATCCGGCCTCGTGGATATCGCCAAGCTGGCTGAAAGATCCAGGTATCCTACCAGTGTTCTTCAAGTTTAGTTTCCCTACGTGTTCTACAACAACGTCTGTGGCAGAGACATTATCTTGTATGTTCTACAGCAACGTCTGTGGCAGAGACTTGTTCCTGAGTAAGCACCTTGTTGGCTGCTAGGCCTTGTGAGAGAAGGACTGTCCAACTAGAGTGAACATCCAGTTGCGAATGGCTATTCTCTGGATGCAGTCAAAGTAAGCAAGTTCTTCAACATTTTGACTTTGACATTAGGAGTACCTGAACTTCCTTTCCAACCCTCTGATCCCAATTTAATAGACTGTTCATTGTCTACATTTTGCAAATAAAATCCATTCAAGTGGACCTGTTGTCAGTCTCTCGAGTTACTGGGCCATCTACCACGGGACACCCCTAGATGTGAAGCGAGTGGAACAGAAGGTAACGGTAAGCCCAATTCTAACCAGCAGCTCCTTTGGGGATTAGTGCTACATAAAATTATACTTTCTAAGATTAGTTTTGAACTTTCCTCCGGTTAGTTTGAGGTCCTGTCCCCATGTTCTTGACCTTGGTTTCATATTGAAAATCCTGCCTTCTAGAACCGTAATCACCGCCTTGATGTATGGTTTCAATCATGTCTCCCCTTTCCTTGCTTTCCTCTAGATCAGGGGTGTCAAACTCAATTTCATTGCAGGCCACAACAGCATTATGATTGCCCTCAAAGGGCCAGTTGTAACTGTGAGACTAGATGAACCCCCACCATCCCCTTTCCCTTACATTAGATATCAAAAGCCTCCCGCTATCAGAAGTCAAGAGTCCCCCACCCTCTCTTAGTGCAGGGTCTGGAGGAGGACCAGAGGAGGTCTGGAGTCAGCTGCCAGAGTCTGCTGAAGAACAAAGAAGGCCAAGATGAGGGGGTGCTGCAGCTGTACAAAGAGGTGCAGGATCTGAAGTTCTGACCTCCTCTATGCTACCTATTGCTGAGAAAGGGAGGGCAGAGATGAATTGCATAGAAAAGGTCAGGATCTCTCACAGCTGCAAGGAGAGGTATGAGGGCCACATAAAATGGCCTAGCGGTCCAGATGTATTTGACACATGCTGTAGGCTGTACATATTCAGTTCCTGAAGTCTCTCCTGATATGTTTTCCCCCCAGGCCTTTCACCATTTTTATTACAAATAAATTTGCAGTGCTAAATCATATAAAGTGCATACATAATGAAAATAATGTGAAAAAAAGTCCCATATCAAATAGTCCAAGAAATATGTTCATCCAAAGATCACCGAAGAAATTGTATATCTCCTCTCACCAAATGAACAAAATGCGCACTCACCATAAATGTATGCTGCCAGATGAACAAGCATCTATTTACAATAATTAGATATCTATTTCATCATGCCTTCACAGGCCTGGGCACCAAACTTGTTTATCCTCCACTGGGGTAGTCATCTGTATCTGTGCTCACAAGACAACGCTATACACCACATGATTTAATTATCAAAGTGCAGTATTTATTAAAAGTGACTTTTACAAATGACAAAGCGCTACTTTAAAAATGTCAATCCCTCTCATGGGTTAGAACAACAACTAATGCTGCTGTGCACTTACATCTCACTGTGCCACAACCTAGATTGATTAGGCGGCGTAACGTCACATGCGTAACTCTGCCCAATGCGTTTCACACAAATGTGCATCCTCGGGGGCCTCTTGCATCTAAAACAAGTGGCCATCATTATGTAGCCTACAACCAGAACTTCCTCCATCATCACTTCGGGTATCGGTGTCATCTTTAAGAAGCACAATATACATCTCCTGGCAGCCATTTTCATGTGGATCCTTAGTTATACAATGCTGATATCACTATATTAAGAAAGGGTCCCAGTAAAGTTAAATATCCTTCATATTTTACTCAGTCACAGATAGTAGTAATGCTTAATCTTTTCATTGTTAGCACATTTCATAATGTTAAAAATACCTTTCAAAATAAATAATGATAAAATTTGGGTAGGCTACATTGTACACTAAATACATACCATAAATAAAAATGCTAAAAAACATATACCAGTAAAATGCGATGAAGGGTAATATTTATAATTTAGCTAAAAAATATATAAAATGATTACCTAACATATAAAAAGAAAAGAACAGTAGGTATAAAAAATAAAAACAAATCCTATTTATTAGAATGGCAACATTAAAGTGGTTCTGCACCTAAAAAAAAAATATTAAAAGTCAGCAGCTGCAATATTAGTGAAGCTGGAGCTGCTGTGTTCATCCCTGTTGCTGAAAAGATCGGTAAGGGGGAAGGGGGTCTGCTGCAGCACAAAAAGGATTTTCACCTTAAAGCGGTTCTGCACCTTAAAAAAATATATTAAAAGCCAGCAGCTACAAATATTGCAGCTGCTGATTTTTAATAAATTGACACTTACCTGTCCCAGGGTCCAGCGATGTCGACGGCAGATGATGAGTGATCGCTCGTCTCGCTGCTGCCACCGCCGCCATCCTCTGTCAGGGAATCGGGAAGTGAAGCATGGCGGCGAGTCGCGCTGCGCTTCTCTTCAGATCCCCCGCTGTGTCCTGGGAACTGTGTGTTTCTCAGAACACAACGGGGGGGGGGGCGTCTGCGGGGGTCTGCGGCGGTCTGCCCGGAAGTGGGTGCTACATGTGGTCTCACTAAAGATCTATATAGGGGAATGAGGACCTCCTACCTCCTGCTGGTGACCCCTCTAGTGATGTATCCTAGAATTCCAATAAGCACGCCCAAATTGTTTTCATCTGTAGTGTTGGCCAACACTGTAGCCCCAATGTTGTACTCTGTCAAGGTATTCTTTTTTTCCCTAGGTGCATTATTTTACATTTACAAACATTGAACTGCAGTTTCCACTGCTTTGACCAATCTTCCAGGAATGGCAAATCATGTTCCATGTTACAGGCACCTCCAGGGATATTGGTGCTAATTGAAAAGAATGCTTCCTTTACAGACAGCTAAAATGTTTTTTGATGTCATGCAACTGGCTTTGCCAAGTGGTGTTGGCCCCAGAACCATGCAGGCACAATAAAATGGGAAGTGAATCAGTTATAGCTCAAGAAACCCCTATCAACATCTGGAGGAACTTTAGGGTTCCATCAAGCCCTGGTTGAGAATAGCTGCTCAAAACTGTCTATATGTTTATGCCTTTTAAATAGGCAATGTAATAACATTTTGTACAAGTTTTTATACAAGTTCCAGTGCCAGTTTAGTTCTCAAAGGCATATTTAAAGTCCTGCTATTCTTGTGTTTGACTTTTTATATATTTACATTTAGGATGATGCCAAAGAGAGCTTGATCAATTATTATAAATTATATTCCACCCCGGACTTACAAATTAATGATAAATAATATCCTTATTCTTCTAAATTGATTCATACACATTGTGGGGGATTTGCTCAAATAAAGTGCTTTTCATCAACTCCAGTCCAGCCAGGGAAGTACATTTATTAGGGCTTTGGCCCACTTTTATTTAAAAGTAACATTCTTAACAACTCACAGGGTTCCCTTGCAGGGGTTTTTAGAATCACCACAACAGCGCATATATTTTCTAGCCTCTTGGCTATTCAAACTTTGCAGTCCCTGAGCCTGTCTCACCACGTTGTCTCAGTTAACCTTTTGCCAAAATGAAATACCCATCTGGCAGAGGTGTATCTACAACCTTCAGGGACTCTGTGCAGGAATCCATGAAGGGCTCCCCCCTCACCCCATCCGGGGCCCTTTCTCATGTTCTGCCACAGGCCACCCACTGCTGTCTTGAGGCCTCCACATGGTGGTGAAACGCCAGGGCCTAGTCGCAAGTGCAACCTTTGAGACCCAGATTGTTCTGCCACTGACCTTACTATTACTAGGGAACATTTTGGAAGATGTAAGGGAGCATTCTGGAGGTACTAAAACAGTACCTCCAGAGTGCCCCCTTAATGCCTCCAGAGTGCCCCCTTACATCCTCCTGAGTGCCACAGGGATCAATGGCAGTGGTGGTGGTGGGAGGTGGGTTGGGATCAGTGGTAGTGGTGGGGGGGACGTGGGGGTGGGGGATGGGATCAGTGGTAGTGGTGAGATCAGTGGTGGTAGTGGGATCAGTGGTGGGGAGGATGTGATCAGTGCTGGTGGTGGTGGAGGAATCAGTGACATTAATGGGATCAGTGCTGGTGGTAGGGGGGAATGGGATCAGGGGCAGAGGGATGGTGGTGGGGGGGTGGGATCAGGGGCAGAGGGATGGTGGTGGGGGGGTGGGATCAGTGCCGGTGGTGGGATCAATGCCGGTGGTGGGGGGGTCAGACCAGGGGCAGAGGGATGGTAATGGGGGGGGGGGGTGGGATCAGGGGCAGAGGGATGCTGGTAGGGAGATGGGATCAGGGGCAGAGGGATGAAGGTGGAGGGATCAGATCAGGGGCAGAGGGATGAAGGTGGAGGGATCAGATCAGGGGCAGAGGGATGAAGGTGGAGAGATCAGATCAGGCAGAGGGATGATGGTGAAGGGATCAGATCAGACAGAGGGATGGTAGTGGAGGGGATGGGATCAGGGGCAGAGGGATTATGGTGGGGGTATGAGATCAGGGGCAGAGGGATGGTATCAGGGGCAGAGGGATGGTAGTAGGGGGACGGGATCAGGGGCAGAGGGACGGTGGTAGGGAGATGGGATCAGGGGCAGAGGGATGAAGGTGGAGGAATCAGATCAGTCAGAAAGATGGTGGTGGAGGGATCAGATCAGGCAGAGGGCAGAGGAATGGTGGTGGAGGGGATCAAATCAGGGGCAGAGGGATGGTGCTGAGGGGGGATAGGATCAGTGGCAGAGAAATAGTGGTGGAGGGGATGGGATCAGGGGCAAAGAGATGGTGGTGGGAGGGATGGGATCAAGGGCAGAGAGATGGTGGTGAGGGGATGGGGTGAGGACTCTGGCACTCACCTGATCTCAGTGTCAGTGGAGTCCCCCTGCTTGCTTAGTGCGCTCTCAGTCTGCAAACTCACAATGCCTCCAGTAACTGCTCTCCGGACACTGTCTAACACCTTACACAGGAGAGAGCTCCTCCCCCTTTTGCTCGCCTGGCCCCTCAGCTGATCAGCTGACTTTCTTCTCCACTCTAGTTTCCTCCTCCCGATATGGAGCTGCTTGAAGGAATGGGCGGAGCACTGTGCCAGTAACAGTGAGTGCTCACTCAGTGTGTATACTGTCCCTACTGTAAATAGAATCGGCACATTGCACTACTATGTCCAGGATGTAATGTCCCGATCATTGCCTGTGGGCCCCCCCAAAGTGGCAGAACACCAGGGCCTGACCACAAGTGTCACTGTTGCGACTCTAGTACTTCTGCCACTGGTATTTGTGCTGCCTAATGACGCACTATTCTAGTCTATTAATACTGCCACTGTAGAGGCCAGTCTAGCAATGGCAGGAGCCTGTAGGAGAAGAGGAACGGGAAAGCAAAATTACTGTACCTGGTCCCCTAGGCATAAGTGAACAGTTAAAGTGGTTTAAAGGCTCAAGGCTTTTTACCTTCATGCATTCCTCATTGACTGAGACAGCAGTGGGAGCCATTGGCTCCTGCTACTGTCAATAACAGCCAGTGAGCCAATGAGGAGAGAGTGAAAGGCGGGGTCAAGTTACAGCTCTGTGTGTCTCAGCCCTTGTACACACGGTCGGAGAATCTGTCAGAATGAGTCTTATCGGACTGTGTCATCAGATAATCCGACTGTGTGTGGTATGCATCGGACTGATTCCGTCCGAATCTCCGTCCGACCCAATTTTCCAACATGTTGGAAAGATTTCCCGACCAACTTGGCCGGACGGACCTAATCCAATCATGTGTAGAGCATTTTCATCGGACCAAGTGCCACGCATGCTCAGATCAAATTCCTACATCAAAGCTATTGGCTACTAGCCTGAATGTAGTCCCATCGTAACGAAATTACGTCATCACGTTGGCCCGACCGTGTGTATGCAACAGTTTCGGACACAATCCGTTGGACTAAATCCGACGGGCAAAATCCGACGGATTTGGTTGGCAGAATCTCCGACTGTGTGTACAGAACTTATGGATGCATAGAGTGGGGTTTGGGAGCACACACACACCAGTGCCCCCAGAGAAAGCGGCTTGCTGTTGGGGGCACTGACTAAAGAAGAGGAGCCAGAGGCACCAGCGGTGGAACCCGAAAAGAGAATTGGGGCTGCTGTGCAAAACTATTGCACAGAGCAGGTAAGTATAACATGTTTGTTATTAAAAAAAATGAACCTTTAGGGCCCTTTCACACATGCGGACCATTCAGATCCACCTGTCAGTTTTTTCAGGGGGATCTGAACACACTTCATACATATCTATGGAGCGATGGATGTCAGCAGTGACATATCCGCTGACATCCTATCTGCTAAATCCAGACAGATGTAAACCCTATTTTCTGGGATCGAAAATAGGGTTGACCAGAAGGGATGAAAACGGGAAGGCAGTCCGTTTTCATCCGATCACCCCACAGAGGAGAGCGGAGATCTGACAGGTCCATTTCTGCACAGTGTGTAGAGACAGACTTGTCATCTGCCGTCTCAGCGGGGATCAATAGAGTGATCCTTGCTGAACAAGCGGATGCCTGAATACGGATCCGCACATGTAAAAGGGGCCTTAGCCTAGGTTTACACTTGTGTGATGCGGGAACCAGCATGATTGCAGCGCTAGATAGACTAGATAGATGTGTGTCTTTTTTCAACCCGACTAACTATGTAACTATTTCAGTGTGGTTTAGAAGTAAAAAAAATTGCAGCTTTTACTGCAGCAGATTACCGGTCTGAAAAATTAATATTACTGTTGAGTCCATTGGTATGTAGATTTATGTGTTTGGTGTCGCTGTGATTATATTTTGTATTTTGTACCAGCCCAAATGCTGATAGGAAACCCATAGTGTTGAGAGCATCCAGGACATACATTGATCAGCCGTACCATGTATGTCTGCCTGCTTTCAGTCTCTTTCCCTTCTCCCGCTGCTGCACTGAAAAAGCAGGCTGTATGTGTGAAATCCTCCACTCATCCCCTCCCTCCTGCACTTTGTTTTCTGAAAATCTACATAGTTGCATAGTAGGTGAGGTTGAAAAAAGACACAATAACTAATGCTAGTTCAGTCATACAACTGTATGGCTGAACTCACATCGCACAGACATTGCATGTGATTGGCACCTGCGGTGCGGGTGCCAATCACATGTTATATCTGAGATCGCAAATGTATGAACCTGGGCTGAATGTCACTTTAAGCCTTGCAGTGTGGACTCCGTGTGGGTTCAGCAAGGGAAGACATTTTAATTTAGCCACTTGAGTACCAGCCTGTGTTAAATGATCATCAGTGGCGGCCCGGGCGCCGCCCCCCCGTCAGTCTAAAAAAAAAAAAAAAGAAAAAAAAAACGGGCCCTTTAAGACATTTAAAAAAAAAAAATGTAATTTAACAATTTAAGATAGTGTACTGTGGCGCCGGTCACAGTGCACTATGAGAAGCGCCACGTCGATGCAATCACAAGATTGGATCCATGGCGCTTCATTTGCGGGTTAAAAACCCGCCTTGTGGTGCACTGTAGAACGCCGACTAGCTTCCACCCGTAAAATCACTGTGATTCTACAGGCGGGAGCATTGTCATTCAGAGACAGGCAGGTCACTTCCGGCTTTCGGCTGCTTCACGAAACCCAGAAGTGACGTCGGCAGCTCCGTTCCTCAGCCCGAGCGGAGCTGTAAGACAGTGAGTGGCATAATTCTCTCTGACTGACAAAAAAAATGAAATAATGAAGTAATTAAATAATAATTAATTACCAAATGCACCTGACCTAAGCCTTTACTTACTAGACCACTCTCTGTGTGCTGTGCACTTGTGCAGGAATTATTATATTAGAGAGCAATAAGCAATTTGTAGAAACAAATAATTTCATGCTTCTTGCAGGAGGATCGCATCATGCCATGCGGTATTCTTATTCAGCAAGTGCAAAGTAATGGTCTGCTCTGTTGCTTGTTACTCACAGTTATTGTTAATTTGCTGGCAAAGACATTTTATAAACCTTTTTTGTATTTTAGTGTAAATATGAGATCTGAGGACTTTTTGACCCAGATCTCATATTTAAGAGGACCTGTCATGCTTTTTTCTATTACAAGGAATGTTTACATTCCTTGTAATAGGAATAAAAGTGACACCATTATCTTTTAAAACTGTGAAAAAAAATGTTTTTTAAAGCACCTAGTCCCGACCATCTCGCGTGCCTAAGCGAACGCATACGTGAGTACTGCGCCCGGCCACCCGCATATGAAAACGGCGGTCAAACCACACATGTGAGGTATCGACGCGATCGTTAGACTGAGCTCAATAATTCTAGCCCTACACCTCCTCTATAACTTAAAATATGCAACCTGTAGAATTTTTTAAATGTTGCCTATGGAGATTTTTGAGGGTAAAAGTTTGACGCCATTCCATGAGCGGGCGCAATTTAGAAGCGTGACATGTTGTGTATCAATTTACTCGGTGTAACATTATCTTTCAGAATATATCTAAAAATTGGGGTAACTTTACTGTTATCTTATTTTTTTATTTAAAAAAATGAATTTTTTTCCAAATAAAGTGCGCTTGTAAAGCCGCGTACACACGGGCGGACTGTATGGCCAACTTAGTCCGTCGAAACACATTTCAGTGGACAGTCCGCTCATGTGTGGGCTTCAGCGGACTTTTTCAGCGTGCAGTCTGGCGTACTAAGTATTTCGGAATTTCCGTAATACTGTCCGTCATACTTTGGTTTCAGCGGACAATCCGCTCGTGAGTAGGCTAGTTAGACGGACTAAGAATGGCGCATGCTCAGAAAGGATTTACACGGCGAAAGGTTGCATTGCTGTGTATTGGACTTCCTATTTCTAGTCCCGTCGTACGTGCTGTACACGTCATCGCGCAAGCTTTCGACGGACTGTTTGTGCATCCGTGTGTGGTCAAGTCCGTTCATTCGAAAGTATGACGGACTGTCCGTCGGATTGTATGACGGACTAAGTTGGCCATACAGTCTGCCCGTGTGTACGCGGCTTAAGACCATTGTGCAAATACAGTATGAAAATAAGTATTGCAATGACCGCAATTTTATTCTCTAGGGTGTTAGAAAAAAAAACAATATATAATGTTTGGGGGTTTCTAAGTAATTTTATAGCAAAAAAAACAGTTTTAAATATGTAAACACCTAAATTATAAAACGAGGCTGGTCCTTAAGTGGTTCAGAAGGCATTTGCTGTATATAACGTTTAAGACTGATAATATCACTGCTCGGTCAGATACATAAACCCAGGGCAGGGACATCTTTAAGGCCGGGCAAAAGGGGCAGCTGCCCTGGGCCCTGGCATTGTTGTGTGTCCCCAAGCAGCTGCCTCATACTTGCAAACTATCCCAGTTTAAATTCCCTTGTCCTTTGAGGTTTTAGTCCTGTGCTATGTCCCAATATCTCAGTGTGAAATTCTGTTACTAAAGCTGCCCAGCCCTATTGTTGTATACAGATAACTCACTATGACACTATGGGTGGAAGGAAGTGGAATACACGGGACGGATTAGGTGGATTACATAAGGGGCGTGGTTTATGAGAAGAGGGAGGGGCCAAAAATGATGGGCGGGGTCATGATGGGCCTGGCGCCCCCCCATCCAAAAACTTCACCAGCCGCCACTGCTGATCATTACATCCATTACCAAGCCATTTTTCAGTTTTCAGTGTTGTGATATTTTAGTGGACAATTACTCAACCATGCTATTATGAATGATAGCAAATAAAAATGCCAGAACAGTACAAACACGCCCAAAATAAACGCTTTTTAGAAATAAGAGACACCCCAAAGTCAACAAATTTTTTTGCCTTTTGAGGTGAAGAAACATTCTGGTATTGAGGTGGCTAAAATATGCAGCTATCCCTGATGACCCTCTTGAAGGCTGAAGGACAGTAGACTTACCCTTTGTTTAGAAAGTTTGGAGACATCTGATATAAAGCCTACTTATGTACTGTCATAATCACATGGCTGCCAGATGTTCTTCTTTTTGAGGAACAGAACCATATTTTGGACAAGGATATCAGAAAGGAGTGCTGGAAGGAGGGGGGCGGTCTGCATCCAGCCTTTGTAGAGAGGATGTGGAGCAAACATCAGACACAACTGTTTCTGCATAAGATAAACCAAAAGCATATATACTGTATATATTTAAACAAGAGAAGTCCAAAGACATGCAGGTAGGTTAATTGGCTTCTGTCCAAAATTGGCCCTAGTATATGAATGGGGACCTTAGATTGTGGGCTCCTTGAAGGTAGGGACCAATGTGAGTGTGCAATGTACAGGGATAGTGGTAGACACTCACTCAGGTTGAACTGGATGGACTGGTGTCTTTATTCAACTTTACTAACTATGAAACTATGAAGTGAAAAGGTATCAATACATATGGTTAAAACAAAACTCCAACGATGCAAAACAAAATAAAAAACAATCGTGCCCCTACGGCGGTCTCCATAACAAATAGAGAGGTTCACACGCAGCAATAGGGACTTATAGGCACCCCAGATTCACTCAATTTTCACACTATGTTTTTTTTTTTTACATAGGATTCCATTAGAAAAATGCAAAAATCTTGGGTGAAAACCTAAAAAAAAAAAATTTAGTGCAGTGGAGTAGTGCTGGACTGCTAAGTGCAAGTTGGTTGACCTCTAAGTTGATCTCTAAAGCTGGCCGTTCAAGATCAGATCAAAATTTCAATCCATTTGTGGCCAATCCCATTCAAGTGACCTTTAGTTCTCTCTCTTAAATGAGACTGTTGGACATTTTTTATTCAATCAGCACCTACAGCCAATACAGTAATACAGTGGGGAGGATTCCTTCATCCACCTCAATTGTGTGAATGGGGGAATCTGTTCATTTACTTTGATCAGCCTACTGGTGTATCAAAGAAAAAAAACAATCCATGTGTAGCCAGCTTAATGCCGCGTACACACGACCGGACTTTTCAACATCAAAGGTCCGACAGAACAATTCCGGGCAGACCATTCGATCGTGTGTGGGCTGCAGCGGACTTTTGATTTGCAAAAATCCGACAGACTTTAGAAATGGAACATGTTTCAAATTTTTCCGCCGGAACTCCGCCGGACCCAGTTCCTACCGAGAAATCCACTCGTGTGTATGCTAGTCTGACGGACAAAAACCGACGCGAGGGCAGCTATTGGCTATGAACTTCCTTATTCTAGTCCGGTCGTATGTCATCACATTCAAATCCGTCGGACTTTGGTGTGATTGTGTATGGCCAAGTCCGTTCATTCGGAAAGTCCGTCAGAACTCTGTCAGAACTCCGTCGAAAGTCTGTCGGACCTAGTCCCTCGAAAAGTCCGGTCATGTGTACGCGGCATTAGTACTGGTTGGGTGTATTCCACAGGCAACTCTTCAATCCTACAGTATCCTCAGAAACTCCTCTTGAAAAAAACAAAAAAATAAGAATAAAGAATGAGAGCATCAATTGTTCAAAAATAATTATGTTATTTGCTGCACTTAAATACCAACACTTGTCATCAGGGCTGACATTAACCACCTAATTACAGTGCACTTACACCCCCTTTCTGACCAGACCAATTTTCAGCTTTCAGCGCTCTCACAGTTTGAATGACAATTACTCAGTCATGCAACACTGTACCCATATGAAACCTGTGTCCTTTTTTCCACACAAATAGAGCTTTCTTTTAGTGGTATTTAATCACTAGTGGGTTTTTTATTTTTTGTGCTATAAATAAAATAAAACATAAATTTTGTGAAATAAATGTCTTTTTCTTTGTTTCTGTCATAAATTTTTGCTAATTAGTAATTTTTCTTCATACATTTTGGCCAAAATTTATACTGCTACATATCTTTGGTAAAAATAACCTACATTAGTGTTTATTATTTGGTCTTTGTGAAAGTTATAGTCTATAAACTATGGTGCCAATCACTGAAAATTGATCACATTTGATCAGGCCTTTAGTACATCAGGTGTATCTCATTTCTTGAGACACTAACAAGTCAGGAAAGTACAAATACCCCCCAAATGACTCCTTTTTACAAAGTAGACATTCCAAGGTATTAAGTAAGTAGCATGGTGAGTTTTTTTAAGTTGTCATTTTTTCCCACAATTCTTTGTAAAATGAAGATTTTGTTATTATTATTTTTTTTTTTACAAAATTGTCATATTATCAGGTTATTTCTCACACACAGCATATGCATACAACAAATTACACCCCAAAATACATTCACCACCTATTACACTTTTGAAGGCCCTGGAGTACCAGGACAATGGAATTTCCCATAAAATGACCCCATTTTGGAAAGCAAACACCCCAACATATAATCTGTGAGGCATAATGAGTCTTTTGAACGGTTCATTTTTTTCCAGAAGTTTTTGGAATATGTGGAAAAAAATGAAAACACATTTTTTTTTACACAAAGTTGTCAATTTATAAGATATTTCTAACACATAGCATGTATATAGCAAAAATTACATCCCAAAACACATTCTGCTACTCCTCCCAAGTATGGCGATACCACATGTGTAGGACTTTTACACAGCCTTGCCACATAGAGAGGCCGAACATTGAAGTAGTACGTTCAGGCGTTCTAGGAGCATAAATGACACATCTCATTTCATTCCTACCTATCACACTTTTGAAGGTCCTGGACCACCAGGACAGTGAAATTACCCACAAAATGACCCCATTTTGGAAAGCAAACATCCCAACGTATATTCTATGAGACATGGGCTGCAAATAGGTACTCGGGTACTCTGATGGGCTGGAGATAGGTACTCTGATGGCCTGGTGACAGGTACTCGGGTACTCTGATGGCCTGGTGACAGGTACTCGGGTACTCTGATGGCCTGGCGACAGGTACTCGGGTACTCTGATGGCCTGGTGACAGGTACTTGGGTACTCTGATGGCCTGGTGACAGGTACTCTGATGGCTTGGTGACTGGTATTTGGGTACTCTGAAGGGCGGTGACAGGTACTCAGGTACTCATATGGACTGTGACAGGTACTCAGGTACTCAGATGAACTGTGACAGGTACTCAGGTACTCAGATGAACTGTGACGGGTACTCAGATGGACTGGGACAGGTACTGAGATGAACTGTGACAGGTACTCGGGTACTCAGATGGGCTGTGACAGGTACTCGGGTACTCTGATGGGCTGTGACAGGTACCCGGGTACTCGGATGAACCGTGACAGGTACTCAGGTACTTTGATGGGCTGTGACAGGTACTTGGGTACTTTGATGGGCTGTGACAGGTACTCAGGTACTCTGATGGACCGTGACAGGTACTCGGGTACCATGATGGACCATGACAGGTACTCTGGTACGCTGATGGACCGTGACAGGTACTCGGGTACTCTGATGGACCGTGACAGGTACTCGGGTACTCTGATGGACCGTGACAGGTACTCGGGTACCATGATGGACCATGACAGGTACTCTGGTACGCTGATGGACCGTGACAGGTACTCGGGTACTCTGATGGACCGTGACAGGTACTTGAGTACTCTGATGGATTGTGACAGGTACTCAGATGGGCTGTGACAGGTACTCGGGTACTTTGATGGACCGTGACAGGTACTCGGTACTCTGATGGGCCGTGACAGGTACTCCGGTACTCTGATGGGCCGTGACAGGTACTCCGGTACTCTGATGTGCCGTGACAGGTACTCGGGTACTCTGATGGGCTGTGACAGATACTCGGGTACTCTAATGGACTGTGGCAGGTACTTGGGTACTCTGATGGACTGTGACAGGTACTCGGGTCTTCTGATGGACTGCGACAGGTACTCGGGTACTCTGATGGGCTGTGACAGGTACTCTGGTACTCTGATGGACTGTGACAGGTACTCAAATACTCTGATGGACTGTGACAGGTACTCTGATGGACTGTGATTGACAGGCACTATGAGGGGTGGTGAGAGGTCCTCTTTATTGGGGGGGGCAATCAGTGTGATTGGTGTACACTGTAGGCGGTAACGAGATGTTACCGCAATCTCCTCCTCACACACGATCGGTGTGTGAGGAGGAGAACCCGGTAACATCTTGTTACTGCGGTTTGTTTACATTTTAGTGATCGGCTATGAAAGGATCACAGCCGATCACGTGGGTAAACAGCCAGCCAGTGGCTGTTTACCAGCGTCGGTGACGAGCAGTGTTCCCGGGGAACACGTCGCCACCGACGTGCACGCGCAGCGTGCTCGCGATAGCGCGCATGTGCCATGCACAGTGGGGTTGTGACCATCTGTGATCGGCCATGACATGTGGTGAACAGCCATAACCAATGGCTGTTCACCCCCTTCGGTTGCAAGCGGTGTCTCCGTGACACACCGCCACCGAAGAAACAGGGATGCGTGCGCACAATCACGCGCAATTCTCTGTTTAAACGGGAGGCCGTCATATGACGGCCTCCCGCCACAATAGGTGCGCCGCCTGGCCGTCATTTGACTGCCGGCGGTCAGAAAGTAGTTAAAGTGGTTGTGAACCTCAGACATATGGACAAAGTATATCCCACTAATGCCGCGTACACACGATCAAACAAGCGGGTGGAAAAGTCCGGCAAACTGAAGTCCGCTGGACAATCCCCCCGTGTGTAGCCTCCGGCATACTTTTTTGACCCGAAAGTACGGCGGACTTAGAAAGTAGTTTTGCACTCCAATCTTCCCGCCGGACTCGCATTTCGGCGGACAATCCGGCCGCGTGCGTGTGCCAGTCCGCCATACTTTTGAAATGAGCGGACTTTTCCCACCCGGAGAAAAGTCCGCTCATTTCGAGCCAGTCTCCAGGTAGGCGGGGCCCGCGAAGGAGACGTCGCTGGCCCCGCCACCTGGTATGGACTTAAAGGGGAACCCTAACGCCGAAAAAAATCGGTGTGGGGGTTCCCCCCAGGTCCACATCAGACCCGTGTCCGAGCACGCTACCCAGTCGGCCAGGAAAGGGGGGGACGAGTGAGCGCCCCCCCTCCTGAGCCGTACCAGGCCGCATGCCCTCAACATGGGGGTTGCGTTGGGGAAGGGGGGGCCGTGCGCCCCCCACCCCAAAGCACCTTGTCCCCATGTTGATGAGGACAAGGGCCTCTTCCCGACAACCCTGGCCTTTGGTTGTCGGGGTCTGCGGGCGGGGGGCTTATCGGAATCCGGGAGCCCCCTTTAATAAGGGGGCCCCCGGATACCGGCCCCCCACCCTATGTGGATGAGTATGGGGTACAATGTACCCCTACCCATTCACCTGTAAAATAGAGTACAAAAAAACAACAACACACAAGAAAAAATAGTTTATTGCACAGCTCCGGGGGTCTTCCGTCTTCGGGGGTCTTGTCGCCGGACTCCTCCGCTATCTTCTTGTAGCTCTTTTGCTAGCGGAGGAGCCCGGCTTTCTTCCTCGCCGCCGGCCTCTTCTTCCAACTTCGGGGGTCTTGTCCCCCTCTTCGGTTCTTCTGCCGGGCCACCGCGCCTTCTTCTAGCTCTTTTATAGGCGGTGGCCCGGTCTTCTGTCGTGTCATTTCTGTCTGCTGCTTCATTCCTCTGCTATCTGTATGAATCCCTTCTGACACCTTTTCCTGACACCAATAGAAAAAATGGTGACCGGGGAGGGACCTCCAGCAGATCCTCCACTCTGTTCATGTGTGCTGTGTGAAGGGGGTTCTGTCCCTTTCCACCAATCAGCTCCCAGAGCTTTCCTCACTAAGCTCTGCGTAGTATAACTTGTTCTAGCAGTTTCTTGTATGCCCTTTCCAGATGCTGTTCCTTCCTCAACAAATGGTCCAGATCAAGTTTAAGCTCTGAGACCCCTGTAAAACCAAACATAGCCTCTCTATATTCTCGCAGGTCCTCAAGGGTAGTTTCCCCTTCATTGCCAAACACAAAACGATCTGTAAGGCTCTCCCACAGCAATCCAGGGCCTCCAAAGTCATATCCCTCCGGAGAGCATTCTTAAAAATGGGACAGAGCAGAGGTCTTGGACCCTCTGTTCAGTTACCAGATCCTCAGCTGGAGAAGTTTGTTGTAACTCCATAGATACTGCTGGCAGAAAATCACATGTCCCTGTTAGTGTTGTGGGAAAAAGGCCGACTACCTCTTCTCTCAAGAATGCCAAAGCCACTGTTGGTGCTGGGCAGAAGTTAGCAGAACTCTGCCCTGTTGTCAGCACTTCAGGTTTGGGGATGACAATCTCCGGAGTTTCCACTGCCGATTCTCTGGCATGCTGCTCTACAGCTCTTTGCCCGCTTTTTCTGACAGCTCAAACAAGCTTTATAAATTCTGGACTTTGAATGGGTGTAGAGAAGATAAGACTGCAGATACAACTTATGTAGGAGGATTTGTTTAATCTCTGTGTATCACCTGAGGCTAGTTACTTCACTGGGTATATGTAAGGGTTTACATCCACTTTAACTGCTTGCCGACCACCTCACAACGATATATGTTGGCAGAAGGGCTTGTACAATCAGAATCATGTACCTGTATGTTGCCCTTTAAGAGGTGGCCAGGGGGCGCATGGCAAGCTCCGTGAGTCAGGTTGCGTGGTCTCGCAGACTCGATCGCCGCGGGGATACCCTCGGTCACCTCACGGGGAGGAAGAACGGGGAGATGCTAGTGTAAACAAACATCTCCCCGTTCTGCCTAGTGACAGTGTCACTGATCTCTGCTCCCTGTGATCGGGAGCAGAGATCAGTGACGTGTCACACATAGCCACGCCCCCCCCCCCCCCACAGTTAGAAACACGCCCCAGGACACACTTAAAACCCACACTGCCACCTAGTGGTTAACCCCTTCACTGCCAGTGTCATTTACACAAGAATCAGTGGATTTGTATAGTACTGATTGCTGTATAAATGACAATGGTCCCAAAAATGTCCGATGTGTCCGCCATAATGTTGCAGTCACAATAAAAAATCGATGATTGCTGCCATTTAAAAAAAAAATAAAAAATATATATATATATATATATATATATATATATTGTGATATTGGGGTGTTTAGCTCAATTGGTAGATGCATTTTTTAGTTCACATCAGGCAGGCGTTTATGGTTAAGGGCCTGGTAGCCCACGTTTATTATAAGAAAACAAAATATTAGTCCATCCAGAAATCCCACGCAGGGGTCCAAGCTTACATTAAATACACAAAAAATCCAAATGAAAATGCTAGCCCACCTGGCTACTCTTCAGCAGTAGTGCTGATATAGGTACTTGCTCCGTCCACCAAACTGCTTGGACGCACACAGTCTTAGGCTCCTTGGACGCACACAGCTTCAAGCCCTTTAACACACAGCTTTGGACTCCTTGGACGCACACAGCTTCAACCCTTCAACGCACACAGCTTTGGGCTCTTTGGACGCACACAGCTTCAACCCTTCAACGCACACAGCTTTGGGCTCTTTGGACATGCACACAGCTTCAAGCTACTCCACTCCACCATCCCTCAAACTCCATTCCCAACAGCCCCTTCGTTATATGGGCTGTGTGCAGCTGGGCACACACCCTGCTCGTTATCACCAAGACCTGGACACAGGATTGGAGATCCCTCTTTCCTCCAATTTCACAGGGACAGAGCCTAGCTCTGTCACAATATATATTAATAAAAATGCCATAAAACTATCCCCTATTTTGTAAATGCTATAACTTTTGCGCAAACCAATCAATATACGCTTATTGGGATTTTTTTCACCAAAAATATGTAGAAGAATACGTATCGGCCTAAACTGAGGAAAACATTTTTTTATATATTTTTGGGGGATATTTATTATAGCAAAATGTAAAAAATAATGAGTTTTTTTTTAAATTGACGCTTTTTTTTGTTTATAGTGCAAAAAATAAAAACCGCAGGGGGGGATCAAATACCAACAAAAGAAAGCTCTATTTGTGGGAAAAAAGGACATCAATTTTGTTTGAGAGCCACATCGCACGACCGCGCAATTGTCAGTTAAAACGACGCAGTGCCAAAACGCAAAAAGTGCTCTGGTCAGGAAGAGGGTAAATTCTTCCGGGGCTGAAGTGGTTAAATAGACATGAAATCTGGTCTGAAAAGATGGATGACTATAACAAGGAGATCTCATATAAGGCTAAACTGACTTCTGTTACAGATCTCACTTAGGCAGCCATATTGCATCCCAGCCCAGAAGTAGGGGGTGCTCCTGGGACACCTAGAACAGTAGAAGATTTTATTTAAAGGCAACAAGTAATCATAATTATCTGCACCGACAAACTAGCCCTTTATTCTCCTACTAAGCAATAAAAATGTGACAGACTTTGTAAACCTTTCCCTACGCTATCCAAAACTATGAAAGAACGTTTTGGTTATTTACGTGAAACTCAATTTAACCCTATTTATAGATAGAATACAATTAAATGCTCCCATATAATGGTCTAAACAAGTACTAAATTATGTTATTTTTTGATGCACAATAAGTAAGCAGATTATTTCTTTTACCTGGATTACCTGCATTGGTTGGATGAGAGTCAAGAGCAGGGACTTATTTATGTGCCAAGTCATACATAGATAGACTGATACATGACCTCTGTGTTGCAGAACAGTATTCTCGTGTGTATATGCAGTGAGTGTCTTGGCCTAAAGCCCCATACACATGATCAGACTTTTCAGACGGGAGATGTGTGAAGACAATTGTTGTCGGACTTTCTGCCAACAAATGTTGGCTAGCATGTTTTCAAATTTTCCGCCAACAAATGTGTGTTGAACAAAACAGTTGAAGTTCAACTGTTCAAATTCCGCGCCATGTGAGAAAAACACAAATGAAAATAAACAATAAAAACCAGCTCCCTAGAAAAGTGAAAAAAACACCTATGGAGTGATAACAGTGATTAGGGGCGCTCTACAGAAAAATGTTACCTAAACCACTAATTTACAAAAACTGTGGCAAAAATATTTAAGACAATATAATAATCACCAGAGTGAAAATATGCACATATAATGATAACATTCATTACACTGAAAAAATAGTAGTGAACATTGGTGAACCACCATAAATAATTAAAATGATTAGCAAAGTAAAGTCCAAATGACGTGTCTCTACAATAAATTCTGCTGATCCAGAATATGGAAAACAAATATTAATCGTGATAAAACAGTAAGTCGGGAAAAAGGCTTGCGACTCCCTCCACCATAAACGCAGCACTACACCAGTTGTGAAGATGCAAGTCCAAACTGCTTACCAGATCCGATTGACCACTTTAGTTAAAAAGTAAGTCAAATAACGCTTGTACAGGATAATGCCTGCTCATATGGATAGTGATGCAAATGATAGTAGCTGGTATGTCTCTCTTCACAGACTCAAGCGGCAAATGTGGAAGAATACAAAAAGATCCATAGCATAATACTGACTTTAATAAAAAATAAGTAAAAAACAGACAGCCAAAAGGCTCCTTACATGGTTATGTGCCCGACCTGGCACTGGGACTGCTCGCTCTGACCAAAAAACTCGCTCTCCGAATCATGGAAGAGGTCCTTCCGCATTCGATATTGGCGTGCGTTCCAGGCCTGCCGACCGACAAACCAGAGGGCTGGAAGTGGCGTCGAATAGCGTGACCAAATACCGCTCCAACGTACGTTTCGTTGTTAACGTCTTCAGGAAGTGTACTGGGTCACTCGTAATTACTGCTTATATCGGATCACTCATCGAATTGTAGCGAATGAGGAAAACCGATCGTGCGCAGCCTCAGTACACTCAGGCAACACAACGAACACTAGTGATTAAAGATTTGTCAAAAACTTTAACGAATTATAACAAATACAATTGGAGACTATATCAAATCCTTAACGAATTATAGCGAATATAGTAGGAAATTATATCGGATCCCTAACAAATTCGAACGAATGGGAAAACAGGTCGTGCGCAGCCCCAGTACCACCCAGGCAACACAACGAACAGATACAATCATTGACATTCATGTCCTCAATATTAATTTGTAGGACAATGCACCAACAATACATTTTCCATTCGAAAGTAAAAATATATAAAATAAGCACATGATTAACTAATCATAGACAAATGGCAGATGAATTACTAGTCTTTTGTATGATTCTAACACAAAAAAATAAATGATATAAAAATATAACAGTAAAAAATTGTTTTTTTGAGGATATATATATTGGAAGGGATATAAAAGAAGATAAGCAATATACATGTTACACCTCCCGAACCATTGGGAGGAAACATGTACAAAAGCATGTACCGACTATAAAATAAAACAAATAAATGTAAATATGCACCAGCGCCTATCATATAAAAGGGTGTGTGCCTGCCTTAAAAAGACAGGAAACCCTATAAAATAACACTTGAGTGTAATCAGAAAAAAATGATTAACCACTCGATAAAAAATATATGAATTTAAAACTGAAAATATCATAGGAAATGGAGAGAGGATAAAGGGCCAAGATTAGAAAACAAGGTGGACCTTACTTTGTGTACCTCTAAAACCAGAGGGATTCCCTAAATTATTTCCAATCCATTAATCATTGGATAAGAAACAATTTAGATCTAGTTCGATATTCATTCCCAATGGCTGCAAAGTTTATAATTTATAAATCCATCTAGTTTCATTTTTCAAAATTTCTCTTTTCATATGTGTTCCTCTCCAGTGTCTCGTGATTTTATCAATCCCATAAAACCTACATAAAGAAGGATCACTATTATGGTACTGTTTAAAATGTCTCGAGACACTGTAATTGGGGAAACCTTTCTTTATATTAGCAAGGTGCTCATTTATTCTGATTTTTAGTTGTCTGGTGGTGCGGCCTACATATTGTAATGAACACGGACATTCCAATACGTATGTTACGTGATCTGAATTGCAAGTGATGAGAGGTTTAATCTTAAATTCCTCTCCCGTTACACATGATGTGAAATTCTGCATTTTTTTAGGTGTCCCAGGACCCCTAGCAATTTTGCATGCACGACACCTGGTACAGAAATGAAAACCAGAGCCATCCAAGAAAGTAACCAATTGCTTCAGGGGTCTGGTACATTTCGAGCTATCCGATTTCTAAGGCCTGGGGCCCTCCCATAGATTAACCTAGGCCTGTTTGAAATGGTAGATGCAAGGTCTTTATCTTTCAGTAAAACGGGCCAATATTTTTAAAAAATGGTCTCTACTTCTTTATAGTGTCTATTAAATCCCGTCACAAAAGCTAATTCGCCCTTAAAAGTGGATTTGGGCTTGGGGGTCAATAGGGATTGTCTCTCCATATTTGACACTTTGTCAAGATCTCTAGTTAGGATCTCTGACTTATACCCTTTTTCTAGGAATCGCTCTGTGAGAATTCCGGCCTGTGTAGAAAAATCAGCCTCAATAGTACAATTTCGCCTGAGTCTCATATATTGTCCCTTAGGGACTGCTCCAATCCACTGGGGGTGGTGGCAACTGTGCGTCGGCACATAGCCATTCCTGTCGGTGGCCTTAAAAAAGGTTTTGGTTTGGAACCCCCCATCTAGTTTAGTGATGGTGAGGTCCAAATAATTAACCTCTTTCATGCTTGATTCTGCTGTAAATTTCAAACCATATTTATTCCTGTTCATTGTTCCCAAAAAAGTACCAAAACTGGCCTGGTCACCCTGCCAAAACAGGATCACATCATCGATGTATCTTTTGTAGAACACCAAAGAATCATTCGTATTAAGAAAAATGCTCTCAGATTCCCATTTATTGATTACAATATTGGCTATACTCGGGGCATACCGTGCCCCCATGGCCACACCCCCTTACTGGTTATAGAAATCATTATTTGCCAAAAATAAGTTATTAGTCATAGCCAACTTTAACCCTTTTAGTAAAAAATTAATCTGTAACTTTTTAAGATTAGATTCTTTATTTAATGCCCATTTTAATGCATCCAATGCATCATTGTGCCGGATGTTAGTATAAAGGGATTCAATGTCTACTGTAATCATAATGGTATCATCTGTAGCCACCAGTCCTTGCAAAGAGATTATCAAATCTCTACTATCCTTGAGATAAGAGGGACTCAAAGGGACTAGCGTTTTAAAAAAAACATCTAAATATTCTCCCAACCTTGAAAAAAGGGAATCCATCCCACTAATAATAGGGCGACCAGGGGGAAATTCTTTATTTTTATGTACTTTGGGTAATATATACATCACGAGAATTTTAGGAACATTTGGAATGAGATACTCAGCTTCTTTGACATTTAGAATTTGTTTAATTTTTCCTTCTGACACCCACTTACTAAGTTCTATTTTTAATTCTTGGGTAGGGTCACCCCTAAGTTTCACATAGGTAGTGGAATCAGCTAGAAGTCTCCCCATCTCTTGGTAGTAGTATTCACTTGTCATTACCACCAAACCTCCCCCTTTATCAGCTGCTCTTATCACTACTTGTTTATTTTCTTCCAACGATTTTATCCCTTCCCAATTCTTATGGCTCACCCTTGCTTTTTTTATTTCCATGTCTCTTACCTCACTCTGTACCATATTTTTAAAAACTTCAATATGATGATTGGTATTTCTTTTAGGATTGAAAACTGAATTATTCCTCAGTCCACTATGGACATAGGGACAATCAGTACCCACAGGAGTAATGCCAGAACTCAAATTACTAGCAAAATGTTTCTTAATATTTAGCTTCCTGATATACTTTTCGATGTTGACAAATACCTCAAAATTATCAACATCTTTACTGGGCGCAAATTTTAATCCCTGATTCAAAACCTCCATTTCCTGTTTATTAAATACTATATCTGTTAAATTAAAAATACCCTGTCCTACTTGTCTCTTTTTCATTCTCCCTCTTTTTCCTCTCTTTCTACCTGATCTTTGAAAAGATGAGGTGAATTGGGTTGGATACGATAGGGTTCTTTCCATCCCCTCCATTCCCCCCCCCCCCCGGTGATTCTGATGAGGACCAGGTCTTCCCCTAAAATTCCCTCTAAAAACCCCTCTTGGGGGTCTTGGGGGATATTGACTTTGGTTATAATCATAATAACCGTAGTCCTGGGGCCTATTGTCTAAAGGGCCGTATCTATTATAGGTCTGCACCAGACAAGGGGTGGGGTAGGGGTATTGATTGGATGGAGGATGGTTGGTTTTAGGGGGAAGATTAGTTTTAGAGGGTAGAGAATTTTTAGTCGTTTTTTTGGGGGTGCTGGCTTGCGCTTTAGAAGCTTTAGCCGCTGTTACTGGAACCTGTTCTCTCTCAACTGATAATTCAGATCCAGAAGTAGATAGTAAGGTCTCCTGCCATTTGTAAACCTTGTTTTGTTCATAATCTTTAATATCTCTTTGGTACTTTTTTGTTTTCTTGGTTTGGATCTCAATATCATATTTAGCTAAATGGGTCTGTAAATTTTTTGCTTTTTCCACATACTCATTACTGGCTTTGAATGGCTCAATTTTTTCTTTCAGGTCTGCGATTTTCTTATCTAAAATCGCAGCTTTGGTTTGCCGTTTTCTGACCATTAGCTGCATTAGTTTTTGTTCGCAACCATTGAAAAACTGGTACCACTCATCCAGCAATTGTAAATCTTCAGCCCCCTCATTAGGACTGATATCCCACCTTAGTCTCCAGGGAGTCAAATTCTGGCTGATATACATATCAAAGGAAGTGACATCCCACCATAACCTAATTTGCTTCTCCATATCAAATTGTAATTGTTTAAAACCCCTTTCTAGGTCAAGATTGGGGCTAGGTGCCTGTTGAAACACTTCTTCTATATTAATGTGCCATTCCTTCATAAAGTTAAACACATCCATGCCAGCGTGAATTTGTGAAAAAATAAGAGTAAATATTCCCTTATAATTTAATAAAGTGAACAAAATAGTTTAAGTTCAACTGTTCAAATTCCGCACCATGTGAGAAAAACACAAATGAAAATAAACAATAAAAAGCATCTCCCTAGAAAAGTGAAAAAAACACCTATGGAGTGATAACAGTGATTAGGGGCGCTCTACAGAAAAATGTTACCTAAACCACTAATTTACAAAAACTGTGGCAAAAATATTTAAGACAATATAATAATCACCAGAGTGAAAATATGCACATATAATGATAACATTCATTACACTGAAAAAATAGTAGTGAGGCTATGTGCCGACGCATAGTTGCCACCACCCCCAGTGGATTGGAGCAGTCCCTAAGGGACAATATATGAGACTCAGGCGAAATTGTACTAATGAGGCTGATTTTTCTACACAGGCCAGAATTCTTACAGAGCGATTCCTAGAAAAAGGGTATAAGTCAGAGATCCTAACTAGAGATCTTGACAAAGTGTCAAATATGGAGAGACAATCCCTATTGACCCCCAAGCCCAAATCCACTTTTAAGGGCGAATTAGCTTTTGTGACGGGTTTTAATAGACCCTATAAACAAGTAGAGACCATTTTTAAAAAATATTGGCCCATTTTACTGAAAGATAAAGACCTTGCATCTACCATTTCAAACAGGCCTAGGTTCATCTATAGGAGGGCCCCGGGCCTTAGAAATCAGATAGCTCGAAATGTACCAGACCCCTGAAGCAATTGGTTACTTTCTTGGATGGCTCTGGTTTTCATTTCTGTACCAGGTGTCCTGCATGCAAAATTGCTAGGGGTCCTGGGACACCTAAAAAAATGCAGAATTTCACATCATGTGTAACGGGAGAGGAATTTAAGATTAAACCTCTCATCACTTGCAATTCAGATCACGTAACATACGTATTGGAATGTCCGTGTTCATTGCAATATGTAGGCCGCACCACCAGACAACTAAAAATCAGAATAAATGAGCACCTTGCTAATATAAAGAAAGGTTTCCCCAATTACAGTGTCTCAAGACATTTTAAACAGTACCATAATAGTGATCCTTCTTTATGTAGGTTTTATGGGATTGATAAAATCACGAGACACTGGAGAGGAACACATATGAAAAGAGAAATTTTGAAAAATGAAACTAGATGGATTTATAAATTATAAACTTTGCAGCCATTGGGAATGAATATCGAACTAAATTGTTTCTTATCCAATGATTAATGGATTGGAAATAATTTGGGGAATCCCTCTGGTTTTAGAGGTACACAAAGTAAGGTCCACCTTGTTTTCTAATCTTGGCCCTTTATCCTCTCTCCATTTCCTATGATATTTTCAGTTTTAAATTCATATATTTTTTATCGAGTGGTTAATCATTTTTTTCTGATTACACTCAGGTGTTATTTTATAGGGTTTCCTGTCTTTTTAAGGCAGGCACACACCCTTTTATATGATAGGCGCTGGTGCATATTTACATTTATTTGTTTTATTTTATAGTCGGTACATGCTTTTGTACATGTTTCCTCCCAATGGTTCGGGAGGTGTAACATGTATATTGCTTATCTTCTTTTATATCCCTTCCAATATATACCGTATATACTCGAGTATAGGCCGACCCGAATATAAGCCGAGGCCCCCAATTTACCCCCAAAAAAACTGGCAAACTTATTGACTCGTGTATAAGCCGAGGGTGAGACATGCCTGTCCATCCCTGTGTGTGTGTCCGTCCATCCCTGTGTGTCCGTCCATCCCTGTGTGTCCGTCCATCCCTGTGTGTCCGTCCATCCCTGTGTGTGTGTCCGTCCATCCCTGTGTGTCCGTCCATCCCTGTGTGTCCGTCCATCCATCCCTGTGTGTGTGTGTGTCCATCCATCCATCCATCCCTGTGTGTGTGTGTGTCCATCCATCCATCCATCCCTGTGTGTGTGTGTCTCCATCCATCCATCCATCCATCCCTGTGTGTGTGTGTCTCCATCCATCCATCCCTGTGTGTGTGTGTCTCCATCCATCCATCCATCCCTGTGTGTGTGTGTGTATCCATCCATCCCTGTGTGTGTGTCCATGTGTGTGTGTGTGTGTGTGTGTGTGTGTGTGTGTGTGTCCAGCCTACCTGTGTCCCGAGCCTGTGTCCCGTGCCTTGCCTCCTTGCCTCCGTCCCGTGCCTTGCCTCCTTGCCTCTGTCCCGTGCCGTGCCTTGCCTCCGTCCCGTGTCGTGCCTTGCCTCCGTCCCGTCCCGTGCCGTGCCTTGCCTTGCCTCCGTCCCGTGCCTTGCCAGGATCGCCGCTCTTCGTCGGCGCCTCGGCGGACATTCTACCATTCAAACGCCGCGCCTCCGCCTTCGCCTGTGATAGGCGGAACACTGAATTTCCCAGCAGCCTGTGTTCCGCCTATCACGGACATCGTCTCATCCTCGTCCGTAGTACGAGGATGAGACGATGTCCGTGATAGGCGGAACACAGGCTGCTGGGAAATTCAGTGTTCCGCCTATCACAGGCGAAGGCGGAGGCGCGGCGTTTGAATGGTAGAATGTCCGCTGTCTGTCTGCTCGACACGCTGATCGAGCAGGCAGACAGCGATGACTCGAGTATAAGCCGAGGGGGGCACTTTCAGCCTCAAAAAAGAGGCTGAAAATCTCGGCTTATACTCGAGTATATACGGTATATCCTCAAAAAAACAATTTTTTACTGTTATATTTTTATATCATTTATTTTTTTGTGTTAGAATCATACAAAAGACTAGTAATTCATCTGCCATTTGTCTATGATTAGTTAATCATGTGCTTGTTTTATATATTTTTACTTTCGAATGGAAAATGTATTGTTGGTGCATTGTCCTACAAATTAATATTGAGGACATGAATGTCAATGATTGTATCTGTTCGTTGTGTTGCCTGGGTGGTACTGGGGCTGCGCACGACCTGTTTTCCCATTCGTTAGAATTTGTTAGGGATCCGATACAATTTCCTAATATATTTGCTATAATTCGTTAAGGATTTGATATAGTCTCCAATTGTATTTGTTATAATTCGTTAAAGTTTTTGACAAATCTTTAATCACTAGTGTTCGTTGTGTTGCCTGAGTGTACTGAGGCTGCGCACGATCGGTTTTCCTCAATCGCTACAATTCGATGAGTGATCCGATATAAGCAGTAATTACGAGTGACCCAGTACACTACCTAACAACGAAACATACGTCGGAGCGGTACTTGGTCACGCTATTCGACGCCAATTCTGGCCCTCTGGTTTGTCGGTCGGCAGGCCTGGAACGCACGCCAATATCGAATGCGGAAGGACCTCTTCCATGATTCGAAGAGCGTGTCTTTTGGTCAGAGCGAGCAGTCCCAGTGCCAGGTCGGGCACATAAACATGTAAGGAGCCTTTTGCCTGTCTGTTTTTTTACTTATTTTTTATTAAAGTCAATATTATGCTATGGATCTTTTTGTATTCTTCCACATTTGCCGCTTGAGTCTGTGAAGAGAGACATACCAGCTACTATCATTTGCATCACTATCCATATGAGCAGGCATTATCCTGTACAAGCGTTATTTGACTTACTTTTTAACTAAAGTGGTCAAACGGATCTGGTAAGCAGTTTGGATTTGCATCTTCACAACTGGTGTAGTGCTGCGTTTATGGGGGAGGGAGTCGCAAGCCTTTTTCCCGACTTACTGTTTTATCACGATTAATATTTGTTTTCCATATTCTGGATCAGCAGAATTTATTATAGACACATGTCATTTGGACTTTACTTTGCTAATCATTTTAATTATTTATGGTGGTTCACCAATGTTCACTACTACTTTTTCAGTGTAATGAATGTAATCATTATATGTGCATATTTTCACTCTGGTGATTATTATATTGTCTTAAATATTTTTGCCACAGTTTTTGTAAACTAGTGGTTTAGGTAACATTTTTCTGTAGAGCAACAAATGTGTGTTGTTGGATTTTACAATCGTCTGTACACAAGTCCATCGGACAAAAGTCCAAAGTACAAACACGCATGCTCGGAAGCAGAAGCGGTCGGTCTTGTAAACTAGCGTTCGTAATGGAGAATTAACATTTGTGGCGTGGCAAATTATGAAATCTCCAAATGCAGCGCACAATTCTCTTCTTCTTTAATGGGATAATAATGAAGCTGCTTTGCTGGTGATACTGATGGAGTTATTGCAAATGAAGTTTCAAAGGCTTTTTTTTTCTAGCGATATTAAGAAGAATATTATCATATTTTTTTTATTTGGGCAAGTTACCACAACACCATTACCCCATAGTTTTTAAGATCAAAGATACAACTATGTTGGTGTCCCTTGTCAACTTTACATTGTATTTTTTTTAATGTAAAGCCCGTACACACGATCAGAAATTCAGCCAGCAAAAGACCGATAAGAGCTGTTGGTCAGAAAATGCGACCATGTGTATGGTCCATCGGACTTTTGCTGGTCGCATTCCCACCAGCAAAAGATTGAGAGCAGGTTCTACGCATGCTCAGAAACAATTCAACACATGCTCGGAAGCATTGAGCTTAATTTTCTTGGCTCTTCGTAATGTTGTTTAGTCACCGCGTTCTTGACGGTCGAAAGTTCCGCAAACTTTTGTGTGACCGTGTGTATGCAAGCCAAGCTTGAGCTGGAAATCCAAGATTTTTCCGACAGAAATTCCACTCGTGTGTACGGGGCATCGCAGCCTAATTCCCAAACTGTCATTTGAAGTAAAACACATAGCCAAGTATTATTCTACACATTATTTTTTATTGTGCATTAAAAAAAGAAAACAAATAAAATTAGACATGCTATCTGCCAATAGCACTTAACCAAAAAGTGCATTCTGTGCATTAAAAAATATAGAAAATATACCATATCAAATCATTATTCAACTAAAAAAATCATGTTAAAGCAATAAATCCAAGGCCAATAATAAATAACACGTTATCTCCTCTGATTGCACAACATGTCTGGTTGATGAACGACCTTTAGAAATGAACTGAAAAGCACAAAATGAAAAGCACTAAATGAAAAATGTGAAAATAAAAGCGCAAATCAACACTCACTAAACCTCTACTAACACAAAATTAGCAGAAGGAGCCCAAAGGGTGGCGCTAAAGAGCATTACGTTCGTAATTGTTGGCCAACAATTGTGTGGCCGTGTGTATGCAAGACAAGTTTGAGCCAACGCCCTTCGGACAAAATTTCATGGTTTTGTTGGCCAACAATCCAATCGTGTGTTAGATTAGAAGGGATTAGAAGGGATCTCTTAATATATGAAGTCTTGCCTTGGCAGTGCTTTAGTCCAGGCAACCCATGTAGGTGTTGTTGGTAGAACTGGGGTCAATTCACTGATGAAGGTCACAAGACTCATTTTTCGGAAATATCGCATGAGATAATAAGAGAGTTAATCAAAGTAAAATATTGAATGTGAAGTAAATATCATAAAAAAATTTGATAAATTAGTCAATTTACTAAAGAACGCACACATTTGTTATTTATCACATGCCAGTAGGCAGTCAGTACTTTAAAGAGCGTCTGCGGACAGAGTGTGGCCCAGCTCCCTCCTCTCTCTCTGTAATTGATAGCAGCGGGAGCCAATGGCCTTCATTGCTGTCTCTGAGCTTATGAGGAGGAAGAGAACCGATGCTCTTGTGCACATCGCTGCATCGAGATCGGGTTCAGGTAAGTATAATGGGTATCGTTTAATGTAGAGAATGTATTAAGGTAAAAAAAAAAAAATCTTCAGCCTGTAGAACCACTTTAAATTCCCTCTTGTTGCTTTTCCACAGCAATAAGTTCAGGGTTTTTTTCAGCAGGAATGCAGGGGAATGCAGTTCCAACACCTACAGAACTGAATATATGTAATAGCAAGGGGTGCTGCGGTGTGCTATAGGTTCTATTGATGCTGCCTGCTGAGAGTTCTATTGTTACTGGAGGGAACATTTTTGCAAAGGAAGGGGGTCTATTGTTGCTGGGAGTGGGTCTTATGTTACTGGAGGATTAATTGTTGCTGGGAGGAATCCATTGTGGAGGGAGGGGTCTTTGTTGCTTTCTGCTGGAGGATCTATTGATGCTGGCTGCTGGGGAATATATTGTTGCTGAAGGGGATCTATTTTTGCAGGGGGGGTCTATTGTTTCTAGGGAGGTCTTCTGTTGCTCATGGAGGAGCTATTGTTGCTGGGGGTGGGTCTTATGAAGGGGGTCAATTGTTACAGGGAAGAGTCTACTGTGGAGGGAGGGTCTACGATTGCTGGCTGCTGGAGGGCCTACTGATGCTGGCTGTTTGGAGCCCATTGTTACCAATTCCATACTAAACACTTAGCACCACAAAATGATACTTGGTTCTGTATTCCCTGAAAGGGGTGGTACTGGGAGGTGGGTAAGAGGTGGAACCAAGGAACAGTGCTCGGAGGTGGGTAGGGGTGGAGTCAATGGGTGGCTCAGAAGGGAGGATTTCCTGCACCTATTCTCTGAGAAGAAAAGCTCTGAATAAGTCAGGTGCTGTTAGCCAGTCAGAGTGTGAATGCCACCATACAAGCTTCCAATGTCATAAAGATTAGAATGAAAATACCTTATCAGAATGTCCATAATATAAGTAAATAAATGAAAAATGAGTGCAATAATTGTATGTCATTTTTAGATTGCTCACTTGTTGGCTCCAGTAATTTGTGTTGTGAACAGATGTAATTTAGTTTGTAATGGTTCCGTATTAAAAACCTCTGGTTAGACCTGAAGGCACCGGTAGACTGACATCACAGTAGAAACTTGTTGCCTCCTAAAGCTGACTTGAAAGTGCTGAGCATACAGGTTTATGTCAAAAGGAAGAATGGGAGGGGGGGGAGGGGGGTTGAAGCAAACTTGCAAGAGAAATAAGGTCATTAAAAAAAAGACAAGGGGACACTCTGCGTCTGTAGGAAAAGAGTTTTAACCTTCACATATGGAAAGGCTTCTTCCCAGTTATGCCCTGTACACACGGTCGGACTTTCCGATGGAAAAATGTGCGATCGGATCCTGTCAGAAAATCCGATCGTGTGTGGGCTCCATCAGACTTTTTCCATCGGAAATTCCGACACACAAAGTTCAAGAGTTGGATCTAAAATTTTCCGACAACAAAATACGATCATTTAAATTCCGATCGTATGTAGACAATTCCGACGGACAAAGTGCCATGCATGCTCAGAATAAATTACGAAACGAAAGTTATTGGCTACTGGCCTCTTTATAGTCCCGTTGTACGTGGTGTACCTCACCTCGTTCTGAACAAACAGATTTTCTGACAACTTTGTGCGACCGTGTGTATGCAAGACAAGTTTGGGCCAAAATCCGTTGGAAAAAATCTGATGGATTTTGTCGTCGGAATGTCCGATCATGTGTACAGGGCATAACAGCTGTGAAAATGTGGAATAGACTCCGTTTAAGAACTAGTTCTGGCCAGCTCACAAGATTGTTTAAAAAAGCTGGATGCATTCCTAAATGCACAAAATATAACTGGATACTAACCTTTATAGGTAATAACACCAGATTGTTAATCCAGTGAATATCCAATTGTCTGGGGGATCAGGATGGAATTTTTTCCCCATCGCTGGAGCAAATTGAATCATGTAGGTATACGATTCCATATATGTGGGTTTTCTATTTATTTTTTTATTTTTCTTAAACTCGATAGACTTATGCCTTTTTTCATGTTAACTATGTAACCACACAAAGACTGCGATGGTTGATCAGCTTCTGAAAGTGATAGCAACCAGGCTGTCATTCTGGCCTGCCAGCTCTAAAGTGGTAGTCATAGGCATGTGCAGGGGGTGTGCCTGGGCACACCCTAATCACCCTGTGTGGTGCCTATTCCCCCTACTGCCTGGGTTTCTCTCTGTGTTGAGCCCCTCCACCACAGTACTGCTGGCTTTCCTCCTATCCTCTCCCCTCTGGCTGCTTTAGGAGATGTTTCAGGAGTGATGGAAGGTGCCAATCAATATGTCATTGACCAGCCCCTTCCTTTTCTAAATGAACACAATGAAAACACTCACTCACTGTGTTCAATCATACCTGAAGCATAGGAAACGTGTTTAATCATACCTGAAGCATAGCAAACTGTGTTTACCATGCTTCCATTTGTGAATGAACAGGAAGCAGCTCAGCACAGAGCACTTCCCATTCATTCACTGTTCCATGCAGCTGAGGCTGGCGAGAAAGGCACGTGTGTCCGAGCTTTGGGGTGCACACCCTAATCCAATACTCTGCGCACACCTATGGTGGTGGTAAAGTCTATTAACCACTTACCGACTGCCGATGTACGCCCCTACTTTAAGGACGGATATCGTTTTTATGGCAGCAGCTAGCTGCCATAACCCCAGTATCCCCGTGTTCTGCCAGCAGTTGGCTAGAAGATAAAAGTTTCGCCGTGAGATCACTTTTATCGGTGGCGAGAGGGGGCCCCCCTCTCGCCGCGATCCTGTGCCCTCCACCACTTATCAAAACTGTCTGCATCGTCGAAGTCGATCTCGCGTGTCAAAACATCACTTCCGCCCATACTTCTTAAAGACATTTTTTTATGTCATTTTTTCAAAATGACAAAAACTTGACTTTTTGACCCCAGATCTTTAAGAGGACCCGTCATGCTTTTTTCTATTACAAGGGATGTTTACATAGGAGGAGGATGTCATCAATATATCGTTTCCAGAGAACCAACTCAGGTTTGGCCTCCTGATATATGACATCCTCCTCCCATTTGGCCATAAAGAGATTGGCCATACTAGGGGCAAATTTAGCCCCCATGGCAACACCTCTTTTTTGGACATAATATGAACCATCGTACCAAAAATATTTTTTTTCCATAGCAAATTTAAGAAGCCTCATAATAAAATCAGTCTGTTGTGGATGTAGGGTATCATGTTGTAAGAAATGCTCGACAGCCTCCATTCCATGCTCATGTGAGATAATGGTATAAAGGGATGATACATCCGCTGTTGCGAAAATAAAGGCATCATCCCAACAAATATCTTTCAACAAATTTATAACCTGCTTGGAATCTCTCAAATATGATGGACATTCCATAAAGAAGACATTCCATAAAGAAGACATTCCAAGGTATTTAGTAAGAGGCATGATGAGTTTTTTGAAGTTGTCATTTTTTCCCACAATTCTTTGCAAAATCAAGATTTTTTTTACTTTTTTTTTTCACAAAATTGTCATATTATCAGTTTATTTCTCACACAGCATATGCATTACACCCCAAAACACATTCTGCTATTACTCCCGAGTACGGCGATACCACATGTGTGAGACTTTTACACAGTGAGGCCACATACAGAGGCCCAACATGCAGGGAGCGCCATCAGGCGTTCTGGAGCACCCAGGACAATTCTGACATTTCTCTCCTACATGTAAAAATCATCATTTATTTGCTAGAAAATTACATCGAATCCCAAAACATTATATATGTTTTTTTAGCAAACACCCTGGAGAATAAAATGGTGGTCGTTGCAACTTTTTATCTCGCACGGTATTTGCACAGCAATTTTTTTAATGCTTTTTTTTGGAAAAAAAACAGTTTTGTGCTTAAAAAAAAAAAAAACACAGTAAAGTTAGCCCAATTTTTGCATAATGTGAAAGATGAAGTTACACCGAGTAAATCGAAACCTAACATGTCACTCTTCAAAATTGCACAGGCTCGTGGAATGGCGCCAAAAGTCGCTACTTAAAAATCCCCATAGGCGACGATTTAATTTTTTTTTTTACTGGTTATATGTTTTGAGTTACAGAGGAGGTCTAGGGCTAGAATTATTGCTCTCGCTCTAACGTTCGCAGCGATACCTCACATGTGTGGTTTGAACACCGTTTTCATATGTGGGCGGGACTTACGTATGTGTTCGCTTCTGCATGCGAGCACATGGGGACAGGGGCGCTTTAAAAAAAAATAAAAAAATTATTGTTCATTTTACTTTATTTATTTTAGTTTGACATTTTTTTCCCCAAAAATAATTTTTTGGATCACTTTTATTCCTATTACAAGGAATGTAAACATCCCTTGTAATAGGAATATGGCATGACAGGTCCTCTTTACAGTGAGATATGGGGTCAATAAGACCCCACATCTCCCCTCTAGGCTGGGAAGCCTGAAAAAAAAAAAAGATTCTGGATTTGATCGTATTGGCGAGTCGGTAGAAGCACCGGAGGGCGGCGGGAGGGGGGGGTGTCTATGGCTGGGTATTGCAGGGTATCACCGACTATGGCTGGGTATGGCTGGGTATATCAGAGTATGGCTGGGTATCTCAGAGTATGGCGTTGCAGAGTATTGCGTTGCAGAGCATTGCAGGATATTGCAGGGTGTTGCAGAGCATTGCAGAGTGTTGCACGGTATTGGAGGGTGTTGCAGAGCATTGCAGAGTGTTGCAGGGTATTGGTGGGTGTTGCAGAGCATTGCAGAGTGTTGCAGAGCATTGCAGAGTGTTGCAGGGTATTGGCGGGCGTTGCAGGGTATTGCAGAGTGTTGCAGAGTGTTGCAGGGTATTGCAGAGTAATGCAGAGTATTGCAGGGTATTGCAGGGTAATGCAGAGTATTGCAGGGTAATGCAGAGTATTGCAGGGTAATTCAGAGTATTGCAGGGTAATGCAGAGTATTGCAGGGTAATGCAGGGTATTGCAGTGTAATGCAGAGTATTGCAGAGTATTGCAGGGTATTGCAGGGTATTGCAGGGTATTGCAGAGTATTGCAGGGTATTGCAGGGTATTGCAGGGTATTGCAGAGTAATGCAGGGTATTGCAGAGTAATGCAGAGTAATGCAGAGTAATGGCAGGGTAATGCAGAGTATTGCAGGGTAGTGCAGAGTAATGCAGAGTAATGGCAGGGTAATGCAGAGTATTGCAGTGTAATGCAGAGTATTGCAGTGTAATGCAGAGTATTGCAGAGTATTGCAGGGTATTGCAGAGTATTGCAGAGTATTGCAGAGTAATGCAGGGTATTGCAGAGTAATGCAGGGTATTGCAGAGTAATGCAGAGTAATGGCAGGGTATTGCAGAGTATTTGCAGGGAATTGAGGGGTTAATTTTCGGTGAGCAGCGATGTGGGCACTGCAGATGCAGCCCACATCGCTGCTGACACCAATCTCTTCCCCCTCCGCTGTTCCGATCGGTACAGAGAGGGGGAGGGAGGAACCAGCATCATAACATGACGCCGGTTTGTTTACAAGTGATCACTCCGTCATTTGACGGAGCGATCACGTGGTAAACGGCCGATATGAGCGGCCGTTTACCGTGATCTGTGATGCGCCGGGTCCTGTGGACCCGGCGGTCACGGATGCTCTCGAGTGCGCGCCCCAGGGGGCGCGCGAGAGCGGAATTCTGGGAGGACGTCATATGACGACCTTCCAGAGTTAAGAAACCGCCCTGAAGCCGTCATTCGGCTATAGGGCGGTTATTAAGTGGTTAATCTAGGCTTATCTGTAGGTCAAAGTGGTTTGTAAGGGTTTACAACCACTTTAAAGAAGAAGAGAATGTGCGCTGTATTTGGAGATTTCTTAATTTGCCACGTCACAAATGTTATTTCTCAATCACGAAAGCTAGTTTACAAGACCGACCGCTTCTGGCTCGTCCTTGCTTCCGAGCATGCATGTTTGTACTTTGGACTTTTGTCCATCGGACTTGTGCACACACGATCGGAAAATCTGACAGACATTTGTCCGTGGAAAATTTTAAAACCTGCTACCCAACATTAGTCCAAAAATGCGACAACAATTGTCCGATGGAGCATACAAACGGTCGGATTTTCCGCCAACAGTCTGTCGTCACAAATTTCCCATCGGAAAATCCGATCGTGTGTACGAGGCTGAAGTCTTTTTGCACTTGTCCTTGCTGGAGTTAAAGATAATTCGGTCATTCAGACAAGTTGGAAATTACTTCTATAGTAAAATCTGTACAGCAGAATTCTGTGGTCATTTACATAAATGTTCGTTTAGATTGCTACTTTGAACTACTCATCATAGCAGTAACCCACAACTTACATCCTGAACAGTCTAGAACTTCCACTGCTCAGAGACCCCCTGCCTCACTCTCAGAGACACGCTGACACTCCGAACTACTCCCGACACCAGTTGTTGTTGAAGGTAGTTCAGGGTGTCAGAGTGAGGCTCTAATTGGCTTTAAAAAAGTTGATCTTGGGGTGCAGAGCACTGCACCCCGAGACCACCCACATAGCAAATCAACATTCTATTGTCTTCCTGTTTCTCCTGCCAGCCAATCAGGACAGGAAGCAGGTCCTAAAACCGGATTGACCAGGGGGAGAAGCGAGAGGATTGGCTGGGAGGAGAAGCCGGGGAAACCTGCAAGTGACAGCCAAAGAGATGGCATAGGGCACTGGGTATCGCTATATAGAAGCCAGGACTCATCCATCCAAAAAGAAAGCGCCCTCGATGATAAAGAACATGCTCCTTTGCCTGGTGCCAACATCACTCAAGGAGCATGCACAGTCAATGAGTGCGTTTCCAGGCGTAACTGTCTCTTCATCAGATCCCTATACCATCTCTTTGACTGTCGCCTGTCGGTTTCCCTCATGATTGGATGCTGACCGCTGGCACTGCAAATCCTGTCACTTACGCCTGAATCCTGCTTGTTGCTGTGAGTGCAACTTACAATGTTTTAATAAAGTGTGTGTTTTTAATACTACACTATGGTGGCCTTTGTGCCTATTGTTTCTCTCTCCTTGTTTGCATGTCTGTTCAAGGTCTGGTAGTATTGCAGATCCAACGTTCAACTTTTTCAGAAGCAAGGGTTAGCAATGGCTGCCTACATATTGCTCTCACGACAGGTCTCCTTTATGCAGTCATTTGTATTGAAACTATCCAAAGAGAATGCAAGAAGAAAAAGAATGAATAAATAATATCATGCTTTGCTACTTTTCAGCGATCGGCCATGTACAAAAAAATGTACTGATTGTTTGAAGAATCGTCCTGTGTGTTGCCAGCCCAGGGCCTCCTTAATAACAGTTTAAGACATTTGGCACAAATAAGCTTTGCTTCTGGAGACAGATAAGAGCAAGGTTAAAGGGGCAGGCTTTGGGAGGGGTGATTGATCATTAATTGTACACAAAAGGACTCAGAGCCTTTTGAAAGATTTTTCCCTGGGGGAATAGGAGGAGGAGGGGCACTAGGGGAAGTGTTTGCAGAAGACAGGGGGACCCCCCTCCTCCTTCTCCTCCTCCCCCCCTCCTTCCTTGGAGAGAGGCCTCACAAACACCCAGCTGCAAGGGACGTAGATCTGCAAAGGACTATTGCAAGGAGTTGGCTGGGGACAGAAGGAAGGAGGGTCAGGGTGTGACAGAGAAGGGAGGGCTAGCTGAAGGTAAGCGAAAGTTTCCTTGGTGCGATGAGTGAGGCTTTGAAAGAGTGTTAAAAGGAGAGAAAACCAGGGAAAAAGAAAATCCTAAAGACTAGAGGGTGAAAGAAGAGCATGCGGCAAGTTGGCACACAGCTGGCAACAAGCAATGCAACTGAAGTGGCAAACTTAGACAACTGACAATGGTCTATCAGCTTGCAATTAAGCAATGTGTCCTTCGCCCGGGTCATCAAGAGCTACAACTTGACATCAGAACCTGAGGACTACAGGAGGACAGCGGATCTTAATACCAGAACCATTGGGGGATTATTAGAATTAACACAACGCTACTTACCGTGAAGTGTAGCCAGGAGTTCTTGGCCCAAACTACCATACAGAACCGAAGATGTTGGACCGAGGATCAGTGTTGGTTTGGGAATGGCAGGATGAATCTTTTCTCTGGAGACCCTACAGCCCACAGGTGGCTCATTACATTGAGCAGGTGCTACAGGAGACCCCTAGGTCCAGCTCAGTGAGCCTCGGGGAGGCCGATGCCAGTCTCACCGCCTACATTCTGGATCTCATCTCTATGAATCAATTCCGTCTGGATACAGGTGAGCCGTCCTCTGTGAGGGCAGGTATGCACAAGACTACTAAGGGTCAGGTTTCCAGGGAAGACGATGGTGGGGCCAGCAGGTGCAGGCTTGACGGGCAATGATGTGTGGAAGGACAGGTGCAATGTACTATTCTGGCGAAGAACAGCAGGGTTTAATTTTAGACACCAATCTACAGTCAGTGCACTAACTTAGTTTTTCTGCACCTAACTGCAGAGTGCTTGCAAGATCTTGGGAGCATCTTATCTCTCACAAAGATTTTCCAATGTTTGGAATGTGTCTGTGTTCAATGTTTCCTTGTTGGCGCTAACCCTAACTGTGATGTGGTGGATACAAGTAGTCTGAGGTCCAGATGAGGAAATGGAAAAGTTCTGGTAATCAAGGTTAGCCGACGTATAGTCAAGAAGTTGTTTCTGGTTTGATTAGTGAGATCGCTTATACCTACCAACCACATTACAGAGTGAGCACCTACCTAAACAATCCATTCATGCTATATCTTGTTAGGTAAAGCCGTGTACACACGGTCGGATTTTCCGACGGGAAATGTTCAATATGAGCTTGTTGTTGGAAAGTCCAAGCATGTGTATGCTCCATCAAACATTTGCTGTCAGACTTTCCGCCAACAAATGTTTGAGAGCGGATTCTCAAACTTTCCACCAACAAATTTTGTTGTCGGATTTTCCGATCGTGTGTACACAAGTCCGTAGGACAAAAGTCCTAACTATTGAACTTCCTTTTTATCAGCTGTCATACGTCTTGTACGACACTATGCTCCTAATTGTTGGCCAACTTTGTGTGACCGTGTGTATGCAAGACAAGTTTGAGCCAACATCCTTCGGACAAAAATTCACGATTTTGCTGTCAGAAAATCCGATTGTGTGTACGGGGCATTATACTATATAGCTGTTTCAAGATGACACAATATCTGAATTTGTGTAGGTAGTATATGTACACATAAAGTGTTCAGTCATTCAAGTTGGACAATCAGGAGTTGATTGCATATGTATGGGCACACCGTGACTGCTGCAGATGTCACCTGCCTAGCAGTGTCTGATTGGAACATAAACATAATACTGTTGCATGTATATGGGGAGTATGCAGGCATCTAAGTATAGTTATGTAAAAGTATCTGTCTAGCTGTTTATGCATGCAAAAGGCCAATGAGAAGAAGATGACATTCAATTTGTTCAGATAAAGAGTTGAATGACTTGCCAGGCACCAACAAGATGCTTTTGCAGAGATTGTTCTGTTTAGGGATTCTAGGAGGTAATAATGACTGTTTCTAATTTGTTACTCACAATACATTTTTCCAACTTGCTGGAAAATTTCTGTTCAACCTGACTAACCCTTCCCTCTTTGAGCGATATAATATGTTAAAGTGGAACTAAACCTTAATATGACCCTAGCGTATTCCCACTACTTTCCTAACCTAATCTGCAAGTGCAACTATCACCTGACTATGGCTCTAGAGTCCATCCCACCCTGCGCCACTTGGACACATATTGTGGCGCAGGGTGGGATTTGTTCACCGGATGTACTACTAATTAGCTGCTCTGGCAAGGGCAGCCAATCAGTAGGCATGGTCTGCTCTTAGACTCAAAGATACCACCCCCCACGCTACTACCAAGCGCCGGATGTAACCCCTGGACCAGAAACAAAGGGAGTTCGGATCGGCTGTCAAGTAAGTGTTAGAGGGGTGATTTTTACAATTATAAAAGGGGAATAGGCAGATTTCTTAAGTTGGCCATACATTGGTACGTTATAGAGGGCGGATAGGCCGGTTTCCCACACTGGTATTATTAGAGGAGGATAGGCCATTTTCTGAAGCTGACCTTACACTGGTAGGTTATAGAGGGGGATAGTCTAGTTTCTTTGGCTAGCCATACGCTTGTAGATTTAGGTATGAATGCTCATACAAAAAATATCATTAGTATAATCAATAAAACTTTGAGAGTTGACAAATATAACTGGAAAACACTTCAAAATGTAATTTCCTTTTAAAACCTTATTTTGGAATGAATGGAATTTCTCTTCCAAAAACCACACTCACTTTTAACTTTTCCTTTGATTTTTTTTTTTTTTCATCTGTGGTTAACCCCATAAACAAAGAAATATGAAAAAAAAAAACATTTTTGGAACGTTTCTGTCAAACAAAATTCTACTGGTGTATGGTCTTTAGTTTGATACTGGCCTGCTTGAACAGCTCCAGTTTATCAGTGGGTTGTATACGCAACAACAGCAACCTCCAAAACCACTGACAAAGGGCAGATGTCTCACTACTCTTCATTATGAAGCAGACATCTTCAACTCTAAGCGGTGTTTAGAGAAGGCTACCCTACAACATCTAACGACATGTTCAATAATGCATCCGCAGACATATTGTATGTTACACTGTGCATTCTCAAATATACCGTGGGGGTCATTTACTAAAACTGAATGGTGTAACATTTGGTGCAGCTCTGCTTAAAGAAACCAATCAACTTCCAGGTTTTGTTGTCAAAGGTTAATTGAACAAGCTGAAGTTAGAAGCTGATTGGCTACAACGCACAGCTGCACCGGATTCTGAGTGCATCAGTTTTAGTAAATCTCCCACCCTATATACAATAATATATATATAGGTTCAGAAAATTAGACAAATTAGAAGGCATCATCAGTAGCATATCCCTGTATACATGTGTGATTATTTCTAGTATGTGCCTGTAACACTCTACAGAAAATGTGCAAAACATGTAATCTTAATGGACAGTTTTAGATATTCCTTGGGAAGCTTGGGAAAAGTAATTGGAGAGTTTGCAAATTAGTGTAGACAGACCACAATGCTGTAATCTGATTTACAAGGAGTGGACATGTATTGATTAAATTGCAGGTTTACTATCTCAGTGTTAGGTGAACAAAAAATCTTTGCTTTCCATTTGGACCCACAGCTCTTTGTCCTTTTCTTCACAACTCTACCTCATATAGGTCTGTTGTATGGATCGGTATAAATAAATGTGCTACTACTACTAAAAGCATTTGTCTTTCTTTTAGCTTAGCATCTACCATGTGCTCGTTTGCTTTTTTTAAGGAAAATTAGAGAAGATGCTTATATACAAGTGATTCCTTCCCAGTGGTCCTTATTATAATATTTAAGCTCTAACGAGCAGGGCCTTCTGAACCCTCCTGTATTGAATTGTATTTTAACTGTACTGTCAGCCCCCATGTTGTAAAGATCTGCACAAACTGTGGACGCTATATAAATCCAGAATAAGTATAATATATATATATTCCATGTAGAGGTACCCAGGATCTGGTGACAATCAAATGCATGTTTTTTTTTTTTTTTTTACCAGCATTCCATGGAAATCTAGGGTTCTTCCAGAGGCTGCTAGGGGTTTCTTGAGTCATAATCAATTTCTGCCTATCAGATAAGTTCCCACTGACACTATTGATCTTTTTAGCTTTTTGTAAGGGGGTAATTCTTCCCAATTTCCAAGTATAAGGAGCATTCTTCACACTGACCTTCACACTTTTTTAACATTTGTAGTTGCAGATACAGTAATATTTAGCAGAGGTTCCAAGAGACCAGAAAGTTATTTCAAAGGTTCCAATGTGCTGAGAAAGGCTGATCTAATGTTCATGAAGCAATCAGGATGACTGGGGGTTGGGACTTTAAATGAAGCAGGCAGGTGTAAAACATTTAAATTTATTGGAAAATCAATGGTAAGTTGTATGAGGGTAATCATGAGGACAACAAGAAGACCAATATATTCCATTCAATGGGAATTTGAGGGACAGAAGGCTGGGGTCAACAAGATTGTGCCTATGTGTTTGACTTTCCAGAACTATCTGTGGCCTCCTTTAGATGTATCAGAAATTTTGTGACATCCTCCAATCCTAATTATGATCAAGATGGGCCTTGTGGGCCTCCATGTGGGTACAGTCTCTTCCTAGGAAGTCCTAGTGTAGGCACTGTGCTCCTTGCTGTGCCAGATAGCATTGAGGCTTCCACATACTGAACATAAAATGCACAGGTATATTGTGTTTGATCACACTTTGCTATCTGAAGATTGAAAAAATATTGAAACAAGTGATATAATAGCAAGTACATGTAGAAGAAAAATGTCAGTTACACAGGTCAATTTTTCTAACACTTCAGTCCTTTGTAAGAACCTCTTGTACTAAACACCTATCAAAGCTTAGATTTTTTTGTAGACTGATGAACCCATGCATGTTTATAGAGTATGTGAACCTTTACTTTACTTACACTTTACTACCAAGTCCTCTTCCTCAGTGCTTTGGTCACAGTTTACAACCCTGCAAGATTGTACAGCCTTTCTCCTGTACTTCTGTACAAGGAGACTTACACAGATTGAAGTCTGAGGTGCTAATGCAGGTAGTACATTGAAGAATTTTAAAGCGTTTGAGAGAATGACTATAAATCTCCAGGTAGACCTTATCACAGGGATTTCAAGGGTAGCAGGTAAGCATTCACTATGACCAAGCCCTTGGGGTAGAGAAATTAAGTAATAAAGGAGACATACACTAAAAGTACACTTATCTCCATTAACTGCCAAGTCATGTCTGTAGATAGTCTAAAGTTGACAATATATGTGAGATGAGAGTTTTTGCGACAAGGTAGACAGCAGCCAGACGTCCATGGGGGCATATTAGAAAATCTTTATGGCCAGATTAAAATTTAGCATCTGTAGACCCTTGCCTATAGGTGGCAGAAGCAAAGTGTTTTCCCATATAGTATAAATACATTCATCACACATAAACCGATTCACAAACTGTGACTATAGTCTCAGCCAGGTCAGGAGAATTAAAACAAGAGAATAATAATCCTTGCAAAACATTTTAGATCCAAAATGGTGTGCCTACATGCTGATGGAAATCCAGGCCTGCCTCTTCTAATAGCTATTGTTCCCCTCAAAGAGATGGAAGACCAAAAGTGTCTGTGTGTGCACCTCCTCCCCCGACTGACATAACCATGAATGCTTGCAATCTGCCCATTAGACCACCCTCGCATATCTATGGCTTCCTAATGGTAGCCTACAGGCTGCCATACACTGCTCGATCCTGCTGAAACAGCCAAAATTCAAGCTGTATGTGGCTATTGTCACCACACGCCTCACAAATTTTTTTTGGATCGCTCAACAACTGCTGAAAAAAAAACGTAGCTGTTCATCCAGCCAGAAATTTTGCAAGCTGTCAACTTCCTTTGCTTCTCTACCTCCTGAATTGTTTATCTGTTATCATTGCTCCCTGTTAGCTCTGTGGACTATAAAACACCTCCTTTTTTATGGAGTCGAAAGAGAGGTGTTATGTAGCCCTACTACAGTGTTATGTAGCCCTAACACAAGCCCTTTCTAGGATGACCAGGCTAATCAATACAGCCATAACAAACACCTCTGATCGGTGGCAATGCTTGCTACTACTAGGCTGTTGATGGCCACTTTGGGATTTGTTTATCTTACAGATCCTCTATACCATTTCACACACCAAAGAGGCGTAATTGGTGATTATCTTGTTTAAAAAAAAAAACACAAGGCCATTACTTCTGTAAATAGAGATCTTCTCTGGAAGGGAAGACTTTTCACAGCTGTGTGTCAGCTAGTTTGTTCTGCAGCAGATGGGCAAATCATCAGTGTCCTAAACAAACCATGTTTCCCATCAGCAAGAAACTCAGATCCATCGCATACGTGACTGATGAATATCGCACTGTTCCCAATTCGACACACAGACATGAATCACAAGGGCTGATAGTGGCAAAACTGTTCCGGGAAACTTATTTTGGGTAGTGTGGAAAATCAACGCATTGCAGAGAACAATGTGACAGTGTATTGCTGACATAAAAAAAAAAAAGAAAACAGAAATGCAAGCAGAACTTCCTTATTCGCAGAGCACTTTCCCATGCATTAGCAATGCATGCTACACTAAAAATAATATATACATACAGTATCTCACAAAAGTGAGTACACCCCTCACATTTTTGTAAATGTTTTATTATATCTTTTCATGTGACAACACTGAAAAAATGACAGTTTGCTACAATGTAATAGTAGTGAGTGTACAGCTTGTATAACAGCGTCAATTTGCTGTCCTCTCAAAATAACTCAACACACAGCTATTAAAGAGGGATTCCACCTATAAAAAAAAATATTAAAAGCCAGCAGCTATAAATACTACAGCTGCTGACTTTTAATAAATGGACACTCACCACGGGAGTCTATGCCCGGAAGTGGGTGTAAATACCTGTCTTTGACAGGTATCTCCACCCCCCTCCCCCCTGAAAGGTGCCAATTGTGACACCGGAGGGGGGAGGGTTCCGATCAGCGGAAGTTCCACTTTAGGGTGGAACCCCGCTTTAATGTCTAAACTGCTGGGAGCAAAAGTGAGTACACCCCTAAGTGAAAATGTCCAAATTGTATATACCAGATACTTTAATAATTAAAGGCTAATATAAGCTTTAGCATGTTTAATGCAATTTTAAAAGTAATTTTTAATAGTTTAAAATATGCAGCTTTCATTTAAAATAATGCCTGGTGATCCTGCCATGAAGATCCTTGGTCAAGCACTTCCTATTATCAGCTGGTGTTCTATCAGTTGGGCGGGGGCGCAGCAGACAGACATGACCACAGATCCTCCCCCATAGCTCCCCCCCCGTCGCTCCTGCCTGCCAGTCCGCTACCCCACACTACCCCTCCACCCCCCCCCGTCGGGACAAATACAAAACTGTCCAATAATGGCAAACAAGAGAATCCAGAATACATACCTTCGAGGTGTGGGTGTCCTTCAGCTCTTGCTTCTCCTGGAACACAGGAATCCCACTGTCTCCCCTGCTCCTAGACTGAGTCGGCAACACAAAAGTTGTGTGCAGTGTAAGAGAGGAGGAATCTGCTTACTGCAGCGGCTGCTTCCCCCCTCCATGTCCAGGCCGTCGCTTCTCCTTCAGGTCTTCAGACTCCCGGCATATGGGATCTTAGTACTACTGGCCAATGGGGTCTCAGGACCCACTTCCTGATTGGCCGGGAGGAGAAACAGGAAGACATTAGCGAATATTCATTCGCTAAAGTCACACAACAGGGTGGGCACTTTTTTTAAGCCAGTTAGAGCCTCAGGCTCTAATCATGTGCTTCTAAAAAAAAAAATCCATTTAACTTCATGCCGCTGGCACCCTGAATGTAGATCAGGGGAAAGGAGCATGGATTAGGGGGTTGGCACCCCTGCGCCCCTAATGAGCAGCTGTCACTGGTGACCACTCTCCTGTCCTGTCTCCTGTTTGCACTCTAGTGTTGTCACTGTGGCTTCAAATAGAGACTACAAGTGGCTGTTCCAACACACATTGCACAGGCATAGTGCACTTTTGTTACCATCGGGAGTCTTGTAAGGAGAAATCTATGCAGCAACATCGCTGGAGTGTATGTAGATAAAACATGGCTGCAAAGAGGCTGCAGGAAATCATTGGTACTGAAATGCCAATAAGGATGAAAATAAATTATTATAATACAAAGTACTTTCAGAAAGTAATTGTCTTTTAGTTTGGGTTTACATGCCATTTTTAAAGGATTGCTAACCCCAAGAATAAAAATGTAATATATTGCTTCTCATTCCTTAGATATAGAGGCTGCATTAGATTTAGTTTTTCACTACTTAGAACATTTTTAGCACAGAAAATACCTGCTGGGAGGTGGGAGGACAATAAATAGCCTTACATAGCTGCGGTGTGTATGATGCGACCACCTACCCTGCTGCAAACCCAGGAGCTATCCCTGACTACCATGTGTTATTAAAGCGGGAGTCCGCCGGGACTCCGCGTTTTTGTTTTTTTTAAAAGCCAGCAGCTACAAATACTGCAGCTGCTGACTTTTAAAATAGTGACACTTACCTGTCCAGCGCGCCCGCGATGTCGGCACCCGAAGCCGATCTCTCGATCGTCTCTAGGGTGCTGCCGCCGCCATCTTGGGTATGGGAATCAGGAAGTGGAGCCTTTCGGCTTCATTTCCCGGTTCCCTACTGCGCATGCGCAAGTCGCGCTGCGCAATAAGGATGGACCCGCTGCCTCTGGGATCTGTGTGTTTCCCAGCAGGCAGCGGGGGGACTTTCGGAAAGGGGCGTAATCTACGCCCCTTTCCGCAGAGAGCTATCCCGGAAGTGGGTGCAGATACCTGTACTGTACAGGTACCTGCACCCCCCTCCCCCCTGAAAGGTGCCAATTGTGGCGCCGGAGGGGGGGAGGGTTTCGATGAGCGGAAGGTCCACTTTAGGGTGGACCTCCGCTTTAAGATCTATTACACCAGACCTACTTTGTTCAGCACAGGGTTGGTCTATATTGAGTTGTACGGTGTTACGGCTGCCACATAGAGGTTTTATTGCTTTCTAACTCCCAAAGCTGTTGGTTGGATGTCACTCGTGTATTAAGTTTTGGGGTTGTTTGTAAGACTGGACTTGTTCCCCTGGTGGTTGATCAAAGCAACTGCAGTTCAGAAGCTGAAACCTTTCTAGCAGATAGCTTTACAGATTTTTTTGTTTTTTGCCATTATAGTCTTCCTATGACACACTGAAATCCTAATGGTGGTAGTCCTGTGGTCCTAGTGTACATGCATATTGACCTGAAGATTTATTCAGGTACCTTGTACATAAATTGTATAAAGTCTCCTGAAGAAGCCATATGCTAGCGAAACTTGTTGAGCAAATATTGTTGTAAAGTGCATTTTGATCACATTTTTAATCTTTGTAAAAAAAAAAAAAACATTTTTAGAGAAGATTGCAATGTCTTTTTTAATGTACAGAATGAAATGTATTATATTTTAAAATATGCTATAGTGCATTATCTTGATCAGGCATCTCATAAGTCCCCGTTCCCTATTTTTCTGCACAGAAAATACCTGTTGATCTTGCCAGAAATGTGGTGTCCTTGTCACTTGTAGTAAGATGAACTGGAGGCAGAAAATGATCTTTATTGTTCATCATTAATGTTATTTTTCTTGCGTAAGCTACTAATGGCATCAACTCAAGATAAAGGAGATAAACTAAAGGCGCCTGGAGCTCATCTTTAACTCAATGTTAGACTAATGGTGGTATAAGCATAAATGGACATACAGAGGGTAGATTCAGACACAGTCTGCTAGACAGTATACTCACTATGCTAACATAACTTAGCCCTTGTACACACGGTCGGAGATTCGGACGGAAAATGTCCGATCGGACCGTGTTGTCGGATAATCCGACTGTGTGTGGGCTCCACCCGACTGTTTCCGTCAGAATATCCGACGGACAAAGTTTTAGAGCTGGGCTATAAAACTTTCCGACAACATGATCCGATCGGACTTTGTCCGATTGTGTGTAGAGAATTCCGGTCAGACAAAGAGCCACACATGCTCAGATCAAATTCCTAGACCAGAGCTATTGGCTACTAGCCTGAATGTAATCCCGTCGTAATGAAATAACGTCATCACGTTACGTACGATCGGATTTTCCGACAACTTTGTCTGACCGTGTGTATGCAACACAAGTTTCGGACAAAATCCAACGGATTTTGTTGTCGGAATGTCCGACCGTGTGTACAAGGGCTTAGACTGGGATTAACTCCTAAGTCAGCAATAAACAGTGCATAAAAGCGTTAATTGCAATGTGAATAATAACACTAAAACCAGTTCAGAGTGCAGTATAGGAGAATAGTTAGAATATGGTGTAATGTCCCCTAAGACGTACCTCTTAGCATAAGAAATAGGCAAAGGTCTCTGTGGAGCAGCTGTAAGTGTTGGGGCCCAGCTGGCTAGTGTTGGGGCCCAGTTTCACCATTGGTGTACATGAATACAGTCCCAGTTAAACCTGCAGGCAGCAAATAAGGCTATCAGATGCTTATATAGTCAGTTTCTTAAGAGCTCAGCCTCTCTAACAGCAGATAGTAAATCCCTGCAGCGGCAGCTCACTGGTCCCAGTGATAATACAGCTCACCATCTGGACACACAAATGCAGCCCTGTCCCCTCCTCCCAGCAATCTTGCACTGGGGAATGTAGTTCCAAAGCTCACCACAGTAGAGTCTATCTCTTCTTTTCCCAGCCAAGCACCTACCTACACAGAAATATACAAAATTGGCTCCTAATTCATGAATTTACACTTATCTAAAAGAGAGACGGATGGGGGAAAAACAGGGACAGAGCATTTGGTTCCAAAAGACAGATCTCTGGAAATGAGTGGAGCTATGCCAAAACTGGTGAAGGGTATTGTAAGGGTAGACTGAAGTTTACTTTGACAGGTCTTCCACATAAGCCATTTAGTCACAATAGAGACTAGAGAAAAGAAGTCAAATACTAAGGGACAATATTATGTAGTTATAACTATGGACAACCATCTGTTTGTGTTTTTTTCTTTTCTATAACAGGTGCTCTTTAAAGCAGCCTATTATCGAATATTAACTCTAACTACTCTATTTGCCTGCTGCCCCTCAACCTAAATTGCCAAAAGGATCTGTTTAATACTTACCTATCACATGTTTACCATCCTTTTTTTTGGCGTGGAAGGCTGTGCAGTCTCCACTGAAGGGTCAATCAGTGGCTCTGCCTGAACACTGGCCTCATCTGTGGTCTTGTCTCAGGCACAGAAAGAAGAAAGCTGATGGGAAAGTACTAACCTGGATCAAGTGTGTATAAGGAGGGTTTCATTTTTTGTATGCTTTTTTTTTTTTTGGGCCCTTTTCACACGGATCGAGTTCCGTGAGCAGGGGCAGTTTCATTGGACAACTATGTCGCAAATGAGGTTAAATGTTGATAAATGTAAAGTTATGCACTTGAGGGCTAAGAATATGCATGGACCATACATACTGGGGGAATACATTAGTGGGGAAGGATCTGGGGGTTTTGGTAGACCATAAGCTTAGTACTAACATATAATACCAAGCTGCAGTTTCCAAAGTGAGCAAAGTAATTTCTTGTATTAAGTTATAGACTCCATAGAGAGAGAGATAATTTTGCCTCAAATCATTAGTAAGACCTCATCTGGAATATGCAGTTCAGTTTTGGGCACCAGTTCTCGAAAAGGATATTGGGGAACTGGAGAAAGTGTAGAGAAGGGCAACCAAACTGATAAGAGGCATGGAGGAGCTCAGCTATGAGGAAAGATTAGAGGAACTGAATTTATTCTCTCTTGGGAAGAGGAGATTCACCACTTTAGCCCTGGGAGGATTTACCTCCTTAATGACCAGGCCATTTTTTGTCATACAGCACTAACTGACCATTGCGTGTCGTACTCAACAAAATTGATATTATTTTTTCCCACAAATAGAATAGAGCTTTCTTTTGTGGTATTTGATCACGTATGTAAATATGTAAGATTCCCTGCTAATTGGAACAGCTTTATGGTTGACCATGAGTAAATGGTTTCCACTGTCTTTTATACTCGACTACCCTCCAATCCAATCCTTCTAAATGGAAGATGACAGATTACTTTCTATTTATAGTAGACCGGTGTTCTATCGAGAAGTGCCTGGGACGAGCGGCGCATGCCGGTGAGGGGTGGATTAGTACATGATGGGGGCGGATTATTCAATGATGGGCAGTGCTGCAAAACACATCTTTTTCTGCTATTCTTCCTGAACGCTTGCGGACGTGTTTAGTCAAATGACGGGTGGATTTTTCTATCTGAAATATATGTGTTTTGTAGCACTGGCCTTCGTTTAAAAATCCACCCCCATCTTGTATTAATCCGCCCCTCACCGTCATGAACACACCTCGCCAGCGCGAGGCACAATCTGACAGAAACTTTTCTTCCGTCAGCTTTTGTGCGCTGATGCCATCTCACCATCACAACAGCTGTTGTGCTGTTCCGAACGGCGTAAGCGTCGTACATCCCGGGCACTATCCGACAGAACACCGGATCGGACCCAGAGGTAGGCAGGTGTAAACAGACCCAAGTCCATTTGCACCTGCTAGTCCATAGGAATGCATAGATTTTCCAATCTGGTCCACCTGAAAAACTGACAGGTGGACAAGATCAAATTGCTTGTGCGAAAGGGGCCTATTGAATGAACCAGATGGACTTGTGTCTTTTTCAACCTGACTAACTATGTAACTATGTGCCACATCTTTGGCTAGCAATTTAGGCTGTAGGGATCAGAAAAAGTGGAATAGGCTATGACTACTATCAGATGACAGGTCTATTTTACCTTGACATGGAATGCCAGTAAAATAAACAATAGTATATTATAAAATATGACCTTTGATCAGGGTATTCCAAGTCAGCAAGTGTTTTTGTGGTTATGAATTATGATAAACTAGTTAATGTGTAAGCCAGTAAACACTGTTAGTATATCATGTAATGTCATAAAGCACACTCAGTGTCTTTAGACATAACTAATTAAAGCCAGTTTTAGCAGGCTTGACAGTAGCCTCATGACATATGATTTTGTGCTGTCCAACCTTCTTCCCATGCTACAATGTGTGTAATCAAGATTGCATCAGCTGTAGATGGTGGTTCTTGAAACCAGGGTACACACAGAGATAATTGATTTCTGCCTGCGGCACTGATCATTAGGGAGAAACCCGAGGGGCTGGTTGTACAGAAATCGATTGGTAGATCGACTTTTGTGCAATGAGCCTGCCTATACACGGATTGAAATTCATCCAGTCCCTGCTGAGCTAGCTGAATTTCGATTCATGTATGGCTGCTCTTCTGTCACGTACACACGGTCGGATTTTCAGACAGGAAATGTTGGATGTGAGCTTGTTGAAAGTCTGACCGTGTGTATGCTCCATCAAACATATGCTGTCAGGTCTCCTCCATCAAATGTTGGCTAGCAGGTTCTCAAATTTTCCTCCAACAAAGCTTTGTTGTCGGACTTTCCAATCGTGTATACACAAGTCTGTCGCACAAAAGTTCACGCATGCTCAGAATCAAGTACAAGCTGAGAGCGTTCAGTCTTGTAAAACTAGCGTTTGTAATGGAGATATCACGTACGTCTTGTACGTCACTACGTTCGTAATTGTTGGCCAAGATTTGTGTGACCGTGTGTATGCAAGACAAGTTGGAGCCAATATCCTTCAAACAAAAATCCACGGTTTTGTTGTCAGAAAGTCTGATTGTGTGTACGGGGCATTACACTGTGTCAGTGATGTTGTACGTTTTTTCCATATCTTTGTGATAATTGGCTGGTTTTTGACCTCTTAGGGGATGATACAGAGAGGTCTTGATTACAAAAGAAATCGGAAAATCTCCCAAAAACTGAAATTCACTGTTCTGTTTTGGGCTAAAATCCTTGTTTTCAGTTTGGTGGATAGGTGCAGAGACAAGGAGATGCAATCAATCATGGCAGCTCTCCATATGAATAAATCGTAATAAGTTATAAAATTTGACATTTCCCATGTGGCCCAACACACATCAAACGTATTAGGTCCTAAAAGAAATAGGAAGCCCAATCCCTCGATACACGTTGGCTGTATTATTTAGGCTGGGTTCACACTGGATACAGATGCGGGGGTCCCGTGCGTCCCCGTTCACCATTTCAGGTCTGATTTCTGCCCGAATTTTGGGCTGAATTTGGACCTGAAACAGACCAAAAAGATGCTCAGGGCTCCTGTACAAATTCGCACCAGAGCCGCATCGGATATATATGAACCCGCTCCATAGAGAGCCAGTCACATTCTCCTATTGCGAATCGAATTCCTTTTTTCCGCATTCGATTCGCTATAGTGTGAAGCCGGCCTTTAATTTTTTTTCCAATAAAGTCTCATCCTCCTGTGAAAAAGAAAAGAATTTTGGACTTTAGATGAGGCATCTGAAGTAGGAATCAGAGGTACCTCCATCCCTCCATCCTACTGAAATTGTTGGCTAACTAGCTGTCTATGTTGTAACTCCAGTTCTTTCTAAATTATAACATGCAACAAGCAAATAAGGTCACATCTCCTGGTCTGCATTCCTGTCTTGGGTCAGTGAATTTCAATGGTATGGAAGCCACCAGTCCAACAGGACAACCAGGCAACTATTGTTTTCAAAACAACATTTCCTCTATACTATCTTCTGTACTTTCTCATTACAGGCCTCTCTATAAAATGCTTGGTTAAAATAAAAAGATAGGGAAGGTAAAGATTTTGGAAATGTGGAACTTTTTAGGGCAAATATTTCCAAGTCCCCCAAAAAATAGGGATAGTTGACAGCCATGCATATCCCTATACAAGATTATCATAACAAGCCCCCCACCCTCTCTGGGGACCATCTGTTTAATGCATTAGCTGGATTCATCTCGCCCCCTGGCGTGGATCTCAGATTACGACCAGATATTGGCACTTTCACACCACATTACACCCAGTCTAGTGTTCCTGTAACACCGCTGGTGAGAGTAATCTACAGGGAAGTAGGTAGAGTTGCCACCTCATCCCTTTAAACCCGAACACATATGAATTACACAGCTTCTGAGACTAATTTATTGCAGATAAGGCACCAAGTGAGTTTAATTACCACCTTAATCAGCCACAGAACCTGTTTAATTATTGTGTTCGGTTTTAAAGGGATTGGGTGGCAACCCTAGAAGTAGGTTCTGTGAGCATCCATCGCAGGGCTGCACATGGTCTAGAGAGAAATATAGTGCAGGTCATTGTTTAGTGCAGGATGTTCTGACACACAGCCCAGCAGGAAGGCCAACTCTGCAGTTATCTGTCTCTTGTGTGTCTGCATGTCATGTTGGGGGTCTTGGACTAAACAGCTGTGCCTTTGTCTCCCATTAACCCTCCAGCTATAAGCTCCCACAGCCTAGAGGCCAGCTGTGTGTAGACCACTCTAGATCCTCCCCCCACTAGGCTTCTCTTTCTCTAATCACTCTCCAGACAATCTCTCTGTACAGCTCCCTTTTATTTTTTTATTTGTAGATATAAACATGACTGTGATCAGCATAATCTTATCTATTTTCCATAGTTTGTGTATATTTTGTGTTCAGGTATGGAAGCTTAGAACATGTATAAGGGAAGATACAGAAGGCGGCAGAGCTTACAATCTAAAATACAGAGGGGAGTGCTACAATATAGTTTCATAGTTAGTAAGGTTGAATAAAGACACCAGTCCATCCTGAGTGAGTGTCTACAATTGTCCCTATCCCTATACATTGCACACTCACATTGGTCCCTACTCTCAAGGAGCCCACAGTCCAAGGTCCCCATTCATATACTAGGGTCAATTTTGGACAGAAGCCAACTAACCTACATGTCTTTGGATTGTGGGAGGAAACCAGCGTACCCAGAGGAAACATGCAAACTCCAGGCAGGTAGTGTCTTGGTTGGGATACGAACCAGTGACCCTTCTTAGTGCTAGGTGAGAGTGCTAACCACTACACCACTGTGCCGCCCATAACCACTGTGCCGCCCATATCTTGATCTAAATGTGTGATAACCACAATAAATGCTATATTTCTGTTTGTGTTTTCACCAAATCACTATAAATTATATGATTAAAGGTCATATAAAGATATTAGTACCTTATCCAATGCTTAAAATGACCTAGTGACAAAAAAGTGATTTTGTGCAACAATATAATACAGTGTATAAAAATATATATCATCTTATTAACAAAATCCTTGTAAAGTGCTCCAATATTATAAAACAAAAGTGTTCCAGTGCACTAAAGTGCTACATGAAAAATTCTTCATGCGATAACATGTGTTGATGTAACTATAAAGCCCATTCCAATTTAATCAGATCCACAGGCTATATTGGTAATGACCAAATGTATACTTGTGTCCACTCAGGTGCTCTCCCCTACTGTGTCTGTGCTAAAGGTTTTTTTTTTTTTTTTTTACATAACAAACATATCATACTTCCACTGTGCAGTTCGTTTTGCACAAAGTGGCCCCGAACTTCATCTTCTGAGGTCCCTCGGTGGTTCTCACAGCTCCTCCCCACATCAGATAACCCACTGGGAAAAGCACTCTCCCCGGGGGCTACATTGTGGGCACACTCCCGAATCCCTGCCCCCGGCGCCCGTGTCATTGAATTTGATTGACAGCAGCCACTGAAGCCAATGGCTACGCTGCTATCAATCTATCCAATCAAGAGCTGAGAACCCCGGGCAGAGAGAGCGCATCCCCGTGGGTCAAGTTGGAGGGTTTAGGTAAGTAAAACAGAGGGGCTGGTCACTGACAGGTGTTTTTCACCTTAATGCATAGGATGCATTAAGGTGAAAAAATGCAAACATTTACAACCCCTTTAAGCACTGGGTAAAGTACTAATATCTAATGATCTTAACCACATAATTTATAGTGATTTGGTGAAAGCACAAACGGAAGTATAATATTTATTGTGGTTTTCACACATTTAGATCAAGATAGCGCAGCACTCTCCTCTGTATTTTAGTTTGGTTTGCACGGTCATATAGGATGTGATCAGTGCTAGCAGTTGTTGCTAGCAGTGTACATTAACTAATTGACATATATTTATGGTAGCTCGCAATAATTTTACTATTTAGAGCCTACAATCTAGCCTTGCGAGTCAGGTGTGATTTGGGAACCCACAGTGGATTTGCAGGCATCCCACATCGCACCAGTGTGAACCGAGCTTAAGGGCCGAGTGTTCCTGGCAGTGAGCAGTCTTTTTATTTTTGTACACCATAGTGATGGACTATTGTTGTTTGTTTTCTTTTCTGAGGATAAGCTATTTTCTGTTTGCCTGTTTTTGTTTTTATTTTGAAAAATAAAAGGACTGTTTGCTATTACCAAATGTGGCTGGCTATTACAGAGGATACAGAATGTGGAAGCGCAATAAACATTTATAATAAATAGGATTATACAGAAGGTGGAAGAACTTAGACCCCTTTCACACTGTGGAGGTTTTCAGGCACTTTAGCGCTGGAACTAACCTCTGCTAAGCATCTGGAAACCGCCTCTCATTCATTCCAGTATGATTTTTCACACTGGGGTGGTGCGCTTGCGGGACCGGAAAAAAAAGTCCTGCAGGCAGCATTTTTGCGGGCAGTTTGAATGCCCCTGCCAATTGCGTCGCTTTTGGGCTGCTAACGTGTGAAAGGGATCTTAAGGTATAAAAATGGTACAGAAAGTGGAAGAGCTTACAGGGTATGACTGAGGATACAGAAGATCTTGCAATCTATTAGGTTATAAAGAATGGTACAGAGTGTGAAAGATCTACCTGAGCAACATGAAAGAAGTCAAAGATCACTGGGCACACTGTCGCCCAGTGTCCCTTCCTCATAATGCCATACTATCGTGTCGTAATCATGTGTATTGCGTGGCAAAGATGGGTTTAAATCAGGTGGTCAGGAGCAGTGCCTCCTGCACTTGTGAATGAGCTCTTAGTTGCATTCGGCAGCGGCACCCTTAGGGCTCGTTTACACGTAAAGTTTGGGGGCCTTTTTCACTTAAATGAGTCATGCTTGTCATATGCTATACCCATAAACCATGGCAGGGTGTATAACTCCTGCTGCTGCCGCAGTATGTGTACAACCTTGGCCACTGCAGTGGGTATGATTGGGGAGGGGGTGATAAAAACATGTCTTAATTAATGGGTTTTACCACCGCCAAAACTGCAAATGTAAATTAATCCTCACCATTCCCACTGATGTACTGTGGTTTACCTGCACTGTGGGTGCAGCGCATCTACAGTATTTGAAAGCAGCTCTATACTATTAATTCCAGTGCATTGCTTCACACTGATCTGAAGATTTCTTCTTTCCTGCTGCTGGCACCACTGTGGAGACCGATAGCTGAGATAAGAGGTGGCGTGCAGTTGGCATCACTCCTCATAGCACAGGAACCAGCACTACAGAGGAGGCATCAGCTTATGCGGCTCTTGCTCCCTACTACAGCTCCAAATTTACAAGTAGTCCCTCTGCATTGCACTTTGTTTGATACTCTGGAATGGTGGGTCAGCAAGCCCAGACCACAATCTACCAGTCACCTGTTTGTGATCTACTGGTAGATCGCGATCTGCAAGTTTCTGACCCCTGGTTTACATTTTATCACATATAAGCAATGATACAGAAGGTGGAAGAGCTTACAGTCTATTAGGGTATTGGGGAGGATACACAAGGTGGAAGAGCTTATAACTAGAGGATACAGAATGTGGATGAGCATACAATTTATTAGGATATAAGAGAGGATACAGAACATGGAAAAGCTTACAATCTATTATGGTATTAGGAAGGTTATAGAAGGTGTGAGAGCTTATAAACTATTAGAACAGTTTTTCCCAACTTCATTCCTCAAGTACCATCATAAGGCAATGTTTTGGGATGTCCTTTAGATAAAATAGCTGTCATAAATGCAAAGCCATTGGAAACCACTGGGAGCTTGGGAACCACTGTATTAGGGTATAAAGGTGATTACAAAGGTGGTAGAGCTTACTCTATTAGAATATAAGGGAGGGTGCAGACATTGGACACACTTACAATCTATCTATTTCATTTATTTTATGTGGATAAAGGGGGTAGAAGAACATACAACCTAGTAGAATATAAGGAAGGATACAGAAGGTGGATGGGCTTACAATGAATTAAAGCGGAGTTCCACCCAAAAATGGACCTTCTGCTTTTCCAGTTTGCTCCCACTTTCTAGCATAGATACCCGAGCCACCTGCGGCACACAGGTCCCAGAAGACAGCAGGGACCAGTGGGATAGCACAGTGTGAGTCGTGCATGCGCAGTAGGGAACCAGGAAGTGAAGTTGCAAGTCTTCACTTCCTGATTTCCTTATCGAAGATGGCGGCAGCATCCGACAGCCGAGGGATAGATCGTAAAAAAGTGAGGATACGGAAGGTGGAGGAGCTAACAATCTAATAATCGAATAAGGCAGTGATCTCCAAACTCCGGCCTGCAAGCCACATGCGGCCATTTGCTCGTCTTAATCTGGCCCTTCGGGCACTACTGTATTCCTCCTATTGACACCAACTATGGTGCATAATTCCTCCCACTGATAACAATGATGGGGCACTATTCCTTTGACTAATATCAATGATAAACCATTCTTCCTTCCACTAACGTAAATGATAATGGCACTGTTCCTCTTCCTACTGACCACAAGCACTTTGTAATGTTTTTTATTACCATTGACCACAAAGCCCAAGGTATTGTTTGCTCCCATTGATGACTGGACATTTTCTGCTTCCGCTGACCACAATCCAGCCCCCAAAGTCTGAAGGACAGTAAACTAGCCCTTTCTTTAGAAACTTTGTCAACCACTGTATAGGGAAGGCTATAGAAATTGGAAGAGCTTACAGTTTATTAGGATATAAGGAAGGATACAGATGATAACAGAGCAGACAGTCTAGTAGGCTATTGGGGAGGGCATCAGTACCTGGTCTCATAAATGTGCTTTTGACTTAATGGGCCAAAATTCACACAGACAACCCTATAATTCCCCATGCTCTTGTGGAAAGCCTTCACAGATGCTGTTATAGCCACTGACATATATGGTATGTCAGTAAAAGTGATGATTGAACCAATGAAATTAAACACCACGGTCCTCAAGGTCTCCCATGATGTTGCTCTACTCCTGTAGAGCCATCTGCTTTATGCAGCAAGGCTTTTTTACTGGCACATAGTTTGTGATGATCTCATGTAAGAGCGCTGCGTTTTGCATAGGTGTACAGTGACATGTGCAGTGACTTATAGGCAATCAGAACTGATTTTCACACGGTAGGATTTTTTCTACTTCACACATGAGACTTTGTATGCAGGTATTAGTTTACGGCATTAATTACATTCTTCGTAGTTCTTAGGAATCTATATTATTTTTAGATAAAAGATCTCAGCTCTTGAGAATATTGAATTTTTTCTTATTATGGATCAAGGTACACCTTGAGGGCAACATTGACCAGTTGAGGAGCATTATCTGATATTTTAGTCAAGCAGAGCCAGATATGTGCATTTAGAATGCTTACCTCTCAACTCCTGAGATGTGAAATAGAGACACCTAAACTTTTTGGATCACAGCTACTCTATTTCTAGGGCTATATTTCCCACAAGGCACAAGTGATTTTCAGACAGAGGTCAGAAATGGCACACTTCACACTTCTCTCCATACAGGCTTCCTTTAACCTTTTCAGAATCAGAGGTCACTGACATGGAGATGCAGAAACCATATTCAGCAGTGTCAGTATGCGTTGGTTAACTTAACAGAAAAGCTGGCCATAGCTGGATCGAAATCCTGAAGAACCATCTAAATTTTGATCCATATGTGGCCATGCCTGTTTGACAAAAGTCAATTGTTAGATCAACTTTTGTTGAATGACCTTGATTGGAGAGTCCTGCTGTCAGAATACAATGTTCCAGTGGATTCCTCCAACTAACTTACTTGTGTGGGTGGAGAAATCCGTTTTTATTTGTTTGTTTTTTGTGGCTGAATGAAAAAAAAAAACAATCATTTATGGCCAGCCTAACTCTATGACAAACTACCTAAATAATTTTAACCTTTATGGACATATAGACTTTTATTTATTTTTCAATAATAAAGCACTGGGTAAACTGTCAGCGCTATATAAATCCTGTATTATAATAATAATAATAATAAATACCCTTTTCAGATTTATTATTATAGGCTGACAAATGGTTAACAGGGCTCGCTCCAGATAATTTGCTTCAGGGGTGCTTGTGGTTAAAGTGAGGGTGCTACTGTGGCACTTTACCTGTGTGCGAAAGTGGGTGAGGCCAGCAAGTGGGCATGGCTAGCAAGTGGAGGTTTTTTCAATGGTGATCTGTATGTCCTTGCCTCTGTATACCAAAAAAAAAAAAGCCAAAAAATGCAGCGCTGGCCTAGACTTCATCTATAAAATTGTACAAATGGACTTATAAAACCTATAAATGAATAGCGGTAAAACCCCCTATATATAATCCTAATAATTGATGTACATATTTTACATTTTATTATTATTATTATATATAGGGGGTTTCACCGCTATCTGCAGAGAGGGTGACACCATCACTACTATATTGCAATACATTGGTGATTTGCACTGGATATTCATTTATAGGTTTTACCATTGCACTTATAAATCCATTTGTTCAATTTTATAGATTAAGTGTGGGGCAGCACTGCATTATTTGCTTTTATTGATTTGCGTTAGATGAGGGAACCAGCTAACAAAATTCTCTTATTGCTTTTGAGATTTTTAATTTTTTTTGCATGGTACTTGTTTTACTTGGTTTGTTATGTCCTCTGTATACTAGTAACCACTTTCCCTGCATATTGGTGGTCAGCATGCGCCCTGTATGCTGATGATACTTGCAGGAGGATGTCACATACAAGGTGCAGGAGGATGCTACGTGCAAGGTTCAGGAGGATGCTAAGTGCAGGGTGCAGGAGGATGCTACGTGCAAGGTTCGGGAGGATGCTACGTGCAAGGTTCAGGAGGATGCTACGTGCAGGGCGCAGGAGGATGCTACGTGCAGGGTGCAGGAGGATTCGACGTGCAGGGCGCAGGAGGATGCTACGTGAAGGGCGCAGGAGGATGCTACGTGCAGGGCGGAGGAGGATGCTAAGTGCAGGGCGCAGAAGGATGCTACATGCAGGGCGCAGAAGGATGCTACGTGCAGGGTTCAGGAAGATGCTATGTACAGCGTGCAGGGCTCAGGAGGATGCTACATACAACGTGAAAGGTTCAGGAATGCATTATGTAAAGAGCGCAAGGTTTAGGAATGAATTATGTACAGAGCGCAAGGTTTAGGAATGAATTATGTACAGAATGCAAAGTTCAGGAATTAATTAAACTGCAGGAGCCAAAGCAAGAATGGTGGCATCAGATGGATAATGAGTGCAGCCAAGCAGGCCATGCAGCAGTGTGAACATCCATCCAGCACAGCCAGGGATTGGTGGGCGAGGTCCGGTACAAGGATTTTTGCCCACACAAGAGAAGGTGCATTTTGGCACCCCCCCTCCCCCCCCCTTCGCCCATCATGACTGAATCTAGGGTGCCCCCCCCAGATTTCAGTTGCGTCCTCCCAAAGCCCCGACAGCATAGACATCTAATTTGTGAGCTCTGTTGCTTCTCTGCAAAGAAACAGCCTCCTCCACCTCTTTATTGGTTAAATGCTGCTGTTCTGTCTGGCAATCCTCTCCCTGTCACAGCAGTGTGCTCTCCAGCAAGTAGCAGTATGCCCTGTTCTCACCCAATCTCCTGAGCTGATGGTACATCTCCTGGCCTGGGGACCGTGGCACCATTGTTCCCCAGACTCTTCATACTCTCCCTGAATAAGCTGCCGATCTGCCACTCTCCCTCCCAGTCCTGCCAACCCTGTTTCACTACTTGTGAGGTGGTTCTGGCCCACTAAACTGACAGTCCTCTGCACTTTACTCTGCCATGTTTTTAGACGCTTAGGACCTGTGCATACCTCTCACTCATCTCCACCATCCAGCACTGCTGCTACATCTCCATGCACAGGAGTCTCTGCACTGTGATCTCACAGACCCAGGGTTATAGGATGTTTACCACTATGGAAAAAATAATAAATGCACAGATTTTTGCAGAAAAAATTTGCATTTATTTTGTTCCAGCAGGACCATGGAAAGCATTGCACCCACAATCAGTAGATCATGCATGCAATAGGAGCTCCTGTGACATGTCCTCCAGCTTTCAGCCCATGTACACTGTCATGCAAACCTCTAACCTTCTCCTCTGCCCTACTGACCCTCTGTACACTGCCATGCAAACTGCTAACTTTATCCTCTGCCCTGCTGACCCTCTGTACACTGCCATGCAAACTGCTAACTTTATCCTCTGACCTGCTGACCCTCTTTACACTGCCATGAAAACGGCTTACCTTATCCTCTGCCCTGCTAACCCTCTGTACACTGTCATGCAAACTGCTAACATTCTCCTCTGCCCTACTGACCCTCTGTACACTGCCATGCAAACTGCTAAACTTATCCTCTGCCCTACTGACCCTCTGTACACTCCCCTGCTGATCTCCCATCCTCTGCCCTCTCATAATTTTTACCGACATCAGACAGGCTAGATCTGGCCCTGTGCCTCCTTCCACCCGCCTTCTATGTGATGGCAGGTTAGGCAAACTGAAATGTCCATGTTGCGCCCAGTGGGAGAGAGGGTGCAGCGTTAGGGAATGGAAGACTGGTATTTTAAAAATACAAATATCCAACAAATGGCTGAGGATTTGGATTAAAAAAAAAAGTACATACTTAGGTGAATGCGGCATCACTCTGATACTGCATCTGTCCCCGCTGGCTCCACACCAAGAACTGAGCAATTAAACACAGCTGATCACTCAGTTCTCCCCTCCTCTCTGAGCAGAGAGCTGTGACTGTCAGTCAATCTTTGCTTTGCCCCTCCAATGCTCACTGGAGCACTGGGCTGTGGAGGGGGCGGGAGCTCAGGTTCTTGGTGGAACACTGAGAGGCTGAGCCAGCTGCTGGTCAGGCATCTGGGTGGATCCCGACTTTAATCTTCCTAGAGTCTGTACCAGCTCTGGGATATCAGCCGACAGTGAACTTCAGCTGAATCTGGATCATAGGAGTGCAGAACAAACTGCACTCCTGTTATCATAGGAGAAGTACAGCCAAATGAGCTTTGACCATACTTCTTCTTTAGCCCTGGTTCACATTTGTGTGGGCAGGATAGCCCATTCATTTGAATGGGCTGCTGTGCCTGGGTTTTCCGCAAAAAAAAAGGGTTCCTGCACCTTTTTAAAAACGCAGTGGCAGGGAAAAAGTGTGGTCTTGTTGACCATGTGATTTTCCTGTAGTTTCCGCAAATGCAGCATGGGTTGAGATGTGGGGGGGGGGGGGTGCCATTCATAATGAATGGCACCCCCCCCCCACATCTCATGAGAGCAGTGCAATTTAGCTGCAGGTGGTTGTGGGAACAGATGTGATTCCTGCACCCGCAACCAGCCTGCACAGTGTGAATCACAGCCTAATATCTATGAGAGGTGCCATAAGTGCAGCCAGGATTTTGTGTAAAGACTGTTCTGGTGCATCATTAGTTAACAGAAAGCAGTTGCAGGTAGCTTATTACCTTTACGTGTCTGAGGGGGATGCCGAGGTATGCAATGTAAGTGTGCTCTGAAAATCATGAGGACTCTGGCAGGGGTGAGAAGAGGCCGGTGCAGCAGCAGATAGTTGAGATGGAATTTTAATAGAAGAGTGAACAAACCTGCTATATTCAGAAGTTGTGTGCCTGCTTGGTGACTGCACTGCTCCCCCTCCTCTCTTCGGGATTCGTTATGCCCTGGGCGCAGTGATCGGTGTGTACAGCTGGTCTCTCTATATGTGCTGTTCTGTAGGGGGAGGTCAGTAGCTCCCCAGGGAAGGATGCTGGACAGAGATGTTGATCTCTAATATGGACATCCAAGACACACCCCCAAGGTTTCCAATTTGTGCCCTAAGACAGCTTCCTGAGTAGTGAGAGTGAATGGAGCTGTCAAGTCCAAGCTCTGATGTCGGGGATGGGCTGGGCCAATATGTGGAGCTCCATCCCTGTTTGTCAGACAGCCCATGTATAGACAAACAGCCGATGTTTATGCATTGGTGAGCAAGGAAGAAGGTGGCAGGGGGCAGGACCGATTGTAACTAGTGTATGTGTTCCCACAGTGGTGTATAATGAACCTGAAATATTGTGGGTACATATACACTCGTTACAATTGGCACTGCCCCCTGCTAGCTTCCTCCCCGCCCACCAATGCACAAACGCCGGTGTTCTGGCAGATAGTGTCCTGCCATCATACAGTGTCCGCTCTGTACTGCGCATGCGCAGTACGGAGCAGAAGAAGCTTCAGAAAATCTCCAAAGATGAACGGCGCCTGCGCCGTGAGGGGAGGTGGTAGCCCCACCATCCAAGCGGACATAGGGTTGGAAAAATTAGAGGGCCCCTCGTGGGCTCGCTTCACTCGCCACGCTTCGGGCTCGGCCTCGCTGCGCTCGGCTCTTTTATATTCCAACTCTATGTCCACTTGGATGGTGGGGCTAGAACCTGGACTCACGGCGCAGGTGCCGTTCATCTTCGGGTATTTTCGGAATCTGTGTGTGCTGTGTACTGCGTATGCGCAGCACACAGCGGACACTATCCGATGGTGGACAGTATATGATAGGACGCCGGCTGTTTGTTTATGCACGGGATGTCTGACAGAGGGGACGGAGCTCGACATATCAGCCCCGCCCATCCCCGACATCAGAGCTTGGATTTTGTCAGCTCTACTCACTCTTAGTGTCACTGCCGCTGTAACCTTCTGGCTTGCCCACCAATCCCTGTCTGTACTGGATGAATATTGACATTGCTGCATGTCCTGCTCGGGCTAGGCTGTTAGCAATAAGTATGGGCACCCCCCTGAATCCGGGGACAGATCCGGGACAGACTTGGTCTGGGGACAGTGCCCTCAACTCGGGGACGTCTGGTCACTCTATCTTTGGAGTAGTCATAAGATTTCCTGTAGGTGATATGTTGCTCTATTTTTTTTCTTTGTAGGCTCTAGTATGGTAGAAAATGGTAGTAATGAATTTCTTTGAAGGCTCTAGAAATCCCATGAATAGTGTTCCATGGTCAATCATTGGAAAATGCTCCATGATCATCTCATTTATATTGCTTAATAGTCAGTTTGCGGTCAATAATCATCCCATGAATAATGCTTAGTGGTCAGCCTGTAGATGGTGCTCAATGTTTACTCCATTGATAATGTTCAATAATCAGTTGGTGGAGAGCTCAATAGTCATTCTGTGGAATGGATAGTGCTCAATGGTGAGCTTGGGAACAGTGCTCAATAGGTAACCCATGCATGGTGATCTGTGGTCACCCCATGGATAGTGTTCAGTAGTCAATAGTTGATTGTGCCTAATAGTCATTCTATACAATGCCTTTGTATACTGTGGTCTGCATGCAGTTGTTATCCTATTGATAGTACTCCATATTCATGCTATTTTCTTGCTAGTAATTTTCTATAGTATTCCATGAGCCATTCTGTATAAAAAAATCTCCAGTCACGCAAACAATACTTCTCCATCGTTATCCTGAGAATACTGCTCCATGGTTATTCTGCTCTATAGTCATCCTCCATGGTGTTTCAAGGTCATTCTGACAATACTGTTCCATGAACATGCTGAGAATAGCACACCCTGATCATCCCATGTAGAGTACTTACAGCTCTTTTGACTATACTCCTCTAATGGGTCACAGGAGTGCACTTAGTTCTGTACTCCTGGGACCCAGATTTAGACAACAGCAGAACTAAGTTAACTGTTGGTTGATGTCACAGAGTCCGTACAGACTATGCAAGAATCCTGACAATAATGTAGATACCTGTCCAGATTCCAGACCGGCAGCTGGATCAACCTCTCGCTGCACTGCTGAGAGACTGAGGCAGCTGCTCCCGCCTCTCCACGGTCCAACGCTCCAGTAAGTGCCGAAGGGGCAGTTTCATACTACATTTTCAGATATAGATAGAAGCCACATGCCACATTAAGATACTTCTGATTTGGTCATACTTTCCTCTGTGGGAGTACCAATAGTGAGACATATAATATTAAAACGTTTAAAGTTAGGTAAATCTGTACACTAAAATCTCATATAAATTGTAACATCTTAATGTTTCAAAAGTTTTTTCTAGCATTTTAAAATGTGCAGTTTTCATTAAAATAATATCTGGTAATCCTACTATGAAGCACCTTGAGGATATTACCCAGGATAAAAAAACGTAAATTAATATAAATGTATTCCAGATTAAACAGGTAGGCAAGAGATACCATAAGGTTAAATAAACCCAGTGTCAATAAAGGAGAAACAGCAGATAGCGGTAGGTGCACCATTAAAAGGTGGATAACAATGACTTGACCTGTTAAAGAAAATAACATAAACCTTACTTCTGTTACACCAGTATATATGGTTGGTAGGGTTGAATAAAGACACTGGTCCATCCAGTTTAACCTGAGAGAGTGTAGAGTGTGTGTGTATGTTTTTTAATGGTTGAACTACATGGACGTGTGTCTTTTTTTCAACCTGATTAACTATCTAACTCTGTTACTACTGTTTTCCCTTATGACACCACCAACTGTGGAAGGGAATTACACATTCTTACTGCTTCAACGGTAAAGAAGCTCTTACGCAGTTTAAGACTGAACCATTTCTCCTCCAACTTCATTAGGTGTTTGTATGTCCTCTTTAGACACCTACGATTTAAAAAATTCCTCTCAATGCTAGAGTCACCATTTTACAAATGTGTATATCACTATCATATCTTCTCTTCAGCGTCTCTTCTCTGGGGAGAATAGGGTTAAGATTTCTAGATGTTCCTCATAACTGAGGTTCTCCTGCCCCCTTATGAGCTTTCTTGTCCTTCTCTGGACTCTCTCCAGTTCCAGCACATCTTTCCTGAGGACTGATGACCAAATCTGGACTGCATACTCAACAAGTATCTGAATTATAGTCCTATTTATTGAGCAAAGAACCATTTTAATGCATTCTAGTAGTCTGCTAGCCTTATTTGTTGCAGCTTGGCATTGTTACTATTTTGTGAATTCCCATAAAACATTATGTTAAAATTACACAGAGTGATCATAAACTCAAAATTCCACGGCGATGGTAAATGCATATCAACCAATGTTTTTCTTTATTTCTGTCAAAGGTGGTTTAACTGGTTCTTTGACTATATTATAGTTATGTTCCTCAAATCGAGCGTGAGATTATCCCTTAGATATTGCAGATTTCAGATTCACCACTTCTGTTCCCGGAAATTATTTTACAGTTACTTCCATCTTTTACATGATGTTGTAAAGCCATCTGCAGCTGTTAGCTATGCAAATATGTGTCAGTCTGTATTGACAGAGCCCCTTACCCAGGTCTCTAGCTCATGAGACATTAATTAGGAGGTGGGGGTACATTGACCCTCAGGCTGTGGTCGCTGGGACGATACAATGGCATCTTGACGGGGAGGGGGGGAGGAAGCAGCTGGGCCTTGAATAGGAGTAAGACAGATGCCCTAAGAGAGAAAAGATAGCCGAGGAGGGGGCTGGGAGATTTATTCACAGACAATAAGAAAAAGAATTAATAATGTCCTGGGAAAAGCCACTTTTCTCACAGCCCTCAACTGCCCCTAACTGTTACCCCCCTCATCACACAGACACACCTCTTTTTTGGATCAGACATGACACCTCCCCCTCTAAAATGGTCCTGTCCGCTGACCATCCTACATAAATGTTAATAAGCTTTTACTTTCATCACCCTCGTTGTGGACAGCTGCCATTGTGCCTTGACACCTGTTGTGGTTTAATTAAAATCACTGGAAACAACATTTTCGCAGAATGTGTTTTACCATTTTACTTTGTGCTGAAATATACACCAGCTACATGGCAGGTCTTTTCTTGAGTGCAAATTTTAAAAGCTATTTACGTATACTATATACCTTTCACGCTGAACACTTTTTTTTACATCCCCCTTTCCATAATAGTCTATATATGAAAAGTGCAATTTAAAGGGTCAGTCCACACAAATATGATATTTGAAGCAACCCTTGGCCTCTTATACACTCATTAGCAATAACATACCACCCACCAGTGGTGGCCTATCCATTAGATGTGCACAGGCGTCACCACCCTATCCATGCGTCCAGCTCCCTGATCTACATGCAGGGCACAGAACCATAGATTCCAATGGGGGGTTGGTTTTGTTTTGAAGCACATGATTGGAGCCAGAGGCTCTAATGGGCTTCAAAAAAGGGTGGACTTGGGGAGCAGAGCACTGCGCTTCGAGCCCACTCAGTTGTGTGACAATAGCGAATGAATATTTGCTATTGCTACACTAATCCTCTTTCCGGCTAATCAAGAAGTGGGTCTTGGGACCCGTCACCCGATTGGCTTGACAGGAGTTCCTATTAGACACCTAGAAGGAGGAGGCGAGAGGAGATTTACAGTGGAAGCTGCCGTGATGCAGAAGAGGGGGAAAGGACACAGGAGCCAGTGCCCGCTGCCCATTGCCCATAGGAGCCCGTAACCTAGATAGGGTAAGTGCCGGGCTTGATGACTGACCAACCAGGGGGAGGGGGGTGCGGGTGATCCAACCACAGACCAACCGACCTACCTAGAGCGGGCATGGGGGGGGTTCTGCCAGTGACTAACCATGGGGGGAATGCCAGCTGCCACCCACCTAATATCGAGTAGGTCCTCCATTTGCCCCAAAACAGCCCTGACCCGTTGAGGCGTGGACACTGCTAGACCTCTGAAGGTATGCTGTGTAATCTGGCACCAAGCTGTCAGTGGCAGATCCCTTAAGCCTCTGCTGGCTTCCCTTCTTCCCACAGTGCATCCTGGTGCCATCTCTTCCCCAGGTAAGTGATGCACATGCACCTGGCTATCCACTCGATGTAAAATAAAATGTGATTCATCGGATCAGGATTCCTTCTTCCATTGCTCTGTTGTTTAGTTCTGATGCTCATGTGCCCATTATGGGTGCTTTTGACTATAAACACGGGTCAGCATGGGTACCCTGACTAGTCTGCCACTATGTAGCCCCATATGCAACAAACTGTGATGCACTGAGTGTTCTGACACCCTTCTATTGGAACCAACATTAACTTTTTCAGCAATTTAAGCTACAGTAGCTCCTCAATTAGATTGGACTACACTGTCCAGACTTTGCTCCCCACGTTGCATCACTGAATCTCGGTTACTTATGACCCTGTAATGACCCTGTTCACTAGTTTTCCATTCTCGGGCCACTTTAGTAGGTCCTGAACACTGCAGATCCCACAAGCGCTGCAGTTTTTGGAGTTGCTCTGACCCATTCGTCTAGACATTACAATTTTTCCCTTGTCAAAATCGCTTAAATTCTTACAATTGCCCATTTTTGTTGCTTTCAACACATCACTTGCTGCCTAAGATCTTTCAGGTGCCGTTGACACAAGATAATCAATGTTATTCATGTAACATACCCCCGCAGGAGATTCTTAATATGATGAGTTCTCTTTTCTGCCACGACTCCTTAAGCTGCTCCATTGACACACCTGTGCAATTTAAACATTAGTATGCTAACACTCTATAATAATACACAGAAAATAGGCCACAAACACCGTACAACATGGTAGTAGATAAATTAGATGTATCCTGGCAAGGCAAGTTGGATAATACACAAATCAGTAAAGAGGCAATTGAACACTTTTAAAGATGCTGAACTGCATAAGGTGAATACTGGTCTATACTATGACAATTGGCTAATTGCAATAAAACTAAACCAAATTTCATCTGGTATAAACAAAGGGAAATCTAACAAGATTAACCCAAAGAAATGTCCTTGAGTGCATACAGCCCTAACAGCAGTGGTTGTATGCATTCCTGACAAGGGGTACCTCTTGAGATAGCACCTATTTAGGCGTTCTAAGCTGGCTATCATTGAGGCCTGTCTGTAAGGTGGTGCACGTGATGCTGTCCCTTTAAGGCTGTCCAGAATAGATGGCTGATGGGCAGATAAATAAGGAGCAGTCTCTATTGGAAATAATTGTGGGTGGTAAAGGGTTAAGCTCACCACTCCTGGTATGCAACAGATCTCTTCTTCTATGTTTGAAGGGATATTTGGGTGTTGTAATCCTTTATAGTTTGCAGCCTTTTCAATTGCATTGCACAGCGCTCTGTACAGACTACAGTTCCCAGTCCTTTCTGCTATTCTTTGATCATCCAGGGAGAAGGGATGGGCGAAGCACTAACAGCTCTCCTTGCCTATGTGCATGGTAAGGTGGGTAGTGAAGTCCACAGCCTTATCCATTTTCATTGTACTGATGACCCCCCTCACTGCAGCATCATCAATTCTCCTTCTCAGGGGCTCACAGCTGCTGCTAGGAGGGAGGGGGTGAGTGGAGGATTTCACACATACAGCCCGCTATTTCAGTGCAGCAGCGGGAGAGGGGAAAGAGACTGAAAGCAGGCAGACATACATGTTGCGGCTGATCAATGTATGTCCTGGATGCTCTCAACACTATGGGTTTCCTATCAGCATTTTGGCTGGTACATAATACAATCACAGCGACACCAAACACATAAATCTACATACTGATGGACTCAGCAGTAATATTATTTTTTCAGAAAAAAGACACAAGTCTATCTAGTTCAACCAATAAAAGGGGGGGGGGGGGTGAAACATACAGTATACACAATCCTATACCCACGGTTGATCGGGAGTAATTCAAAAAACCCCAGCAAGGTAAGATCCAATTTGCTCCAGCAGTGGGAGAAATTTCCTTCCTGATCCCCTGAGAGGCAAGCAGGTATTTCCTGGATCAACTTTACTTATAAATGTTAGTATCCATATTATGTACATTTACATACAAGGGCAGCACAGTGATGTAGTGGTTAGCACTCTCACCTAGCAACAATAGGGTTGCTGGTTCAAATCCTGACCACGACACTATCTACCTGGAGTTTGCATGTTCTCCCTGTGCCTGCGTGGGTTTACTCCGGTTTCCTCCCACACTCCAAAGACATGCTGGTAGGTTAATTAGACCCTGTCCAAAAAAATTGGCCATAATATGTGTGTGTCAGGTCCCTACAGGTTAAAGGACCACGTAAAGGCTGCAGATGGACACTAGTAGCAAGAAAGCACTCTGAGGCGATTCAGTTCACATAGGTAGCGCTATACAAGTCACTCATTCATTCATTTAGGAAAGAATCCAGGCCTTTTTTAAAACAATCTACTGAGCTGGAAAGTACCAGCTCTTGAGGGAGTATATACCATATTTACACAGCTCCTACTGTGAAGAAACCTTTCCGCATTTGGAGATTAAGCACTCCTTAACATAGCTTTGAAATAATTTCAGTCTGACTTAGGGGGTGAAAGACATCGGGTTCATGCACAGATGTCTATTGATATTGCTCCAGAAGTCACCAAAAGTAGTGCAGTAACTACTTTTGGAAATCAGTGCTGCGCTGCAAAGTCAAAGTAGCACTGATGGGGACGCTCATATTGCCGTCAATAGGCTCCGATTTCACTATAGATTTAACCTGTCAAATTGCATGTCAAATCGAGCCGATGTGAACAGGGGCCAAATATCTTTTTCTCTAGACCAGGAGTCTCCAAGTTTTAAGGGGGTTGGACTGTTGCCAGTGGGTGAAGAAAATGTCCCGGTATCAGTGGGAGTAAACAATGCTCTGTCATTGGTGTTAGTGGGAGAAATGGTGCCCCATCATTGGTGTCAGTGGGAGAAATAGTGCCCCATCATTGGTGTCAGTGGGAGAAATCACGTACCATTATTGGTGTCAGTGGGAGAAATAGTGTACCATCATTGGTGTCAGTGGGTGGAATAGTGTACCATCATTGGTGTCAGTGGGAGAAATAGTATACCATCATTGGTGTCAGTGGGAGGAATAGTGTGCCATCATTGGTGTCACTGAAAAACAGAAAATTGTATACTCACCTTTCCGTAATTTTCCTTTCCTGTTGCATCTCATGGCAGCATACACCTATGCTCCGCCCCCACAACCTGATAGGACCGTTTGACTATTAAATCTTGAGAGGGCCTCTGGCTCAGTATTCTCAATATATAGATACCTCACCTCAGACGGGTGGGCATCTGTATGCTGCCATGAGATGCAACAGGAAAGGAAAATTACGGAAAGGTGAGTATACAATTTTCCGTTTTCCTGTCGCATCATGGCAGCATACACCTATGGGGAATAACTCGCAAAACTGGGTGGGTATGAGCAGAAGAAGTTTATTTACAAGGAATGGAGGAATTAGACTGAATAATTGCTCTCTCGAACTCCACCGTGGACAGCCTAGCGGAGTCCATTTTGTAGTGGGATATAAAAGTGCTTTTTGAAGACCATGTGGCTGCCCTGCAGATGGTTTCTGAGGAGACTCTGCAGAGGTCGCCATCGCCCTTGTAGAATGCACCCTTAAGCCCTCAGGTATTTGAGCTTGATTAGATGAGTAAGCTTTCTTTATGATTTTTACCAGCCATGCTGTGATAGTGCGGGAAGTTGCCGCCTGCCCTCTTTTAGAGCCGTGATTGATGACTAGGTGATTTTCCACTTTTCTGAGGTCACAGGTTCTTGAGAGGTAGGCCAGTATGTTGGATTTTACATCAAGTGGATGTGGGTTCCCCTGCTCTGTGGAAAGAGCGGGAAGGCATATTTCCTGATTAAAATGAAAGGAGGAAGCCACTTTCGGGATAAAGCAATCTGAAGGTTTCAGAACTACCTTGTCTGGGTAGATGGTTAGGTATGGTTCCTTTGCTATTAGTGCATGCATTTCCAACACCCTCTTGGCCCGGGGGGCGGTGGGCTCCATCAGTCCGGGCGTGAGGCTCCTCGGAAGTGGCACTCGGAAAATCACCTCCTCACCATAGGTGTATGCTGCCATGATACGACAGGAAATAATATTGTCCCATCATTAGTGCCATTGGAAATAATTGTGCCCCATCATTGATGTCATTTGAAATAATAGTGCCCCATTATTGGTTTAATTGGGAGAAATAGCGCTCCATCATTGGTATTGGTGGAAAGAATATAGCCCCATCATTGGGGTGAATGGGGGAGAACTAGTACCCCATTTTTGGTGTCAGTGTTAAGAACTATGCCCCACTCTTGCTGACAGTGGGGGGATAATACCCCAAGGGCTGGATAAAAGCAAGCAAAGAGCCGCAGTTTGGAGACCATTTCTCTAGACATAAAGAGTGCCCCCTTGTCCTCGGTGTTGAGTTAATCACTTTAAGGACATCACAAAGTTCAATATATGGACCAATTACTGTATGTATGTGTACATGTTGATCATATCCCCCTTTTATCTCCTCTTCTCAAGAGAGAATAAATTCAGTTCATCTAAGCTCATAGCTGAGCTCCTCCATGCCTCTTATGAGTTTGGTTGCCCTTCTCTGCACTTTCTCCAGTTCCCCGATATCCTTTTTGTGAACTGGTGCCCAAAACTGAACTGAATATTCCAGATATGGCAAGTTGTTTCATTTTAAAGTATTCTCCTCCCAAATTGTAAGAAAATTCCTAAGCTGGCCATACACTAGATTTTTTGAACAAACATTTGTATGATGATTCTTGCAGAGATTCTCTGTATATTACATACACTGTTACGAACAAAAAAAATTCTACTAGTGTATGGCCAGCTTTAATGCGTGCAAAATCTGCTTCATGTGTCCTTGAAATATTGTTCATTTTTTGTATATGCTATTTACTGCACTTCTCTAAAAAACATACAGTAGTGTTTGGTGTTTCATTCCATTTTTTTTACAGTATATCATATCAATAAATTACACATTGTATCTATCTAAATCTATTCTTAAAGAGGAACTGCAGTCTGCTCACATAATTTGTAATAAAAACATCTTTGCCATTCTGAAACTTCCCTCCAACCACTTTACATATTATTTTATATATATACAGGGATACCCCACTTTTAAGTACACAATGGGGTTTATTTACTAAAGCTGGAAAGTGAAAAATCAGGCTCACTTCTGCTTAGAAACCAATGAGCTTCTACCCCCAGCTTGTTCAATTAAGCTTTGGTAATAAAATCTGGAAGCTCATTGGTTTCTTTCAGAAGTGAGCCTGATTTTGCACTTTCCAGCTTTAGTAAATAAACCCCATTGTGTACTTAAAAGTGGGGTATGCCTGTACTGTGATTCTGTAATTACCAAATATGCTGCAGAAATCTCCCTCCACTGAGTCTGACTGCATCCATTTTTAACTATGGGCAGCTGAAGTTGCTGCCTGTACACTTCCTGGATTTACACAGAGGCACACCTCCAGCTCTGCAGCCATGGAGCTCTTACTGGCCCTCTTATGACTCATACCCCTCCCTTCCTGGCAAACTCTCATGAGAGAGCTGTGCATGATGTCATAAGCCTAGGCTAATGACCAGATAAGATACAGCAAGTGGGCTGTATAAGGTATTTACTGGCAGAAAAAAAATGTGTTACTATCCAAAGTTAAAACCACAAAGGGCAGAAGATTTAATAGATGGACGTTGAAAAAAAAATTACTGAAGGTTCTCTTTATTCTAATTTTATCTAATAGTATCTACCTAAGTCCTTATCTCTTAAATTTGTGTTTTCAGTGAATCAAATCCACCCTTGGTTTCCTCTGGGAAACTTTCTTAATTCTCAGCTCTACCTATTTACTAAGGTCATTAACTAGTTCCAGCCCAGGTCAATTCTGAAATTTCTCTCATACATGTAAAAATCTGTATTTTTCTTTGGCTGGAAAATTACAAAGCTTTCCCAAACATTATACAATATATATATTTTTAAGCAGAGACCTTGGAGAACAAAATGGTGGTTGTTACAATTGTTTATTTCGCACAATATTTGCGAAACGCTTTATCAAACACAAATTTTCAGGAAAAAATACCCTTTAATAAGTTGAACATAAACACAATATAATGCCCAATTTTTTGGTAAAATATAAAAGATGATGTTATGCCGGGTAAATGGATATCTAACATGTCATTCTTTTTTAACTACATATGCCCATGGAATGACACCACACTATGATACCTAAAAATCTTCATAGGCAACACTTTAAAAGCCCTGACGTTTGCAGTGATACCTCACGTGTGTTGAGGGCACCAATTATATATACGTGAGGGTTGAGCTCGTGGGTACAGGGGCACTTTCATTTTTTTATTATTATTTATTTTATTTAAAAAAAAATTACAGTTATCTTTAATTATTTTTTTTTTTTTTGATCAACTTTATTGCTATCACAAAGGATGAAGAACAACCCCTTGTGATAGCATGGGGCGTGACAAGTCCTCTGTTAGACCACAGATTCTCCTCTGGCCTCCAAAGTTTCTGTCAAATGATGATCGGTTTGATCAGATGCTTTTACGTGCCGATACAAGCTTGTTTACATCAGACCGAAACCGGAAGTGACAGTGGGAGAAACAACATCTGTTTCTCACTGTGTGCCTGGAAGCCGATACCAATATTTGCATCCTTGCCGGGTCCTACGATGGGATAGAAGAGCCTGGAAAAGGCAGTGCCGGGAGGGGGGGGGCCCTCTTTGGTCACCTGTAAAAGTTATCCAGTGGCTGTACATCTGCTAGGATCACTTTTACATAAAAGAGAATTGCCCACTGAAAAGAACAATACCAGGATCAAGACTAGCTGCAGTCATGATCCTGGTATAACCACTTCAACCCGCCGACATTTATAAATGGCAAACGGATGGGAAGTGGTTAAAAAGACCCCATTGTGGGGGTAGAAATGGTAAGACCATTGGATGATATCTGATGTCTACATATATACTGCATCTTCTAAATCTTTGCAACATTATAACAAGCAATGGATGATTTGACCCATCAACATCTGTAACCAGATGAAATACTAGTTTTGAGTGGATGACTGCATTGAATGACTGGTGTATGTAAGGCAATTCAGAGAAACACAAAAAAAGGAAACCGTGCATGACACTTAACATTTTCCCAAACAAAAAGCTGTCAGCATTCTACCCTAGTCATACAAGGGAACATCTCTTTAAATGCTGCCATATATCAGATAATTGTTGCATTGATTGGTAAACGACAATGGGGGTTTTTACATGGTCTTTCAGGAATGTCATTTTTCTCTCTGAAGTCCCTTATGAAAGGCTTCCCATGGCCTGCAGGGTGCACCATGGGACTCTTTTCTTGCAGAGCTGCGCCTACTTTAAACAAAGAGCCATCAGTTCTTTTCATGATTTGCAAACAGAAGGGACTTCAACTAGAATTCCCAGTGCCAATCATAGCTGGGGAATTTAAAAGGAAACATAAAAGTTTGGACAGGTGTCTAACAGAATTATTACTTTTTTATTATTGTCACTTTTGCTATTACTGTTAGCCGTATGTGTGAGTGAAAACAGCTTTTTGTAACTTTATCTTATTATTAGTGTGTAATTGTGTGGTTTTTTTTTTCATTTTGTTTTTTTTATTCTTTATTTTGGACGGGGTGTATACATATACAGTTCCTTGAAAAAGTATTCATACTCCTTGACCTTTTCCACATTGTGTCATGTTACAACCAAAAATGTAAATGTGTTTTATTGGGATTTTATGTGCTAGACCAGTGATTCTCAACTAGGGTTCCTCCAGAGGTTGCTATAATCTCCTTCACCATTGCCAATTTCTGCCTCTCAGATAAGTTCCCACTGACACCATTAATCTTTTAATCTGTAAGATGGTGTAAGGACCATTCTACCCACTGACCATCACACTAAAGTATCACGAGTTGTAGATTTCAATTTTTTTTATTGATTTATTTATTTATTTATTTTTTTATTGCTTTTTTTTTTTTTTTTTTTGCCACGTCAGAGGTCCTGTGCTTGAGACTCATTCATATTGCCTCTCATTTTTATCTCAGCATCATATCTCATCATCGTGGATTATAATTCTTATTTTCAATGTTTTTTTTTTTTATTATTACAGTATCCAACAAAAGTTACCCGCCTTCCTGAGGCCTATCTAGCAACAACAATCTACCTATATTTTATCCCTTACCCGACCTACCCATCCTAATCCCCCCCCACCGCCCCCCTCCACATCCCTCCCTTGCACCCACTTGCACATAAACATCAATATGCTACCACTATGTCTCCTATTCATTCTAATCTATAGGATATCCCATCTCGGTTATCCATGGGGACCATATTCCCTTCCATTCTCTATAGTTTCCTCTCCTTACATACAGTGTCTTCTCTTTCCAAACTAGTTCATTAATACTTTGGGTCCATTCTCCTACTGTAGGGGCTCTTTCAGCTTGCCATCTTTGCGCGATCAATCTGCGTGCCTGAAACAGGCATCTTACCACTGCCACCGTGACATATTTCCCTTCTCTCGGCTCTTGCCTATATCCCAGTACGCGCAAGATCGGGTCCATTCCCATTTCTAACTTAAAGATCCTATTGATACTCGCCGTCACTTCTCTCCAATAACGAAAGAGCTTCGGGCATCACCACAGCATGTGTAAGAGATCTCCCTGTCCCCGACATCTAGGATATCTGTCATCTATTCTCCTACCAAACTGACGTAGTCTTTTAGGGGTATAATAAGCCCTGTGCACCAGCATCAATTGTGAGATCTTTTGAGAAGGGGAGAGCGAGGTCACTGGCCCTAATTCCATTATTCTCCTCCACTGCGTATCTAAAATTTCTCCTATATCCTCTTCCCATTTCCTCTTCAAGTTCGGGTAGTCTATTTCGTGATTAGAATTCATACCTAAATGATTGTAAATACCTGAAATGGACCCCTTTACGCTATCTGAGGTAAGCAACTTCTGAAGTGGAGGTATTTTATCCCACGGTGGCATATTTCCCCCAAACTGTGCTGCTAAAGCATGTCTCATCTGCACGTAGCTAAAGAATGAATGTTGTGGTATATCATATACTTTTTTTAAGTCCGAGAATGTCCTTAAGACCCCTCCATCATAAAGGTGGATCAGTCTAGTTATACCCTTCCTTTCCCAAGATTTAATCTTACCGATACTAAATATTTCAGGTAAGTTTTTGTTGTCCCAGAGGGGTGTGGTTTCTAACAGCCCTGAGAAACCCATTTTTTATTTCACCGCTTTCCAAACCTTACCTACCATTTTAGTTATCGAATTACTATACTGAAAAGAGTCAGCCTCCAGGACCTCAGCTATGAACTCATGTGGGGCTCCTATCATTCTAATCCCTTCTTTTAGCTTTCTTCCTTGCTCCGAGTCGTAACCCGCCAGATGCTGCATCTGCGCCGCCAGGTAATAGTTCCTAGGTTGTGGAACAGCCAGGCCTCCTCTATCTATTGGCATCTGCAACGTCTGGAGTCGTATCCGGGCCGTACCCTTTTTCCAAATAAGTTCCCGAAAAAGGGTCTCTACTTTCTTAAACCATTTTTTGCATATCCATACGGGCGCATTATGCAAAACATACAGCAGCTGTGGCAGCCAAATCATCTTGATCAAGCTACAACGGCCCATTACTGAAAGCGGAAGTTTACTCCAGACGTCGCATTTGCACTTAAATTTATGCAGAAGAGGGATTCAATTTTTATTGATATATTGATCGGGGTTCAATGTCAAGTATATGCCGAGGTACTTCAGCGCATCCACCTCTCTTACCCTTATCCCCGGATGCGGGACTGCAGCATCCAGGGGGTCGACTCGGAGCAGTTCAGATTTCTCCCAATTAATAGCCAGCCCTGAGAAGTTTCCGAAACCTTCTACTAAAGTAACTGCCTGCGTCAGAGATGGTCCGGTATCTCCCAAAAACAATAACACATCATCTGCGTATAGGGCAATCTTTTCCTGTCTCTCTCCGCTTCTTTGAAATCCCCTAATCCCGGGATTGGCCCTAATAGCTATGGCTAATGGCTCTATGGCCAATGCAAAGAGCAGAGGGGACAGGGGACAACCTTGCCTTGTCCCCCTGCTAATTTCAATTTTTTCTGAGTACCTACCATTGGCCCTTACCCTGGCGCTAGGGGCATTATACATCTTTTTGACCCAGCCAATAAAGGTGGGGCCCATTCCTACTTTCTCCAACACCCGCCATAGGAAGTTCCATTCTAAACTGTCGAAAGCTTTTGTTACATCCAGGGACATTATGGCCCTCGCCCCTACATTCTCTGCTGGGATCTGCATATTTAGGAAGGTTCTTCTGATGTTCATACTTGTAGATCTTCCCATGATAAACCCAGTTTGATCTGGGTGCACTAGCTTTGTCATGAACTGATTCAGCCTATTTGAAAGTACTTTAGCTAAGATTTTTTCATCCGCATTCAGTAATGATATTGGCCTGTATGAGGCTACTTCCAGCGGGTCCTTGTCCGTTTTGGGGATTACTATGATCGTTGCCTCGGTCATTGAAGCCGGAAGGTGTCTCCCTTCCGCTGAATCTATTAAAGTTTTATGCAACTCGGGAAGTAGCAGTTCTCCATAATATTTATATATTTCTACCGGGAGCCCATCCGGGCCGGGAGCCTTATTATTTGGCATCCCAGCCAGTGCCTGTTGTAGCTCATTAATGGTTATCGGGGCATCTAAGATTTCCCGTTCCTCCTGAGTAAGGGTCACCATTTCTAAGTTTTCCAGAAAACTATCCATTACCCCTTGCTCCCCTAAGCCTTGTGACTGATACAGCTCTCTGTAGTAGTTTCCAAAAATTTCTACTATCTCCTCGCTCTTGCATGTTATCACCCCATTTGAATTTCTAATGCTAGAAATGAGTGAGGGGGAGCTGTTTGTCTTAACCAGCTGTGCAAGCAGTCTTCCCACCCCCTCCCCTTCTCCAAAGTAGCGCTGTTTCACAAATATTCGTTTACTCTCTTCTTTTTTTACAATTGCTATTTTATAATCTTGTTGTTTATTTAACCAGATTTTTTGGTTTTCTGGGGTTGGGTCCATGACATAGGCATTCTCAGCTTCTAGGAGTTCCTTCCTAATATTCTCCTCCCATAATCTAGATTTTCTCTTCATTCTTGCTACCTGTTGGATCAAAACGCCCCTAATAAACGCTTTTAGGGTATCCCAGATCACACTCATTGGGGCCAAGCCGGCATTAAGACTTATAAACTCTTTTAAGCTTAGTTTAACTTCCGCTTCGTCCTTCATAAGTTCAAGCCAGAACGGGCTAATCTTCCAACAGCCTTGAATTTTTTTGATCCCCGTATTAAGCACGACCCTCACCAAGGAGTGGTCTGAGATCCCCCTAGGCATATATTCTATCTCACTTATGTTTTGTGCCATTTCCACATTTCCTATAGCCATGTCTATCCTAGAAAGGGTGCCGTATGAACCTGAAAAGCAAGAGTATTGTTTAATTCTCGGATGCCTCTCTCTCCAGAGGTCCTTCAAGCCTATTTCATTCAGAAAGCAGCTCAGCCTGGTTTCACCTAAGTCCCTGGATCGCACCTTAGGGGGAAACCTATCATAATTTACATCAAGAACTTCATTGAAGTCTCCCATCGCAATAACTGGGATATCCTCTTTATCCCCAATAAATTCCAACAGTCTGTACATAACTTCCATTTTGAACGGCGGGGGTATATATATATTTGCCAAGATACAGCTACTGCCCTCAAGTTTACCGTACAAAAAAATATATCGACCCAGCTCGTCTATGCTGACCTGGTTGCAGGAGAAACTCACCCCTTCCTTTATTATCACACTTACCCCCCTTGAATAGGAGGAGTATACTGAGTGGTATTGTTGTCGATATTTCCTGTTTTTTAACAGTAATTTGGATATTGGTAAGGTGGGTCTCCTGCAAACAAGCCAGTCCAATATCAAATCTCTCCAGCATAGCAAAAACTATCGCTTTTTTTACCGGGGTACCCAGGCCCCTCACGTTCCAAGACCCGATGTTAATAGGTTTACCCTGCATCAAATTTACCATCGGATCTAAAAAAAAACAAACCAGCAAGCAAAGAGCGCCACACAGTTACACAGAGAGCGACTACATGATACTTATAAAATATAAAGTCTACTGGGATACCTATCTCTGTTAAGTACACCCACCCTAGTGTCATATACCGTTTGTGTTTCTCTAATTTGTACATAAATAGCTCAGGATTAGATTTAACCCCAGATATTATCTTATCATAGTGCTTTGTGTTTATATACTTTCTCTCTTGTGCAATTATCCTGCATCTATCATATTTTCCCTCCTCGCGTTTACTCTTTTGTGTAGTTATCATGCTGTTTTCAAATTTTACCTTAGCGTGTTTATTTTTTCCAACCATTTTCACCCCCCCCCCTACTACCCCACCCAACCCTGTTCTCCCCCCCCTTCTAACCCCCCTCCCTATTCTCCCCCCCACCCCACCCCACCCAAACCCTCCATCCTCCCCCAACCCTCCTTCCCAACTATTTAATATCAAACCCTCCCTTCCTCCCCCCCACCTAACAAGGTGCTCCCCTTGGGAGTTTAACGTGACCAGACCATCCATATCCCACCTCACGCCCTGTCTTACAGACACCACCGCAGTGATTCCCCCCCCCCCCCCATCCTACAAATCTTAGCTACTATATCTAACCAAGGATTTTATCAAAACCACTCACAGTCGCCCTCCTTCACTGTCTCCCCTCCCTATCCCCTCGTCTACCCCGTAAAGAGTCCTTATTATCCTCCAGCCATTGCAATGCTCCAGCTGCCGATTCAAAGATCTGTACCCCATCCTGGGGTTACCACTCGCAGTCTTGCTGGATATAAAAGAGCATATGTTAGATTATATGACTGAAAAGTGGCTTTAATTGTCCGAAATTCCGCTCTGCGTCTCTGCAACTCGGGAGAGTAATCTGGGTAGAATGAAATCCTTGAACCATTAAAGGAAATGTCCCCCATCTCCCTTGCCTTACGCAATAAAGTGACCTTATCCCTATAGTTAAAAAACTTCAGCATCAGGGGTCTGGGACGCCCCCCGGGCGATGGTGTTCTAAAAGGGTACCGGTGGGCTCGTTCTATCGAGAAGAAAGGTGAAAAGCCTTCCTTTCCGAACTTATCTAATAACCATGATTCCAGGAATTTTATAGCGTCAGGGCCTTCGGTTTTCTCGGGTAACCCCAGCAGCCTAATATTAACCCGGCGTGCTCTATTTTCTAACTCATCCATTTTAGTAGCGTAGCTGTCCAGGTTTTTTTGCATATCCTTAACCGTATGCTGTATTGGATTTAAATCGTCCTCGAGCTGGCTTATTCTCCCTTCCAACTCCTCTGTTCTTTCTGCTACTTTCTGGATGTCTTGACGCACTAACATTATATCCTCCTTCATTCCGGATAACTGAACTGCCAGGTCTCCCAGGGACTGTTGACATGCGTTAACCGCCTGTAGTACATCCTTCAATGTTGGGGCCTCCTCCTCTTGCGACCTACCAGGCCTAGCCGAGACCAAGTCTCCTTGGGTGTCCCCCATGATCTTTTTGCTCTTACCCTCAGGAGCTAGCGTGGTCAATGAGGCTACTTGACCTTGACTTTTTCTATCAGCAGGGCCCCCAGTATGAGATTTGATTTGTGCCATTTGTACCCCTTTTATTGGTGTTTGATCTGGAGTATGTGTTGGAGTATGCACAAACCGTTCTAATTTTGCTGCGGCTGAATTTGCTGCCTGAGTACTTTTTTCTTTTTCTTTAGAGGAGCGGAGATGTTGTGTTCCCGGCCCCTCATGCTGTTCCTCCCCGCGTCTCCTCGACATTATAAATTATGTAGGCCGTTGCCCCAGAGCCGAATAGAGAAAATGGGGACCCAATACCAAAACCTCCCGATTAGCCCCCCAGCACCTTACTGCAGACTTATTGTCCACCAATTGTTGTATCCGGGATTCATTTAAATAACAGAAAGCGTGCCCTGTTGCAGTTTTTTTTTTTAAATATCAGTGCGAAGACTTTCAGGAGAAAAAAAAAAGAGAAAAAAATATCCTTGTCATCCCCACAAAAACAAATCTGGTAGCTGTTCAACAATTGACATTATAAACTGTAAGTGCTTTCAGTCCTGTCAGCAAAGAATACATAGCAAAACATGAGAAGCAAAAAGAATGTAAATTGCACCCTGCTGACTTGACTTCTATATACCAAAGGGATAAAAAAAAAAACTGAAAAGACAGGTATCATGATCTGTATAGCACAACCCAGCCGCTGTAAATGCAGTAAGTTTGACTCCTCATCAAGAGGGGACGAGAGGGGACTAATCCTTAGCTATTTTTCCCCACAGGGGGTACTCACGAATACCATATACTGGGAGGTGCCGGCGTCTGAGTGTTGCCTGTACTGCACTGTACTGTACTGTACATGTAGCCGTGCCTTCGTTCCTGCGATAGCCCGGAAGTCCTCGGCCAGGCTCGTCGTGCGTGTAGAAATCTTCGGGAGCTTTCGGCCGGCTTCGACTTGTGCCGGTGCTCCCGATCTCCTGGTCTATAAGCCACGCTGCCCCCCTCGCTGTTCTTCGGGTCCTTCCGGCATTCGGCTCTCGGGGACGGGGCGAGGAGGAGACAGCGCAGCGGTGTCTCACTCGCCTCAGCCTAACCACATCCTCCCGCTCACACCACGCCCCTCACCACTCCTCACACACATCCGGTCACCTCCCCGTAGATTTCTAATTTTTAGCAGGGGTTCCACGAGACTGAAGAACTATTTCAAATGTTCTTCCATGTTGAAAAGGTTGAGAAAGGCTGTGCTAGACCAACACAAAGGGGGTTATTTACTAAAGGAAAATGTGCAGTCGCTGTAGATCCGAGTGGGATGTGCAAGGAAAATAAAAAACAGCATTTTAGCTTGCACATGATTGGAGGATAAAATCAGCAGAGCTTCCCCTCATTTCAGATATACCCCTAATACCACGTACACCCAACTGGACTTTGCAGCAGACTAGGTCCGACGGAATCAGTCCGTCAGACAATACGATCGTGTGTGGGCTAATCTGATAGTTTTTCGTAGAAAAAAAAAAAATTAAGAAAAAATCCGACAGACCTAGAAATAGAACATGTTTCAAATCTGTTCAACTGACTCAATTCCTATCGGGAAAACCGTTCATCTGCTGGTCCAACGGGCCAAATACGACGCAAGGGAAGTCATTGACTACTGGCTATTGAACTTCCTTTTTTAGTCCCATCTTACGTCATCACGCTCAAAAGGAACAGACTTTCGCACAGGAATTAAACCAAGTCCGTTCGTTCGGAAAGTCTGTCGGAATTCCGCCGAAAGTCCATCGGGAAGACCGTCTGACCTAGTCTGCTGGAAAGTCCGGTCATGTGTACGCGCCATTAGATTTAGAGTGACTGCACTTCCAAGTGCACTTGCAGTGCAAAGTGGATTTGCCTTTTCGTAAATAACCCCCAAAGTGGCAAATAATTGTAAAATGCAAGGAAAACGATAAATGGTTTTCAATTATTTTTTTTACAAATAAAGTGTGGTGTGCATTTGTATTTTGTAGAACCACCTTTTTGCTGCAATTACAGCTGCAAGTCTTCTTGGAGATGTCTCTACCAGCTTTGCACATCTAGAGAGTGACATTTTTGCACATTCTTCTTTGCAAAATAGCTCAAGCTCTGTCAGATTGGATGGAGAGCGTCTGTGAACAGCAATTTTTGTCTTACCACAGATTCTCAATTGGATTTAGGTCTGCACTTTGGGCCTTTCTAACACATGAATTTGTTTTGATCTAAATCTTTTGCCTTAGCGTGCATATGTGAGGCCGCAGAAACACTTGGATGTTCTACCTCATGTTGTCCCATCATGTACTTGTATACTTATGCACCATATGAGAATGCATTTTATTGGTTGCTTATTATATCAATAAATTCAGTTTTCACTCGTATAATGCACTAGGGGTTTGTGCTTTTCCCTTCTTTGCCTATGCAGTATACACTTATCTGTTGCAGTAATGCGCAATGCTTCAATGCATTTTGCACGTTTCAGTGCCAATCTAGAGATATTGAATGGCTCTGCTAAAAAGTCTCAGACTAGAAAGTGTCAATAGGATCTTAAAGAGGAAGTAAACCCTGATGGTTTTACTTCCTCTTTGTTTCCCTGCAAAGGTAAAGCATAATGGGCTACTATGCATCACATAGTAGCCCATTATGTGTCACTTACCTGACACAGGAGCCAGCAATGTCCCCGCTGTCCCCTCTTCCACGAAGCGTCCATCTTCCTTCCGCGTATCATGGCTCCGGGGCTGTGATTGACCAGAGCCGCGATGACGTCACTCCCGTTCATACGCATGGGAGCCGACACTAACGACATATCGCCGTTAGCAGCAGCACGCTCAGTGTGCCAGCGGTGCCTGTCTTTTGCAAATATCTCCTAAACCGTGTAGGTTTAAGAGATATTACTTGCACCTACAGGTAAACCTTAATCTAGGCTGACCTGTAGGTAAAAGTGGTCTGTAAGGGTTTACAACCACTTTAACCCTGGAAGGGACACTCTGTAGTAAAAATGGCATGCAAAAAAATGGACATGGCTGCCTTGCTCTAAATATTGGGGGCATCGTTTAATAAAGTTTGAGCCTACCTATAGCATACACTCTACACAGTCCACAGTAGACAGAGAGACAAAACTTTATTAAGCTAACTTGAACTTCAGTAAAATTGTTTAAAACTGCACAGCAACAAGTAACTGAGACAATAAACACTTTAGTCGGGAGTATGTGCCACAAAAGAAGCAAATAGCATGCACAGAGTGTAGTGGTCAGGACTATGCAATGTACAGCATAGGGTACAGAGAGCAGCATTCAGAAGTATGTATCATACATTGCTAGACAGTGGGAGGAAAAAATGCCTCAGCAGCAATTTTTTAGTTAAAAGAGGTTTCAGGTGTGGCACTGGTCTGATTAAAGGGAACTTAAGTGTTTAGTTTGAACATATTGTAATAATTCGGTGTTGCACCCTCTGCAGGTTGCAATCTTCTACACTTTGGAACTAAAAGTAAAAATGATAGAAATTAAATATGCACTGCTTATGTGTGCCAATGGTCAAAATATATATGCCCTCCATAGGATAAAATGTCTAATGACTTATATGCTGGCAAATGTGTTATAGCCTCTGCTTTGTGCAGCAATATCACTTTGTAAATAATGGTATAAGCCAGAAGTTGAGGGAGTGCAGCCCCTATAATATGAATGTGCTGCTGGGCTACACCCTCTGTTTAAATATCAGGTGTTTAGTCCTGAACTGCTGATCTGCTACTGTGCTACACCCTCTGCCTAAATCCCATGTAGTTTAGTCTTTAAGCCCCAAATAAAAAGAGATGATGAATTAAACCTTAGTGAAGCCTTAGTGAAACCTTATATGAAGGTTGTATCCTCAGCCTGTGTAAAGTGTACTACAAAAAAGTGTCGTAAAAAAGTCAACGGAAACGACAATTAAAAAAAAAAAAAATGTCCTTAAATAAAACTAATCTATCAAAATATTGCACCATGCCAATGAAATAAATAACAAAAGAAAGAAAAGTGCTGCTGTGAATTCAATAAAGTGCTGGTGCAATGATTTGTTGAAATTTGTTTATATAAGGTGTTACAACCTCTGGCGTGTGTTCACACAAAAATTAGTATTGCACCTAATTTAGGAGAATTTTTTGTCCAGAAGATTAAATACCTGTGTTGTGACAATAATAATGTATATGCAAGTACAAATTGCTGATAACAGATATAAATGTCCAAAACAAATAAACAAACAAAGTGACTAGTGCTCAAAAAGTGTCCAGTGCTTGCTGAGAACGAATTTTTCAAAAAGGCTTCTTATTTAGGTGACAGCTGGTGTTGGTGATACTTATCCATGCTCCTATTGTGAATTCACTCACCAAATAGCATCCCCCCCCCCCCCCCGGGGTATTGCGCGGTCACAGTATATGCCACTGTGTAGCAATCCTTGGACCCCTGATGCATATTTCAGTGATATTGGCAATATTTCACTCGTTCACCATAGGGAGAAGAGAAGGGATGCCCATAGTGAAATTCCGTAAAAGTAATTTTATTTCATAAAAAAATAGGAGATATACTCACATTTGATATAGTTTTGTGAAAGCATTAACAACATACACAATTGGATGCCATCAGAATCCTAATTACAGGTGACTGGAAGTGACGCAAAGACATTCGTAACTCCTCCCTACGTGTTTTGTCATTCAGACGTCATCTGGAGCTGTAAAAATTGTCCTTGTAGCAGAGGGGCAAAAAAGACCCATAATCCGGGATCAGTGGGCAAAATGCCATGGCATCAGTCATTTCCGAGAAGAAAAACATGCCACAGCATCATTGATACTGGGCATTTTTTCCTTCCAGAGACCAGTGGAAGCCAAAGTACTTGGTTTCAGAGGAATACGAGTTTCAGGGCTCTAGTGCAGAGCACAGAGCACAGGGCACACATAACACAAATATCAGACATAATTTTTGTATTTTCTAAAGACAGATTATCATTATTATTATACAGGATATATATCTAGAGCCAACAGTTTGTGCAGCGCTTTACAACACAAGGGAGGACATAACAGTTGCAATACATTTGAATTCAGAGGCCCCTGTTCGTTAGAGCTTACACTATCTTTCTCTAATTGAAATACCACAGGGCACCATGTCAACAAAGCAAGAAGGAAAGACAGTGAGGGAGATGACTGACTGCCCTGATTCAATCGTGTGTGTGTGTTCATCTCCGTTTGTGCTATTGTGCTTTGTAAACGGGCTTTTCTTTAGGCAGAGCAGCTAAGAATAGACATTTACTAACTAAATAAGTCAAACAACGTATACAAAATCATTACACATTCCCTTTAATGTGTTCTGTTTATGCATTAATTATATAATAGAGCTGAAAGCAAACTGGTTAAACAAGTATTTACTGTGTTAATACACAGAGTTGTGTGGAGTGGCCCTAACAGGAAGCCCATATATTTTGTGCCCCCTGAGTGACCTCCAGGCACTTGGCACAATCCAATGGGGATCCTGCTGTTAAAGTACACCAATGCTATGCCCATTTGGGGAAAACAAGAGCTTTGCTGAAATTCCCATCCCCAGCATCATATACCTATCATCATATTCTATTGCTCCTATGCTGCTCCATTTAGCTTAAGGAAATACCACTTCTGGCAGAGCTGAAAGAAACCTCAGGGGAATGAAAGGAAAGTAAATGAATCTGTGAAGGTCTGCATTAAAGTGGGCATAGCACAGATTCACTTTAGGCTGCCAGGGCATATGCAAGGTTCCTCACTCTAAGCGATGTCTACAATCTTTATGCATATAGCCTACTTCGTTATTAGGTGCCGTTATTAGGGCAGTGACACCACCAGTGGGCACTGCATATTAGTATTCAAAGAGTTAGATGCATGTCTCTGTCGATATGTTTCTCTATCCTTTCTGTTTCTTTGGCACCTTTTCATCCTTATGATTAATGATAAAATCACTTTGTTGTTTTGGCAAATCCATCTAACTTTTCTTTTATTTCTTTACACAGGTACCCTATATCCAGTCAGGAGAGTGAATTTCCCTCTTTCAAGTGCACCTGGGAGGGGCATAGTGTGGGAATGGGAGGAGCTTCCACGTCACTGGATCCCATTTGAAACAAGATTTTCCATCTTGATCCAGGATGCTTTGGAGAGGCAGCAAACGGGTGTGCGCCTTGGGGAACCCTGCAATGGATCTCACATTTGCTTTCAGACCATGACCCAAATTGAATTTCCTTCTCAGAAGAGGATTAGAGTCAGAGCTCGAGCCCAGATGCCTTACCCAAAAGCTGCCATGAAATGTCCTCCAGCGTACCATGTTGCTTTACCCCAATATATTAGCGCTTGTTCAAATTCCAAACATGGGCCCTTAACAGCTCAACAACAGCCTGGACTAGTAAATTTTAACCAAGAGTTTGTTAATGGGAATCATGGATTATTAAACTCCAGACGAAGAACCATAAGCACCAATCAAGAAAAAATGAATCAAGGTTTGGCAAATGCCAATCAAGGACTTGTGAACATCAACAGAGGAATGCCAAACTCAAACCAAGGACTAATGAACTCAAACCATTTTTTAGTCAACTCCAATCATGTACCCATGAACACCCACCAGAGGACAATAAACTCTAGACAAGAGCCATTGTGCTCCAGTTATGGGATGGTTGATTCTAGCCTCATGCTGCAAAATGTAAGTCATGAGCTTTTGAATGCCAATCAGATCTCAGTGAACTTTAATTCTGGAGCAGTGAATTATAGTGCTGGTCCTATACCTTCTAATCATGGGATTGTAAATTCTAATGATAGATTAGCAAACTATAACCAAGGCCAAGAAGATTGCAGCCAGGAACTTATTAATTTTGATGCTAATGTGATTCTGCCAAACTATGGACCTTCTTCTTACTGTGAAACTGCTTCCAATGATTCTAGTTCTGAATCAGGGAGTCCAAACTCAATGTTGCTTGACTCAGACATCAGCCCACAATGGGCCGCTGTACAACATGATTGTAACATTTATAATTCTACCCCTGCATTAGCAAGGTCTAATTCTAGGCAGTCAAATTCAAGAACTGGGCTAGCAAGATCAGAATCAAGATGCAGAGACTCAAGACCCGAGCTAGCAAGATCAGTATCCAGGCCCGGAGACTACAGACCAGCATTAAGTAGGGCTAACTCAAGACCAGAAGAAAACCAAGTTGTGATACACAGGTCAGAATCTAGGCCTACAGAAAGTAGGCCTGTATTGCTGAGATCGAACTCTGGGCCTAATGACTACAAATCTGGATTTGTGAGGTTAAATTCTAGACCTGGGGAGCCTAAACCTGGATTAGTAAGGTCTGACTCTAAGTATGAATTTTCTGCATCTGAAATTAGACCTTCTGACTTTAGACCTGCACTATCTAGATCTAACTCCAGGTACAATGAAATCAGGCCTGCCCCAGTGAAAACAGACTATAGAAATGTAGCTTGTACGCCAGGATATGGAAGGTCCAATTCTAGACCTGAAGATAGCAGGCCTGAACTACTTAGGTCTCAATCAAGGTCCACTTCTACTGACTCCAAGCCAAGTTCAGCTAGCCCTCACCATAGAATTAGCCATGCAAAACCTAATTTAGTTGGCAGGAGTCTTTCCCATTCAGCTTCACTTAGAGGGAGTAGAAGCCCTCCTCCATGTGCTTGCCCGCAGTGTATTCTAGTGCAGAGTGTGAAGTCTGCTAGCTGGCCAGGACGCCAATTGGACAGCAGACCAGCCAAAGCTCAGCATCATGACAGCCAGCGATGTGAGAAAAGTAAAGATCTCACTAGGTAAGTTCTGAAGCCTATTACATTGTTTAATATGTGTTACATAAAAAAATGCCTTTAAATTCTTAATTTTTTTTTGCACTTTGTAGGGTGCCTCCAGTGCCTCTCAGTAACATAGAAGGCTCAGGGATGATCCCACCAGCCCTAGCAGGTATCAATTACTATGCTATACTGTATACTAAAAGTGAGCTATGACACACACACAGCCAATATCATTAAATAAACACTTGTAAACCAAAGCTTGCAGACACAGTACAGGGGGTACATGTATTAAAAGAAAATGTACCAACCCTTTTTTGAGTCCTGCTTATGCTTAGCAGACACATCAGATTACCCACTGGCTCCTTATATGTTTTATAGTCCAACAGTAAGATCTCTCTACCATGATTTAGGACTCTGTTCACACTGTTTTTGGTATTACAACCCACCTTTTTGTCTTTTAGCTCCCCTGTTACATTCTCCATAATACAAAATAAGTACAGATCTAAGCAGGAGAGTGGGAACCCCTCATAATGGGTACAGCGGGTATGCAGACCCTGGAACTCAAAGATCTCAGCAGTCCCGATGTCGTAGCAATCTGGCTGTATGCTATGCACAGATGTAGATGTACTGTGCTCATATAAGCACCCATTTCCGTCTTAATGATATAATACTTTAGCTTACCTTCCAACACACTCATCCCAATGACAAACAGGAAGTGATTGCCCACAACAGGCAAGCACTTCCTCAGTACAGAAAATGATATCACAGGGAATGACATACATTAAAGGGGAGGGCACTCACAAGAAAAAGTGCACACACCCCCTTTTAGTCAGCATGGAGCACAGACAATAGTGTTTCAAAGTAAACAGTATCTAGTGAGCTCATTCTACTGGTTCTTACAGGCTTGAGACAATCTGCGGGGACATTGCTACTGGTGTTGTCAATATATGGTACTAGTATATTAACAAGGCAGATACCAATGTCCTCTTATTAAAGCAGATATGTATCCAAAAGGGATAACGTAGCCACACAGAGATAAAATAATATGTTTATCTCATGTGGACTTCGCTTCTCTAATGCACATAGTAATTTGAAGGCAAGAAGCCCAGCGTATTGCTCTTGGTACCTACAAACCAACAAACATCCACAGACACAGAGAACACGTCTCAAATCCCATGAGAAGGTTTTCATACTGACTGTTTCTACCACTGGTCTCGATTTGACCCAAGTACGCTCTGCTAGAGTGCTCCTCGATTAAACCAGACACAGGGAGACAGATGACAATCTATAAAACACACATCCTAGAATAAAATGTTATACAATCAAATTTCCACAACACCCAGGAGTTAGAAACTGTCAAGTCTAACACCCATCATCTACCAAACATAAAAAAATGTTAGTTATTGAAGTGCCCTTTGGTTACTTTATAAAAGCAAAAACAGCTGCAGTCACAATTTGAAATATCAGAGGTGCCTGCATTGGTAAAGAATACCATAGGCCAAAAACGTGGGACTGTTAAGCTATAGTGGAGCAACTACTATACTTTGAGAGCTTTTAAGACCCCCATACTCACAAATGGCTTGTAATTATGATGGAAAATCTCACTGACCAATAGTAAACCGCACCAGAGTTAAGAGGCTGTTGACATTTGCAAAAAAGAATTCCTGCCTTTTGGACTTCCAAGGTGCATAGACATGCATTCTTTAAAGCAAATGGATCATTTAACCACTTCAGCCCCGGAAGGATTTACCCCCTTCCTGACCAGAGCACTTTTTGTGATAAGGAACTGCGTCGCTTTGACTGATGCGACGTTGCACCCAAACAAAGTTGACGTCTTTTTTTTCCCACAAATAGAACATTCTTTTGGTGGTACTTAATCACCTCTGTGGTTTTTATTTTATAGTAAAATAAAAGAGTGACAATGTTGAAATAAAAGTAATATTTTTTACTTATTGCTATAATAAATATCCCCAAAAAGCATATAAAAAACAAATGTCTTTCTCAGTTTAGTCCAATATGTATTCTTCTACATATTTTTGGAAAAAAAAAATCACAATAAGCATATATTGATTGGTTTGCACAAAAGTTATAGCATCTACAAAATAGGGGATAGATTTATGGCATTTATTAATTTTTTTTATTATTAGTATTGGTGGTGATCTGCGATATTTATCATGACTGCAACATTATGGTGGACACATCGGACACTTTTGACACTATTTTGGGACAATTGTCATTTATACAGCGATCAGTGCTATAAAAATGCACTGATTACTGTGTAAATTACACTGGCAAGGAAGGGGTTAAACACTAGGGGGCGATCAAGGAGATAAGTGTGTCCTAGGGAGTGATTCTAACTGTGGTGGGGGGGTGGGCTCACTACAACATGACAGAGATCACTGCTGCCAAAGTTTACATAGGCGTCTCCCCGTTCTACCGCTCCATGACACGATCGCAAGCCCCTGGTGGACATTGAGTCCGCGGGACCCACGAGCATGGTCATGGAGTACGCGGCAGGTGCATGTGTGCCCCACCGCCGGTGCACGCGCTCTCATTGCCGTGACTTAAAGGGGACATACCTGTATTCTCATTTGCCCAGCCATACCATTGTGCCGACCTACATCATCGTGCATTGGTCGGCATGTGGTTAACAGGGTCTGACAATACTGACCTCATTCTCTTAAAATGCTGGCTGTCTGGGTTATCTACTTGCTTAAAAAAAATTTAGTCACTGACCTGGAAAAAGTCTGCATATCAATAAATTCCTTGCCTGTATGCTTGTTCCAGATTTGTGCTTCCAAGTACTGAAGCAAGACATTTATTATAATTGCTAGGCAGCTAGCATTTTCAGAAACAGAAGTCAGAAATTATATTCCTCATGTTCCTCATGTGCCACTGTGCGTTTATTTCCCTATTCCTTGGAGAAGTAGCTTTGGGTGGCTTCAGTTGGGACACTAATTATGTAGAACAATTCAAAAAGAATTGTTTATCATGGACCTGCCTTAACTTTACCATGGGGGCTTAGGGTTGAGATTTGGTCCGACGCCCGTAACATAACAAAAACAAATCCATTGCTTTTTTCTTTAGGTATTAGCGGCCTTCTAATGAGTGCAGCAGGACTTCCTGTCTGTCTATCCATTCCTGCTACCCCAATACTTCATCCACCATCAGTAAAGAAAAAGGACATTCGACCAGTACCTGGAATCCAAGGGAGCAGCCGGAAGATAAGCAACAAAAAGAGTATGTCTTTCAGTTATAGGCTACGTTATAAACATAACTTAATAGCTTTATTTTTTTATAGTTGCTATTCATAAGATTCTTATTTATTTGAAAAGTTTACTCGTGCAGTGACCACTATTTTACCAGGAAGTCATGAGGAAATAAGGATCTTCCCCAGTACACCTTGGTATAGTGATAGTCTTGTGCTTTGTTCACATAAAGCAATAGGAAAATCTAATGCCATAATTTGTTTCTCAACTGATGGGTCCATACATGTGCATCTTGGTAAAGTTGAGCATCAATGTTTACTGTATGCTATGGTATAGGGGAGAAAGGCCACTATAAGGGGAAGAAGATACATCTGACCCTGGCTTACCAAAGAAGAAACCATTTTTTAAATTGGAATGATCACCATTTCCCCCTGATCGGTTGGAGTGGATGGGGCATGTGATGCACACATAGTTACATAGTTAGTAAGGTTGAATAATGACACCAGTTCAACCTGAGAGGTGTCTACAATTGTCCCTATCCCTGTACATTGCACACTCACATAGGTCCCTACCCTCAAGGAGCCCACAATCCAAGGTCCCCATTCATATACTAGGGTCAATTTTGAACAGAGGCCAATTAACCTACCTGCATGTTGTTGGAGTGTGGGAGGAAACCGGAGTGCCTGGAGTAAGCCCACACAGGCACATGGAGAACATGCAAACTCCAGGCAGGTAGTGTTGTGGTTGGGATTTGAACTAGTGACCCTTCTTACTGCTAGGTGAGAGTGCTAACCACTACACCACTGTGCCACCCATATGTGTATATGTTCATGGTACAAAAGTTTTTGCAAAATTGCTTTATTGCTCATTATTACATAGAGGGCATCTTCTAGATTGTAAGATCTGACGAGCAGGGCCTTCTGATTCCTCCTCTATTGAATTGTATTGTAACTGTGCGGTCTGCCCTCATGTTTTAAAGCACTTCACAAACTGTTGGCGCTATATAAATCCTGTATAATAATACTAATCTTACTAGGGCTTTTATTGGCAGCACTATATGATCCCCTACTGCCACCTGTTGGACCTCCAGAGGAAGTACATTGACATTTCTAATTCCGCTGCCAAATTTCAGGGCTTTTCTTCTCATGCAGTAGTGGTTATTAAGTATATTTTCCTCTCCCATCCTAAAATGCCAACCTTTGCCTTTTTAACAGGTAAAAAGCCAGAGGAGATGATCAAGCAATTCCTGCAAAGAGTGAAGACTCCATTGGCAGAGGTATCAGTGTATTATCTAATCATATACTTTTCTTTGTCCAAGTCCTCTCAGTGCTGATGTTTCAGTTGCTGGACATCTGTGTTTGCATTATTTGCTGAATTCTTATATGGGATGCCTCAAAAATTCAAGGCCTGACTCCCTCAAATCTGAAAATTATTTAACCACTTCAGCTCCGGACCAATAAATACCTTAAGGACCAGAGGTCTTTTTGCAATTTCGCACTGCGCTGCTTTAACTGGTAATTGCGCGGTCATGCAATATTGCACCCAAACAAAATTTGCGTCCTTTTCTTCCCACAAATAGAGCTTTCTTTTGATGGTATTTGATTGCCTCTGCGATTTTTTTTTTTTGCGATATAAATGGAAAAAGAGCGAAAATTTTGAAAAAAAAAGATATTTTCTTCTTTTTGTTATAAGAAAAATCGAATAAACTAAATTTTAGTCATACATTGAGGGCAAAATTTATTCAGCCACATGTCTTTAGTAAAAAAAATGTCAATAAGCGTATATTTTTTGGTTTGCGCAAAAGTTATAGCGTCTACAAACTAGAGTACATTTTCTGGAATTTACACAGCTTTTAATTTATGACTGCCGATCTCATTTCTTGAGGTGCTAAAATGGCAGGGCAGTACAAATCCCCCCCAAATGACCCCATTTTGGAAAGTAGACACCCCAAGGAAATTGCTGATGGGTATGTTGAGCCCATTGAATATTTATTTTTTTTGTCCTAAGGGATTGAATAATGACAAAAAAAAAAAAAAAAAAATTTTTTTTACAAAAAGTTGTCACTAAATGATATATTGCTCACACATGCCATGGTTATATGTGGAATTGCACCCCAAAATATATTCCGCTACTTCTCCCGAGTATGGGGATACCACATGTGTGGGACTTTTTGGGAGTGTAGTCGCGCACGGCACCCCGAAAACCAATCACCACCTTCAGGATTTCTAAGGGTGCAAATTTTTGATTTAACTCCTCACTACCTATCACAGTTTCGAAGGCCATAAAATGCCAAAATAGCACAAAACCCCCCCAAATGACCCCATTTTGGAAAGTAGACACCCCAAGCTATTTACTGAGAGGCATGTTGAGTCCATGGAATATTTTATATTTTGCCACAAGTTGCGGGAATATTACAAACTTTTTTTTTTTTGCACCAAGTTGTCACTAAATGATATATTGCTCACACATGCTATGGGCATATGTGAAATGACACCCCAAAATACATTCTGCTGCTTCTCCTGAGTACGGGGATACCACATGTGTGGGACTTTTTGGGAGTCTAGTCGCGCACGGCACCCCGAAAACCAATCACCACCTTCAGGATTTCTAAGGGTGCAAATTTTTGATTTAACTCCTCACTACCTATCACAGTTTCGAAGGCCATAAAATGCCAAAATAGCACAAAACCCCCCCAAATGACCCCATTTTGGAAAGTAGACACCCCAAGCTATTTACTGAGAGGCATGTTGAGTCCATGGAATATTTTATATTTTACCAAAAGTTGCGGGAATATTACAAACTTTTTTTTTTTTTTGCACAAAGTTGTCACTAAATGATATATTGCTCACACATGCTATGGGCAGAAGTCAAATTACACCCCAAAATAAATTCTGCTGCTTCTCCCGAGTACGGGGATACCACATGTGGGGGACTTTTTGGGAGCCTAGCCACGTACGGGACCCCGAAAACCAAGCACTGCCTTCCGGATTTGAATATAAAATGCTACCAAAAAACCTGTTAGCGATGGCAGGGATCAGGCCTGACTCTGCGATCGCTGCAGTTATGTGTTTAGTGTTTTGTAAGTGACAGTGATCGATCGATACTGCACTTGGGTGGGCTGGGCAGAGGGGCAAAACGCAGGTGCCAGCAGGTATTTGGGCTGATCCCGCTAACAATGCGTTTTTTTGGAACCCTAAACTGCTGGGGACGCTAGTATAGATCTGATCAGATCAGATATTGACCGTAAAACCTAATTGATATCACCCGCCGGGTGATCAGGGGGTTAAACCTTTATTGGGTAATAAATGGTGGGTGCCCTGATGCTATAAAAAACAAACTAACCAGAGTCACCCGTAACACTTATACGGTGATCAGTGGTGAAAGGGTTAAATAGGAGCAATCAGGGGGTTCAAATTTTTATTAGGTAGTATATGGGGGTCCCTGGCGCTATATAAAAACCTGACGGGGAACCTAAATAACTAACTGGCTAACCAGCGTCACCAGTGACACTTATACTGTGATCGCTGGTGAAAGGGGGTGAAAGGGTTAACTAGCAGCAATCAGGGGGTTAAAACCATTATTGGGTAGTATATCGGGGTACCTAACGCTATAAAAACCTGGCGGTGAACCTAAAAAAATAACTAGCTACCTAGCGACACTAGCGACACTAGCGACACTGATGCAGCGTTCAGAAAAATTATCGCTTAGTGACACTGGCAAAAGGGGGTGAAAGGGTTAACTAGCGGCAATCAGGGGGTTAAAACCATTATTGGGTAGTATATCGGGGTACCTAGCGATATAAAAACCTGGCGGTGAACCTAAAAAAATAACTAGCTACCTAGCGACACATGCAGCGATCAGAAAAATGATCGCTTAGTGACACTGGCAAAAGGGGGTGAAAGGGTTAACTCTAGGGGCAATCAGGGGGTTAAATCTTTATTGGGGGGTGATAGGGGGCTACCCTGGACCTAACACTAACTGTCCTGACAGTTTTTACTGTCACAACTGACACTGAATGCATTGATCAGTAAAGAAATGATCAATGCAATCAGTGACACTGTAACTGGGGGGGGAGGGGGGGCGGGGGGGGATCGGGGGGCGATCGGGGGGGGGGGTCGGGGGGGGGGGGTCGGGGGGGGTTTGTGTGCCTGTGTGTACCTACATGTCAGTGTAGTGTTGGTGCACACTTACTTTTACTCTTCTCCTCGTAGTCCGGTCAAAAAGACCGCCCCGAGGAGAATGACATCACTTCCTCCTTCCTGTGTAAACAATACACAGGGGAGGAAGCTTCTCATTGGCCAGGAGCGATCCAGAGGGGGTGGCCGAAAACCAACGGCCATCCCCTCATCACGGAGCGCTCCTGGACCGAATCGGACCACCGTAACCAGCGGGAGGGGGTCCGATCGGACCCCCCACCCGCTGGAAGGCAATCACGTAAATGTACGTGATTGTGCCTGCCTGTGCCATTGTGCTGACGTACATTGGCAATACGGCGGTCCTGAAGTGGTTAATGGGTTCCTTTGGGGTAAAATTAGTTAATAAAGGGGGGAGGGGTAGTGTTGGGGGGGGGGTACCATGTATCTGTTTGTACTACATTGTTGACTCTTAACTGGGTTGACACCATTGGGTGGCCTTGTATGGGCCATGGCTGTCCGACATGAACAGGGAATTCTGGCTGGGCTAACTTAGCAATGGAGACTCCCTAGAATATAAAAAATCAGCATGTGATGCAGCTTGCAAGAATCTACACAAAGCAAACATTTTATTTTTTTTTGTAGTTAACTTCTGAAGTAGATTCAAAACGTTTTTTGAAATTTTGGATACAGTGGGAAATGGTTAGGTTTTTATTTTGTCACCAGGGAGATTCATCCTTCCTGTTTTATCCTGGTGAGTAGGGATGAGCCGAATACCCCCCGGTTCAGTTCGCACCAAAACCTGCGAACAGACCTAAACTTCGTGTGAACTTTAGAACCCTATTAAAGTCTATGGGACTCGAACGTTCACAATCTAAAGTGCTCATTTTAAAGGGTAATATGCAAGTTACTGTCCTAAAAAGTGTTTGGGGACCCGGGTCCTGCCCCAGGGGACATGGATCAATGCAAAAAAAAGTTTTAAAAACAGCCGTTTTTTCAGGAGCAGTGATTTTAATAATGATTGAAGTGAAACAATAAAAGTGTAATATTCCTTTAAATGTGGTACCTGGGGGGTATCTATAGTATGCCTGTGAGGGGGCACATGTTTCCCGTGCTTAGAACTGTCCCTGCACAAAGTGTCATTTGTGCAGGAAAAAAAGTCTTTTAAAATCACTTGCGGCTAAATTGTCGGCTCCCCGTAATACAGAGAACACTCAAACTCTGTATTAGCCGACAATTCATTCATTCATTGATAAAAAAAAAAAGCATTGGGGTTCCCCTAAATTCCATTACCAGGCCCTTCAGGTCTGACATGGATATTAAGGGGAACCCCGTGTCAAATGAAAAAATTTTTTTTTACGTGGGGGTCCCCCTAAATATCCATACCAGACCCTTCAGGTCTGGTATGGATATTAAGGGGAACCCCACATCAAATTTAAAGAAAAAATTGATGTGGGGGTCCCCCTAAAAATCCATACCAGACCCTTTATCCGAGCACGCAACCTGGCAGGCCGCAGGAAAAGAGGGGGGGGGGGGGCGAGAGAGTGGCTCATCCCTACTGGTGAGCATTTTCAGAAAGTGCAAGGAAATCCAAAATGTTACATTCATCAGCAGAACAGGAGATGAGGAGAAATCTTCCAATAGGTACACCTGTTGCAACTATCCAAGATGGGAATTTCCTCTCTTTTGAGGGATTGTTCCCCCTTCCTGTTGTGTCTCCATTTTAGGATGTGGAGGGAAATAGAACTAATGGGACAGAGGTTTTAATTTTCCCCTACTCTAATTAAAACAAGATACATTTTAGCTTTAGATATACACAGGGCTGGATTAATGTAGGGGCTATTGGAGCTGTAGCTCCAGGCCCCTACCTTAATATAGGCCCAGCCACCCAAAAAGGACATGGAAAGCAATGGGCCAAAGGGAAGAGATCTCCCCTGATGGGCCCTGCATTCCACATGCACCGCCTGGGCAGGGTGGTGGGATTGATAATGGGCACTGCATGAGCAGTCCTAACAGAAGTCAGGGGCACGCCAATGCAGGGTTCCTACAGTCTGGGGCTTCCATAGTGTTAGGCCTGCGCAGCTGCACTCTTTCAGCTCAGAGTGAACGCCAATGCACGGCCCTTACAGAAAATTGGCAAATCAAATGCCAGGCTTCCCTAGTGTTATGCCTGTGCGGCTGCGCACTTTTGAGTATGGGCGCACGCCAGCACAGGCTCTTGGAAAGCAGAAGGATGCCAAGTAAAAGGTCCACAAAATCCTCAGCACCAATCTTTTATTTTTATTTTTATTGTGCAACTATAGCTTATCTTTTATCTTTTTACTGTTAGGACTGTGCTCTTTGCAATCAGCCAATGACAGATGGAGAAGTGGGCAGATTATACCGCTGCAGCCATGCCTATCATGTTCGCTGCCTGGCACCTCTGTACAAGGTAAAAAAATCTTTGTATATATGTATTCTAAAAAGTACAACCACATTTAGAAGCAAAGTTGAGCCTCTCTGACTAAGTCTATGCACAGAATTGTACAGAGCAGGGGGGTCAGGGACATTGGGGATAAGTCACTCCTCAAACTCATTCAGCTGTGTGTGTGTCTGTGTGTAATATAAGCTTTTGTAAGTCAGTGAATGGACTTTTTTCAGTAGAGCAGCTAAGATTTGCCTGGTAAAATATGAAAAGATGACTGATGCTATATCTGCTAGCTTAAAGTCTGATACTAAAGTCTTGTTTTTTTTTTGTTTTTTTTTTAAATAAACATGCTATACTTACCTGCTGTGTGCAGTGGTTTTACACAGAGCAGCCCATATCCTCCTCTTCTCTGGTCCCTTGATGGCGTGCCCCCCCAGCTAGTAGCTCCTGCTCTGTGTGTCAATTCATTAGCGGTGCCGCAGCTCAGCCCCTCTCCCCTCTCTCTCCTCATTGACTCACTGACTTTGCTTGACAGCAGCGGGAGCTTATGGCTCCTGCTGCTGTGTCTCAGAGAATTGGGAAGGAGAGTCACAGGTAGCCAAGGCTCTCATGCAACATCGATGGATCGAGATGGGACTCAGGGGGGCAGCTGCACACACATAAGGTTTTTTACCTTAATGTATAGAATGCATTAAGTTAAAAAACCTTCTGCCTTTAGAACCACTTTAAAGCTGAACTCTGTGCAGATATAATATACACAGATTAATGAAGCTCTATGTAGATAATACATGTATTTTGTTAAATGCAAGCAATATAAGTACCAGTCTTGACATCTGACTTATACAATCCATGTATAGCAGAGCTCACATTGAGAGAGGGAGAAGCGGCACAATGAGCCAATCCCCAGCACTGCAGTGCTCACAGTATGTGTTTACAAGTAACTTGCTGATAGAAGCAGAGACCAGTGTAACATAGAGATGAGCTCATCAATCTCCTTTTTCACTGTCCAGTTACAGGCTGTGAAGGGTCAAGACCTGTAAGTGTTAAATAACTGCCGCAGAGAAAAATTAGGTCATCTGTTCTCTCAAACAGGGCTGTGAGGCAGAGCAGTGTGAATCTCAAGACTAGATGGACAAAGACAAATACTCAAACAAATAGTTCCCATTCATCTGTGCCTTTAGTTGTATGCTTCAAGCTTTTCAGTAGATATTATGACAAATTTAGATGCTATATAACTGATTAAATAAAAAATAAAAGAATATGATTATAATACTGTATTGTTAAGAGGGTTGCCACCTTTTCTTCAAGCCAAACCCTAACCCCATAGCGGCACAGGGCACTTATTTTTGCCCGTAGTATACACTATAGGATTACACCTTTTGGTACCCCATGCAGAGTAGGAATGCGGCGCGCTATGCGCACTGTGGTGTACAGTGGGTATGGCCAAATTGCTCTGGCTGACATCACCCCGTGCCCCCCCCCCCCCCCCCAGTGATGCAGAATCTGTCCGCAGCTCCATATGGCAATCTTAGTTAATAGGGGAGCCACAGCCCGGTTTAAATAGTGTGTCCAGGTTTCAGGCAGACTGAAACCCGGACACATAATTCAAAACCTGGACTGTCCAGGTGCATCCTAGATAGGTGGCAACCCTAATTGTTAAACTGTTCATGAATAATTTTTATTGGGATTGTGTTGTTCTTGTGTATTGTTTATGGGTCTGTTGTAATTTTCACAGTTATTACACAGTCATCCCAATGTTATTGCTAGATGGGCATTCACTCAGTGCAACTATACAGTAATGCTTTCATTGCTCATATTTAACGTTACTGACCAGAAGAATCTGCACACTTCTTCCTGGTCAGAAACCGAAGGCATTGAAACAAGAATGTAAACGCGAAAGTTAGGCAAATAGTTATTTTAGAGGAATTTTTTTTTTTGGGGGATTTTATTTAAGAAGCTAGTTAATAGTCATCATCTTCTACCTAAAACCAAATTACTGGTTTTGGGTGGCCTTGCCATGTAATTGACTAATTAGGCTTGCCTATGGCTAAGAAAATGTTGCAAACCATAACATTGTTCTCCTGCCTCTTACCAGGATGGCACTTTGCGCTGCCCTACATGTCAGACATTGCACGGTGTGAAGATTGGGGCTCAGCCTCCAGGGAAAATGTCTTTCCACATCATTCCTCATTCCTTACCTGGATATTCTGAGTTTGAGACCATACGTATCATCTACCATATTCCTCCTGGAGTACAGGTAAGCCAGCAACCCTACCAGTCAAAAGACTGCTAATGCCAATCAGGAAACACTATCATTATGCAAAAGTCAGCACCTAGTCCCTAATATCAACAGCCATATGCAGGCTAGTCTTCCTGTTTAGAAGTGATGTACTATGAGTGTGCCCACTGCTCCTCTCACTCAGTAAAAGTGTATAATTCACAGTGTTACCTGGGAGAAGACAATAGACTCTCTACAACTCGAATTTGATTATGTATGCAGGCTCTGTTTCCTGCTAAATCTGGCCAAAGGTGGATCGAAATTTAGCAAGGACCGACCAAGTTTTGATCCATCTATGGTGGTTCCTATTCGAGGGAAGTTGATCAGCAATAGACTTAATCAGCAGTGATTGGTATGTTCTGACAACAGAGGAGTCCTACTGTCAGAATACAATAGCGCAGTGGGGAAGATTCCTCCAATCTGCCTAGAATGTGTGACTGGGGGAATCTGATCAATGTCCTGCCAGCCTTAGACCCAAGATACCATTTTAAATGAGCATTACTAAAGTTTTCCTGCTAGCCAGTACAAAAATCTCAATTATACGGTTTTAGGATGTATATTTTGTGAACAAATTACTTTCTAGTAGAAAGCCTGCAACTGTTCATTGAATATAGTGTTTGTACAAGATCTGTTATGTCTATAGAGCACTGTCTTATATCAATGGGTAACCATTTATCTGATATACGGATTAAACCTAAAGGGACCATGCAGGAATCTATATATGAAATACAATAGCTCAGAACAGCAAACATTCAAATTGAAAAAGTCACATAAAAATGACTTTCAGGTGAATGTTGTGATAACAACTCAAGATGAAATGAAAATATATTATAGCTTGCCTTTAGGCTAGGCCTCTGTCAGTCTCATGTTTCTGGCTCTGGCCTTGAAGATTGAGGAGTTTAGGCAGCACACTAGATTTATACGTGTTGCAGCATCCACAGAATTTATCAGGGGGATCTTATAGAAGCAAGAACTGACTGCACTGAACTCAATAAGACTTTATTGGTTTGCAGGGTCCATAATGACTGCTCGAAAAGAAGTGCCTGTTGCACTGGTTATGTCATTAATGGTGTCATTTATTTACTACTTAGGGTCCAGGTCAGCCCCATCCAGGGATGAAGTTTACTGCTCCAGACTTCCCTCTTCACTGTTACCTCCCTAATACAAAGAAAGGAAGAGAGGTAAGTGTACATGCACAATGGCAGTAGTGGCTTTGGTCAACAAGTGTCAGATTTGTTTTTCACCTTAATGCCGCGTACACACGATTGGGTTTTCCGACAGACTTGAGTATTCTCATTTCTGAGTATTTCTGTGTGGCATTAATGCCTTTTATCAAGCCCCGGTGTGTGCACTGAGACCTGCTATGCAAAAAAACTACAAATGGTGGTACTTAGAAAATAGGAACCTATTTAAAATGCATATTCAAATGTTTACATTTTGGACCTTTCAGGAAATGAAGAAATGAGCACACATAGGAATTGCAGGGATAAGGACAGTCAGTTGTATAAGATAAATGGTGGGTTGAACCTTAGCAACAATTACCAGGAAGGCCATTTCTCCATAAGATGGCCACACACATTACAATTTCCATGTAGAATCTCTATACAACCTCTTTTATACTTAAAACAATTACAGCTTGCAAGATCCTGCCTAAACAAGCCATTCAATTTATATTCAATTGAATAGGTTTGTACACTACAGTCAGTAAATATCTAAAGACATGCTGGTAGGTTAATTGGCTTCTGTCAAAATTGGCCCTAGTATATGCATGTGAGTTAGGGACCTTAGATTGTAAGCTCCTTGAGGGTAGGGACTGATGTGAATGTACAATGTATATGTAAAGTGCTGCGTAAATTGACAGCGCTATATAAGTATATGAAATAATAATAAGGAAAATTGTATAGTCAGGTTGTCATATGTGCTGCCAGCATCAGATGGTTAAAATGCAAATATTGATGTTTGACTGGATTATGCTTGTAGGTGTGAGTAAGGCTGGGTGGTAGGCACCCAAGAGGGAAAAAACAGCATACAGAGGTCTTTTGAAGAACATTTCAAACACACTGTAACAGAGTCTGTCGCAGCTTCAACCGAAAGTAACACTCACCGATAGTTATGCAGTACTTGGGGAGAGCAATGTTTGAGGACTGACAACACCTGGCACAGGAGGCAGCTGATAGGCAGCAGGCAGCTAGATACTAAGGTTCCACACAGCAATGATGACAACAGTCCCTATACTTCCCTCCTCCACTGGAACCTTTCCCTACACTAGGTACATGCTCCCTATCCATCCGATCCCTGTCCCTATAATCATAACCACATGCAAGTGCATACCACTGCAGTGAGGCAATGCTTTTTTATAAGCACTGCGCTCATCAAAGATGACTGCATGTGTCATCTGGGGCAGGAGCGTCCAATATGACCATTGATCACCGGATGACATGCACGGAGGCCTAAGAGGAATGTGGGTTCCTTATGTCCTCTACTCCCTCTGCATGGTAGTCGTGTAAGGTGCCAACTCTGTAGGGAGGTCAACCTATGCCTGCCTACATGCAGAATTACTATTTACATTAATGTAAACTGCCTTTAAAACAAAATTACCCACCTCTCAGAAAACTATGTAACAATAAAAACAGATGTCAAATGCTAATCTATCTTTTGTAATTCTACCATGGAACCAACACAACACTGACCTATGAAATACTAGGCATTTAACTCATGGACTCTGTCAAAGGGGAGGATCAGTGTGCAGCTACAGCCACTAAGTTGATCTGCTTAGTCAAAGTCCACCAAACCCCTTCAAAAGAAGATGCGACCAAGCCCTTGGTCTTGTTCACATGACCAATGATGGAGAGCTCCCAAAGCAAAAACAACAATGTTTCTGTTGAGCTGCCTTTGTAGTCCTGATGCTGATATTTAATGTTTGTTACTAGCATACTTACATCATTGTATCTTGCTTTACCCCTAACCTTGGTTTGTATAATGCAACTTTTGGTAAATAAAGAAATTGCAAAAAAAGAACAATGTTTAAGTATGTAAACATACTGTTGGTTGCAGTGAATTTTGCTGTTGTGTATATACATAGGGTTGCTTAAGTTCAAACAGTCCAACAGAACTTTCCCTGACCCAAAGGCCATTTGATTTTGGATGTATCAAGTATACCAGATCTTTTTCTGTGATCCCTTTTTTTTACACCAACAGGAAACAATGCTGTTTATTTAAATCCTCCATTCTGTTGTCATTTCAGATAGTGCATCTCCTAATAAAGGCCTGGGAGCGACGCCTCCTCTTCCCTATCCTCCCATCCCGAGTCCCCGGTGTCCTGGATTCTGTCTCAATCTCCCGGATTCCACTCAAGACCGAGTTTGGCTCTAACGTAACTGGCAAGGGCTTCCCTGACTCTCGTTATCTGGACAGTGTCTTGCGGCAACTACGGGATTGGGGAGTGTCAAGTGACTGACCCAAAGTGACTCTTGACTCTTGACATACCAGCATAGTTTGCTCAAAATTGTTGCAATGGTTACATTAACCAGTCACTCCTCATGTATTCTGTTCTCTGCTTTTAGTGCAGAAAAAAAGTATTTACTTTTGTATATATATTTCCGTGTTTGTACATATTTGCCTCTACTCAGAGAACAGGTTCTTTGCAGGCTCTTTGCTCACCTAAAGCACTTTTTTGGTGCATTAGCTCACTAGTTAAAGGTCTAATCCATTTTTAAAAAAAGTACCCAGGGGCAGAAGAACTACAGATGTGTTCTTCTTACTCCCCAGGTCTGGCTCCATGGGGATTAGGCATACCCCCTACTCAGGGGCAGAAGAACCACTAAACTTGCTATGCCTACTCTCCTGCACTGGTTGCATGGACTTATTATGGTGGTTTACCCCATCAGTTCCCCCTCTATTGCAGCACAGAGGCAACAAAGTCAAGATGGCCATCAACAGCCTGACTCCAGCAAAAACCTTTTTTAGTATGAAATATCATGGGCAGAGGTCACAATCTCTTAGTTTTTTAATATCATTGGCACTGTAGAGGTTTTACCACATTTTCTGTTGTGACACACATCACTTGAAGAGGAAACCTTCCAAGTGGGAACATAGATGGTCAGAAAAAAGTCATAACTCATCCTCTTCTTGCGCTGGAGTTTTTCATTCTGCAATTGAGATTTCACTTCATGTCCTGTTCTGTCTTACACCTATCAAAAACACAGGAAGTGGGGCAAACTCTCCAAAATATAGACAAAGACAGCAATAGAAAATGACAAAATTAACAAAGTCCAAACCCTGCTAAAGACATGTTGGTGGTTCAGAGCACACAGTGATGGGTCTGTCGGCACTGGTTACATCAGACATTGAAGGATCTAGAAGCCGTGACATCAAAAAGCACATGGCTGGTGTAAACAGGGCACCTAATGGAAAGATGTGGGCAAATGCTCCTAAGAAAAGTTAAAAAATAAAATGGAGGCTCCAAAGAAGCTTCTGTTGATGAAGGAACCTTGTAAGGTGGTGCCCTGGATAGTGGGTGATGGTATGTGTGAGACAGATGTGACTGGTGCTGATCAGGGGCCCGGTCTATGTGCACCACTGGCTCAGACACTCTTTGTGGCCTCCCCAACACAACTCCAGCATGAGACTCTTATTAGCTGGATTGCTACTGTGCCTCCTCATATTTTCATAACTGTCAATAAATACTTATATTCCAGCTGAAGGGATGAGGTCAATCTTAGCACTGAACCTTAAAAAGACCCCTTTGGAGATTTTTTTCTCCTTTAGCAGAGGGCAGAGACCAGTTGCTTGGTTGCATTTGCCCCTGCTTTTTTGAGTATGCCTAGAAACCTGCAAAGAATTTGCACCTGATGTCCGTCTGCTAGTTATCAACCCGTCTCTAGGAGATGAATCTTTCACTACTGCAATTGGTTTATTTGTTTAGAACCAAACAATATATGCTAGTTACATCATAATTTTAAGTTGGCTTTACCCAGTATAGAGAAAAAAAATAGGATTGTCATTCCTGCCAGAATTGATGCTGAATAATGGTGAGTTGGAACAACTGTGCAGCTTCCTTAATCTCTATAAAATTGGAAACAGTGATGTCTAATCTTTATAGTTTCCCATTGTGCATCACTCAGTGACAGGCTTGTTGACAATAAAGGGAGTTCCCTTTCTTCTGCTACATTCTCTGTAATGCAACTGTGCTCACCTGCCCGTGGCAGGTAAGCACAGCTGGGAACATAAGTCATATGTTTATGGGCACCCCTCATAAAGACCATGGCTGGTGGGTGACTGGGTGGAGCTGGGAACCCTCAAAGTTAATTAGTAACAAATTGTCTGAAGATATATTTCCCGCCAATATAATAGGTGAGCAGGGGTACCCAAAACTAATAGAGTCAGGAAGTATGTGAGGGGAGATTATGCGTTGAAGTAGCTAAGAGATATTAGAAACAAGGGACTGGCTCAGATGAACAGGTTCCACCTATAAATAAAATACTTTTTTGGGTGAATCTACCCTTTAAGACTCTTTCAGGCTGGCCCTTCTATTATATTGATGATGGTAAAATTGGTTGAGCAATCAGATTTTATTTGGTGTGGCTGTCCTGGCGATAGAACGTATAAAAAACATGGCAGTTTTGAACTTAAAGTAATAGATTATTCTTCTCATTGAGAATTGGCCAGAGATCAGGAAAGGAACAATGCTTATATATGTGTTTATAATACAGCTTATAATGTCCCAGTGTACCTAGAACATGGTGGAAAAGACTGAAATATGCAGGGGTTTAAAGTAACCACTAATGAGGTTTATTTATTAAAATTGGAGAGTGCAAAATCTGGTGCAACTCTGCACAGATACCAATCAGCTTCCATGTTTTATTGCCAAAGCTTAATTTAACAAGCTGAAGTTAGAAGCTGATTGGTTACTATGCACAGCTGCACCAGATTTTGAGTGCACCAATTTTAGTAAATCTCCACCAATGTCTCTTAGCAGCCTGATATGCACCAGACTTGGTTCAAAATGCACTTCAACTTATTGTTTACTTCTTGTGTAAAAAATCCATTTCTAGGCTGAACATTGTCATATGTATATATGAAAGGACCCAAGTTTTGTCATATTTGGCCCTGACTCTGACATGGTTACCTGCATAATGTATTTGTGCTATTAACACAAAATGTATATACAATAGGTACTTATCAGAGAATATTTTAGGTACAGATAGTGATGTCCATGGTATTCAATCAGATTCTGCGTTTGTCAACCATAAAATGGACCCTTGCTCAAATGTTAACATAAAGCTATGCAACAGTTTTGCTGGTATGGATAAGGACTAACAGAAGGACTTGCCCTTCCAGGATAAAATGCTGCTCCATCCTCCATTCAGTCCTTTCTCAACCAAGTCCATCCTTCCATCAGACACAGAGTTCTACATGGTAAAATGGCCTTTTCCTGCATTTCTACAATGATAAGGCACCCTATGATTTTTCCCGATTCAACCAACAGGTGAACCTTCTGAAAATGCCCGTAGTACCCTAGATGTCATTCTCATCCAATGGCTTCAATACTTTCTACAGTCTGTAGACTTGTTCCCAGACAAGAACTCAACAAGTTGTCTAAATTCTTATTAACAATCCAATTTGTATCAAGTTACTCGATAATTGCATGTAGAGTCAGCTTAAGAATATTAAACCAAATGTATCATGTGGGCTAAAGTTTGGATACTAGACCACCCCTCCACCATGATCTTCCTATTATTATAGGCATTATTATGGTGTTTCCACCTCTTCACCGTTATTTGTTTCTATAACAGCCTCCATTCTTCTTCTTACAGTCAGTGTTCCAATTCTTCCCAAAAGTGTTCAGTAGGGTTTAGGTGGGGGCTCTGTAAGACCCCATTCACACCTGAGCATTTTGTAGCTTGAAGCCTGAAGCTACAAAACGCGAGAGGGGAAAATAATCTATTATTCTCAATGGAGATGGTTCACATCTCCACTCCATGTCGCCTGAAGCCGAATGCCTGAAGCTCAAACAAGTTCCGGACCCTTTTTTGTCGCTCGAACTGAGTAGATTTGGGCGTTTTTCTTTTAACATTGGTGACCTTTTGCCCTGCACAAAATCGTGGCAAATCGTAGGAAAAAACGCAGTAAATCGCCGTAAAAAACTCTGCAAAATCGCGGTAAATTCAAGCGATTTTCTGCTTGAAAACGCTACGCTCAGGTGTGAATGCAGCCTAAAGGCCATTGCAGTTCCTCCTCATGGAACTGGTCAAACCATGTGTTTATGAAGTTGGCTTGTGCACAGAGCAAAGTCATGCTGGAACAGAGGGGCCTCCCACCAAACTGTTACTACAGGGTTGGAAGTGCATAGTTGTCTAAAATTCTTTGTATGTTGTAGCATTAACAATACCCTTCACTGAAAACATCGGAACTCAAAGAATTTAGAGGGGTGTCCACATAAATATTTCTGCATAGTGTAACCTGTTAGCCGTTACAGTTTTGTCCAAATGTAAGTCTTTGAGCTGGGTTAGTAACTCTTGGAAATTCATATTTTACATCCAGGTATTCTGGGCATCAGTTATCATATGCATACTGTTCCTGCTTGCTCATAACCACCTTCCAAATGTTTATATTTTAACCAGAGCAGGTTAGAGCATGAAAATGTGGATTTAAAGCCTGACTTCAAGAACATTGTATATTTGCATCTAATTTTCATCTTTTAGGTCCTGTTGGTAGTCTCTCCTCGTTTCACAAAAGGAGGTTATTTCCCTATAAATCCTTTGGTTCAAAGGCTATTAAGAGAAGCTATATTAGAGACATTTTTTTCATTGGCTACCAGAATTGTATTGCAAGTTAATTTTTACTTTGTTACTATGTGTGTTTTTTTTATATTTTTATATAGCTTTCTGATAAAAAAAATATTGATATAACACAAAATGTTATCAAGTGGAGAAATCTAGAATACAAAATGTGTAAATTGTTTGTACTCCTGGCAAAACACATCTTTCATTAATAAAATTGCAAAGTGCAAAGTTCTTTTTATCTGTGTCTACTGTCTACAGAGGACAAGGGGGCACTCTTTACGACTGAAGGAAAAGAGATTTAATTTCCAAATACGGAAAAGTTTCTTCACAGTAAGAGCTGTGAAAGTGTAGAATAGACTCCCTCAAGAACTGGTTCTGTCCAGCTCCGTGATTGCTTTAAAAAAGGCCGGGATTCTTTACTAAATGTACATAATATAACTCGGTAATAGCATTTATATGTAAAACCGATCCAGGGAATATCCAGTTGCCTCTTGGGGGATCAGGAAGAATTTTTTTTCTCTGCTGGAGAAAACTGGATCATGCTTTGCTGGGGTTTTTTGCCGTCCTCGGGATCAACTGTGTATGTAGGATTCTATCATTTTTTCCCTTTTATTGGTTGAACTAGATGGACTTGTATCTTTGTTTCAACCAGACTAACTATGTAACTATGTATGTAACCATGTACTTTATGTTTTTCGACCTGCCACTAGAAAAATATCCTGACTTATCTATTAACAGCAGTTCCTATGTACCCGAGTACTCTTGTGCGGTTTCTAGTGGAAAGAAGGGGTGGATTGGTTCTAAAGCTGGCCATACTGTATACTAGTAGAATTTTGTTTGAACATTTTCATTTTAAGAATGATTCATTCAATTTTCTTATTGTTAGTGGGATTAAATTGATGTTTGTTTTGACCATAGTGAAGAGAAAATTCAAAAGAGCAAGATGGAAATTTTTTCTTGAATGAACACATTTCTAATGCCCCATACACACGATCAGAAATACTGCCAGCAAAAGTCGGATGTGAGCTTTTGATCAGAAATTTCAACCATGTGTATGTTCCATCAGACTTTTGCTGGCAGAATTCCAGCCAGCAAAAGATTGAGAGCATGTTCTCAATTTTTTGGTCGGAAAAAGTTCCGATCATAAATTCAGATCGCCTGTACCAATTCCGACACGCAAAATTCGTACGCATGCTCCGAAACAATTTGACGCATGCTCGGATGCATTGAACTTCATTTTCTCGGCTCGTCGTAGTGTTGTACGTTCTTGACGATCGAAAGTGCAGAGAACTTTTGTGTGACGGTATGTATGCAAGGCAAGCTTGAGCAGAAATTCCATCAGAAAAAACTTGGATGGTTTTTCCGACGGAATTCCGAACGTGTGAATGGGGCATAACAGTGTATAAGATTTTCATTCAGTAAAGTCAATTTGTTCCAAAAGAAAAATGAAATTTTTTAATGACATTTGTCAAGTTATTGAATGTACTGAGAAGTTTTGTGCAAATTATCTTACTAATGTTCGTATGAAAGTTTAAAAAATACACTGGTGTAAGGCCAGTCTAAGAGGTGGGGTTTGTGAGAAATTTGATTTGTACAAGATAAAATGGCAAAGTAGAGCCTTCGCAAAACCGAAAATATTCACATGTGTCATTCCACCACTTAGTTGAAAAATAAGGGGGTTTATTTCTTTTCACCCCATGGTCAACTTTACATCCAGTACCACTGGTGTATAGTTCAGATACAGCCTAATATTATAGAGCCCTTTATTCCAAGCAGGGGCGGATCTGGGGGGGGGGGGGGGGCAACGGGGGCCAATCAGCAGCGCTGAGAGAGAGAGACTTGTGGTCATTATGCTGCACCGGACCTGGAGAAGATGGAGGGAGGAGGTGTGGGGAGCTGCGCCGCTGGCTAGCGTTCCCTGCACTGGTTGCTAACGCCTGTGCCGCCTGGCGTGTAGCAACCACGTCGGAAGCTGGAGCCACTGCTGAGGAGGAGAACCCCTGCATTCATAGTGGAGCCTTCTTCATTCTCCGTCCCTGGGTGAGAGTGTTGGCTCCACCCACCTCCTCCCTCCATCTTCTCCACAGCACGGCGTGAACACAGGAAGAAGCAGTGACTGTGTGTCACTGTCATCTGATGCTGCTGACTGCACCTGCAGACAGTGCAATTAACGGATCCCACTCATCTCCATTACTCCTGCATGGGAGCCCCTCGCCCCCACCAGAGCACTAAAATATTATATAAAAGTGAGTAAAAGAATTAATGAATGTGTAAAATCCCAAAATAATGTGTGCCATGCTGCTATTATTTATGAAAAACAAATGCTGCCCTTTTAGTCTTGTTCAATCTAAACCCCTTCAGCTCTGGAAAGTTTTACCCCCCCCATGAGCAAGCCATTTTTTGCGATACTGCGTACTGTAACTGACTGACAAATTGCACAGTCGTGCAACGCTGTACCCAAGTAAAATTGATGTCCATTTTTTTCCACTAATAGCACTTTCTTTTGGTGATATTTATTTATTTATTTTTATCAGAAAAAGTTTTTTATTAGAAAACATAATGGTACAAGACATCCATGACAATGGCCACACAATATACCAACGCACATATTATGAAATCAGAGTAACAATCATATTCTTCCCATAAGTAGCAAATCAAGGAGGTGCATTAAATGAGAATAAGTGAGACCGGAGCGTTGTTGTACAAGCAAAATAAACAGGGTGTCAGCAAACATGACATCAACATAATAAGCACGAGGGAAGAAGGAGCAATCTTCCGTGCAGTCACGGTACTTGATTTTTTCATTTTCTGTTCAAAAGAAACAAAATAAAAGAGTAAAAGAAAAAAGAAAGCAGAATAGAATAGGGGGAGGGAGAGAGAGTCAGAGATCCCTGAGAACCAGAATACATGGAAGCAGTATCGTACATAATACCCACATCTAGCAGTATTCAATATCATGCTTCAACAGTTGTATACAAAAACTCTAAGCAGGTAAGTTAGAACCCATGGCAGATGTCGAGGTCAGATTAGCCCTGCAGCAACCTATTTTGAATCAACTGGTGCGGTGCCAGGCCTGGTAATTCCAGCCAGTCCTGCCACATATTATAAAACTTTTGGGGGGTGTTCCTATGTTGGTATGCCAGCCTCTCACGTATCAGCATCCTATTAACCTGATCAATCCACTGTTGCCTGCTGGGTACCCTGGGCGTGATCCACATCTGGGCTATCAATTTACGAGCTACATAAAGCAACCGGAGGATTGCCGTGTGGACGGCTGGGGTAAGGGACTCCTCGTCCAGGGCCCCCAGCAGGCAGATCACCGGGCTTGTGGGAATCACGATTCTGAACACCTGATGAATAGTCTCCAAAATCGCAGTCCAATAACGAGTCAGTTTAGGGCACTTCCAGAACATATGGAGAAGATCTCCGTGGTCTCTTTTACATTTAGGGCACAAGGGGGAGTCCCGAAGGCCCCAATCATATAGTTTAGCCGGTGTCTTATAGGCTCTATGTAGCAAATAAAGATGTGAAAGTCTCTGGGAGGCCGACACTGATACCCGGTGGGCAGAGATAAGACAGAGATCCCAGGTCTCTCCATCTAGAGGTCCTAGGTCCCCCTCCCATTTATGCCTGCTTGGCAACATAGCCGAGTCTTGGAGCGCCCCAGTAATAATGGCATATCCCTTAGAAATCATGCCCTTCCTACTGGCTGTCATCATGATAGAGTGCACGATCGCATGGTCAACCAAGTCAAGCGGGGTAGCTCTGGACTGAGACTGTAAAGCGTGTCTCAATTGAAGATATTTGAAAAAATCAGTGCGTGGTAGTGCGAACTCCCCCTGCAGCTCCAAAAAGGACTTAAGTGTAGGGCCACTGTACAATTGGGTCAAATAATCCAGACCTTTCACCTGCCAGCTTGAGTCTCAGCAGCTGATGATAAGAACCATTGTCCCAAATAGGAGTAAGAGAAAAAAAGCCCTGGATTTTCAACAGCCGCTTAACACATTTCCAGAGTGTGTTCAATAAAACCACAGTCGGAGCCCCCTTAGGGAGATAGGGGAAGCCCGCTTCTAAAGCCCCGTACACACGAGTGGACTTTTCAACATCCAAAGTCCGTCAGACCGAGTCCGTCAGACTATCCGATCGTGTGTGGGCTGCAACGGACTTTAGCTTCGCAAAAGTCTGACGGACTTTAGAAATGAAGCATGCTTCAAATTTTCCCGACGGAACTCCGCCGGACCCGGTCCCCTTCGAAAAATCCGCTCGTGTGTATGCTACTCCGACGGACTAAAACCGACGCTAGGGCAGATATTGGCTACTGGCTATGAACTTCCTTATTCGAATCCAGTCGTACGTCATCACGTTCGACTCCGTCGGAGTTTGGTGTGATGGTGTGTGTCCAAGTCCGTTCGGTCGAAAAGTCCGCCAGAACTCCGCCAGAACTCCGGCGGAACTCCTTTGGAAGTCTGTCGGACATAAGTCCTCTCGTGTGTACGGGGCTTAAGTTTGAGAATGCCACACGGTGGTGAGCTGTATGGCTCAGCAGCCGGCGAATAGGGTCTAGCGAATCTTCTAGTCCCCATCCACCAAGCTGTTGTAATTGGGAAGCCAAAAAATAAGCCCTGGCATGTGGAACGGCCAAGCCCCCTGCCTCCTTACCATACTGTAGTATTCTCAGACTAATTCTGGCAGCTTTTTTAAGCCAAATCAATTCTCTGAATTGGGAATCTATTTTATCAAACCAGTATTTGGGTATCCACACCGGGGAGTTGTGGCAAATGTATAGTAATTGGGGGGCCCAGACCATTTTTATAAGATTAGCCCGCCCCACCACTGATAACGGTAGTTTGCACCAAGCCTTGCATTTTTCCCTAAATTTAGCCAGTAGGGGGACCAGATTTAATTGAACATAATGTGCGACCTCTCGGGAGACCTGCACCCCCAGATATCTAAAAGTGGACACTACCTGAATCATAGCTGCACAGTCAGGGAGAGGAGTCGGTATGGGATCTAGGGGTAAGAGTACTGACTTATTCCAGTTAATAGAAAAGCCAGAAAGAGCGCCAAAGTACATAATTAGGGTCATAACGGCCGTCAGGGAGCCCTGTGTGTCACCTAGGTATAACAAAGTGTCGTCTGCATAGAGCGATACCACATCCACTCCCGTGTCTCGAATAAATCCCTTAATACAAGCATCTCCCCTTATCCTAGCAGCAAGAGGCTCTAGAGCCAGTGCAAAGAGCAAGGGAGATAAAGGGCATCCCTGCCTGGTACCCCGAAACAAGGGAAAGGGCTCTGACGTTGCAGAATCAACCCGGATCCTAGCCACAGGGTTAGCATAAAGTAGTCTGACCCAACTAATAAACCGTTTACCCAGGCCCATCCTCTCCAAAACCTTCCACAGGTAAGGCCACTCGACGCTGTCGAAGGCCTTAGCTGCGTCCAGCGAGAGGACGGCTCGGTTACCAGGATTCAGTACAGGGATTTGAATATTTAAATAGAGATGTCGTATGTTGTGTGCCGTGGATCTCGTGGGTATGAAGCCTGCTTGGTCATAATGCACTAACTTCTGAATAACATGGGATAATCTGGTTGCCATGACTCTAGCCAACAACTTAACATCCGTCGTAAGTAGGGAGATGGGTCGGTAGGAGTCAGGGGACGTGGGCCCCTTACCTGGCTTTAATAACACAATTATAATTGCCTCATTCATGGAATCTGGAAGCGTGCCAGACTCCAATGCACTAATAAAAACTTTCAAAAGTGTTGGCAATAAGGTGGCCGCATATCGCTTATACACCTCAGAAGGAAGCCCGTCTGCCCCTGGAGATTTATTGTTGTGAGTTTGTTCCAGTGCTAGAGCAAGTTCGGCTATAGTTAGTGGGGCATCTAGCTCATGAGCATCTGAAGCAGATAAGCAAGGTAGTTCACTCCGAGCCAGAAAAGCATCAATCTCGTCTGCGCTGGGTGGACCTTGGAGGCATAAAAATCAGCATAAAATGAGCGAAAGATTTGGAATATAGAGGGAGTGTCCGTGCGGAGTACCCCCTGTGTATCACACAGGGAGGAAACCATCGGAGTGGAGCCCTGTGCTCTCGCCAGCATAGCCAGCATGTGACCAGTAGATTCTCCCTCCTCAAAATGTGTTTGTTGCAGAAAAAATCTCGTATTTTCCGCTAACTGTAGAGTTAGCTGAGTAGCCATAGCCTGCGCACCCAGCCAAAGCTTTTTAGTAGCGTCCGAGGGGTGGTTAACATATTGATCCTCCGTATCCCTAAGGGTTTTACAAACCTCCCGCTCCCAGGCCTTGGTATTTGTTTTAATAGAAGTAATAGCGGCAATAAATTGACCTCTCAAAAAGGCTTTCGCCGTATCCCAAACCATACCCAAGGAGGCGGAGCCGATATTGTCCCGCAGAAAAATCTGGAGATTGTCACTAATGGGGTCGGGTGAGGGAAAAAGCGCCAGCCAGAAAGGGTTCAATTTCCACATCCCAGGGTTAGCTGCAGTAAATAGGTTAAGTTCAACCCAAAAAGATGAATGGTCAGAAATGTGTCTATCCCCATAACCAGAATCAACGACGAAAGGGAGTAAGGCCGCATTACCCAGCCCCAGGTCAATGCGCGACAGGCTTCCATAAGCGGTAGAGCAGCACGAGTAGCACCTGACCCGGGGGTGGGAAGTCCGCCACACATCCGTCAATCCAAGTTCGGCTAGCAGGTCTGCAAACGGGGTATCACCCGTAGGGCGAGAAGGCATGGACGGGGGGGACGGGAATCTTATCCCACCTATGATTGAGATAGTTGTTAAAGTCACCCATTGCCAACAGGGGGACCGTGGGGTGTGGGGCCATAAACCTGGCTAAACAGCGGAGAACTTCAGCTGAGTAAGGGGATGGTACATAAATATTAGCAATAATACATGCCCAGTGACCAAGCCTACCAGACAGAAATATATATCTTCCCCCAGGATCAATAACCGCCCGAGAACAAGTGAAGCGGGTATCCTGATGGATCAAGACACTCACTCCCCTAGCAAATGCAGAGAACGTGGAGTGAAATTGAGTTGGGTATATCCTCGGGCTAAGACTAGGTATGTGATCCGGGGGGAAATGAGTCTCCTGAAGGCAGACAATACCTGAACCCATGGCCTTCAAATGTCGGAGGACAGCCAGACGCTTCACAGGACTGCTCAGTCCCCTGACATTCCAGGAAAGGCACTTAACGGTGGTCGACATTTCTCAGAAACATAAGAATGTGCATACTCAGTATAAGTGATAACAGTATTAAGATAAACAGAGAGGCAGTATTGAACCAAATCACCCCTGCATAGTCGCACCGAAAACCAAGGCATCTGGGCAGGACAAAAAAGGAGCCTCCCGCCATAGTTCTGGATCCAGTCATGTAGGTGATGTCTTTGCAGCAAAGAGAAGGTTGTGGAAGCAGATGGACTCTGTAAAAAAAAGAAGGGAGGGGAAGGGAAACCAAACAAAAAAGAAAAAGAAAATCCAAAGTGCAGGGAAGAAGAAAGTCAGTTGCAGAGCCAACCAGGCCCTGGACCTGCATAACAAAGGTGGAACGCGCCCCCACTACCATTATGGGGGGGGGGGGGAGGCCACGGAAACACCCAGGGATAACATTCCCAGGTAACAAAAGGGGTTTCACCCAAACAAACAGCATAGTCTGTCAGTAGGTAGAAGTAAACACTGAGTTCTTTTCGCTCCGCTGAATCTGTAAAAAAGATAGTCCCCTTCAGAATGAATCATCCGGATCCGGGATCAAACACGCCGCAGCAGGACTATCAAAGAAATGGGTAGAGCCCAGGGCGGTAACCCGGAGGCGAGCTGGGTATAACATGCCATATTGAACATTAAGATCCCTGAGTTTCTTTTTGACTTCAATAAACGTTGCCCGTTTCTTCTGCAGTTCTGCCGAGAAGTCAGGAAACAGCGATATTTTGGCATTATCAATCACCATCTTGTCAGAGAAGCCCCTAGCCTTGGAAAGTACAGCATCCCTGTCTTTGTAGTTGAGAAGTTTGAACAGGAAGGGTCGCGGGTGGTTACCTGGAGGCAGCGGGCGGGACGGCACCCTATGGGCTCGCTCCCCAGCAAAGAGGGGAGAGAAGGACTCTCTACCAAAAGTTGCAATCAACCAGTTCTCAATAAAGTCTACAGGATTTTTGCCCTCAGCCCTTTCCGGAATCCCTAGAGCGCGCACATTATTACGTCTCATACGATTCTCCATTTCGTCGAGTCGCATAGCATGTTGCTCAGTGAGATGGCAGTTAAATCGCAAGTCTCTCTGCATGGGTGCCATGTCATCCTCCACTGTACTCAGCCGGCCCTCCAGGGCTGAGGCCCTTTCCCTAAGTCTTTGCATATCATGACGGACAAAAGTAATTTCGGCCTTCACACCTTTAATATCAGCAGAGAGAGCAGTTATAGAATGGTTACATGAGGTGACCGCAGTAAATATGTCTCTCAATGTGGGTTCTGATACATCAACAGCAGGGGAGTGAGCTTGCGACTCAGGGATACCGCCATCAGGGGTACTCACTGTGTTCCACACCGCAGGGAATCCGTCAGCATCCTCCAAGGGGAGAGTGTCATCGGCTTCTGGGGACCCCCGAGGGGTAGCCCCCGACGTGGGTTGGCCAGCTAGGGCTTCCTTGTAGGATTTCCCTCCATACAGGACTTTCTGTGCTGCCTCTTTGTAACAGTCTTTCGCCGTCCTCCGCGCGCCGGCGCCATCTTGGTCAGGGGGATCCGGCGGGGCCTTGCTCAATCTGCGCCCTTTAGACATGTCCGGTGTCCTGCGGCGTCCGGATGCAGAGCCCATCCGTCTCCCGGTGCCCGGTGGAGCAATCCTGGAGCGTTTCGCCACACGAGAGCGGGCTGGGGAGGATGTATGTGCGGATGGCCGGCGGAGCTCCGGGAACACACGTCCACCTACATTCGCTGCTAGGCCACGCCCCCTCTTTTGGTGATATTTTATTTTTTGCAATATAAACATACCGACAATTTTGAAAAACAGCAATGTTTTTTACTTTTTGCTATTCGTCAATTTAAGCCAATATGTATTCTGCTACATACTTCTAGTAAAAAAATCCCAATAAATGTATATTGATTGTTTTGAACAAAAGTTATCACATCTACAAAATAAGGGATAGATTTATGGCATTTTTATTAATTTTTTTCTAGTAATGGTGGCAATCAGTGATTTATTAGCGGGACTACATTGTGGCGGGCAGATGGGACACTTTTTGGGGACCAGTGACACTAATACAGTGATCAGTGCTAAAATATGCACTGTCACTGTACTAATGACACTGGCTGGGAAGAGTTAACACCAGGGGTGATCGAAGGGTTAACTGTGTCCCTAAGGGGTGCTTGATAACTGTGTGGGGATGGACTCACTAGATGAACAGAGTGATCCGTGTTCCTGGCTAGCAGGAACACAAGATCACTCTGTTCATCTCTGACAGAACGGCGATCTGCCTTGTTTGCATCAGCAGTCCGCTGTTCCATCTGTGGGGAGCATTTGCAGGTGGCTGGCGGACATAACTTCCGCCGGACCCGCTGATTTCCTCCCCTTCTGGCCAATCAGCATGCGTGCCTTTGCTGGCTATTGTACAAAATGGCGTACAGGTACACCTTATTTTCTGGCAGTGCCCCTCTCAAGACTAGACTCTGGATCCGCCCCTGATTCCAACCTGTATACAGCTGTTCAGGCTTTTTTACTCTGGTCAGTGCAGTGTACACCACTGTTCACAAGGGAAGGAGGCGATAAGGGAAGATGGCTTACAAAATGACTCCCAAATGACAACTACAGAACGTCTGCTCCTGTGTATGATGTTCCATGCCGAAGCATTCGGATAATGTGTCAGTGTGATGTCAGATGTCACGGAAATCCTGAAAATTTCTAGTAAAGGGAAGAAAATACATTTTCTGTGTGGACATTCCTTCGATCCAAACTATTAAGGCCTATGGCAAGGCGTATAAGACAACATGGCAGAGGATTCCATCTACAGGAGGTGGGGGGCTGTCTTATCAAAGAAGAAGTCGGGCAGGGACTTTTGTAGTTTGGCATCAACACACAGCCAATCACGAGCCCCCTTAAAAACAGATAAGAGAATTACACCCAGCATAGAGGACAAGAGAAGTGGTACTGTGCAGAGTATACTGTATATATAGAATAAGAAAAGATACTGAGACTTACATACAACATACAAAAAAAGAGAAGTGCAAATGCGCAGAATCTTTCATGCACAATAAGAACATATACTGAGAATTCTGTATATATGCACCTGGACATGGATGGGCTGGCTAGCTTAGCTCTGAGGAAGGGGGTGTGCCCCCGAAACGTGTCAGCTCGCCAGCACAGCAGGCATTGGAGTATGTGCATCCTGTACCACCTGTCATCTTGTGACTTGTAACAATTCTATTTTTGTACTGTTGTTAGTACCCATTTGTTATTTTATTTTGTATATTAAAGTGAACTGTTTTGCCTATACAGTTATAAGCAACAAGTTCATTTAATTTACATTCTCTTCCTCTGTACAAATGTAACTCTTCCTTCCCCACTTTGCTGTTCAGCCACTAGGAGCAAAAAGGAACATAAACTCCAAGCTGTAACATGAAGCTTACATAGAGCTAAGGACTCTCTCCCCACTCCTGCGGGACAGCGCTGGTGCCTGAGCTGAAAATAATGTTATGATCAAAAATGTAAATTAATTTTATTGGGATTTTTTATGATAGACCGATACAAAGTGGCACATAATTGTGAAGTGAAAGGAAAATGATAAATGGTTTTCAAGACATGGCGGTCCACCTAAACTGACAGGTCAGTCAAGGAGAGAATAATCAGAGAAGCAGCCAAGAGGCCCATGATAACTCTGGGGAAGCTACAGAGATCCACAGCTCAGGTGGGAGCATCTCTCCACAGGACAACTATAAGGCCGCGTACACACGGGCGGACTGTTCGCCCAACTTTGTCCGCTGAACAGTGTTTGGGCGGACAGTCCGCTCGTGTGTGGGCTTTCAGCGGACAGTTTCAGCGGACAGTTGGACGGACAAGGTTTTTCGGAATTTCCGAAAAACTGTCCGCTGAAACCTTGTTTCAGCGAACAGCCCGCTCGTGTGTAGGCTTGTTCGTCAAACAAAGTTGCGCGCATGCTCAGAAAGGATTTTCACACCGAAAGCTATAATGCAGTGTATAGGACGTCGTATTTTTCGTCCCGTCGTACGTGCCGTTCACGTCATCGCGCACGGTTTCAGCAAACTGTTCGTACGTCGTGTGTGGCCATGTCCGTCCATGCTAAGTTTGAGCGGACTGTTTGCCGAAACTGTTGGACGGACAAAGTTGGGCGAACAGTCCGCGCGTGTGTACGCGGCCTTAGTCGTGCACTCTACAAATCTGACCTTTATGGAAGAGTGGCAAAAAGAAAGCCATTGTTGTACGAAAGCCACAAGACGTCCTATTTGCAGCTTGTGAGAAGCCATGTCGGGGGACACAGCAAACATGTGGAAGAAGGTGCTCTGGTCTGATGAGACCAAAATTGAACTGTTTTGCCTAAAAGCAAAATGCTATGTGTGACAGTGAACTAACACTGCACATCACCCTGAACACACCATCTGAAACATGGTGGTGGCAGCATCATGTTGTGGGTGTACTTTTCTTCAGCAGGCACAGGGCATCTGGTCAGAGTTTTATAGAACAATGGGGTAGCCCCTAAGACCCCATTCACACCTGAGCGTTTTGTAGCCCTACGCCTGAAGCTACAAAACGCTGGAGGGGAAAAAATACATTATTCTCAATGGAGATGGTTCACATCTCCACTCCAAGTCGCCTGAAGCCCTACGCCTGAAGCTCAAACAAGTTCCGGACCCTTTTTTGTCGCGCGAATCGGGCTGATTTGGGCGTTTTCATTCCCATAGAAACTAATGGAAACGCTCGATTCGAGCGTTTAGCGCGACAACGAGCGTTTCTATAGGCGTTTTGACGCTGTATCTGCTCAATGCTTAACATTGGTGACCTTTTGCCCTGCACAAATTCGCGACAAAACGCGGCAAAAAACGCCGCGAATCGCGGTAAAAAACGCCGCAAAAAACGCTTGAAAAAGCTACGCTCAGGTGTGAATGCAGCCTAAGAGTTGCACATCTAGGTGTCCTGGAGTGGTGAGTAGAGTGGCAACCTCAGCCTGGACTCCAACCAGGCCACACCCCCAACTTATTTCACTCAGAGCTTAGTCATGGGAATAGGACTCCTGTGCAATTAGCTCTGCAGCTGTCCTGGAGCTGTGTGAACCAGCTCCATTGAGAGAGGTCGGTATCTCCTGACATGCGAATTGAATGCGGCAAACCCCGCATCCAATTCGCAATAGTGTGAACCCAGCCTTAAAAAATGTTGACGCATTAGATAAACATACAGTCTGTCCTTAGTTACTTTGAGTGTCTAGTGGAACTTCTTAGGGATCTTATTAATTTTCTTATATTTCTCTTGTGTATTTTATACATAATAGCAGACAATAACCAAAAATATACATGTTTAATTAAGAGCAAATTAAAATTCAAACTTTAAAATGCAAACTTTAACCACTTAAGGACCGCCGTATTGCCATTGTACGTCATTACAATGGCACAGGCAGGCACAAGCACGTACATGTACGTGCCTGCCTTCCAGCGGGTGGGGGGTCCGATCGGACCCCCTCCCGCTGGATACGGCGGTCCGGTTCGCTGCAGGAGCGATCCGTGTTGAGGGGATGGCCGTTAGTTTCTGGCCATCCCCTCTCGATCGCTCCTGGCCAATGACAGGCTTACTCCCACTGTGTATTGTATACACAGGAAGGAGGAAGTGATGTCATTCTCCTCGGGGCGGTCTTTTTGACCGGACTACGAGGAGAAGACAAAAAGTAAGTGCACCAAAACACTACACTAACACATAGGTACACATAGGTACACAAACCCCCCCCCCCCCCCGATCGCCCCCAATCGCCCCCCCCCCCCAATCACAGTGTTACTGATTGCATTGATCATTTATTTACTGATCACTGCATTCAGTGTCAGTTGTAAAAGTAAAAACTGTCAGGGCAGTTAGTGTTAGGTCCAGGGTAGCCCCCTATCACCCCCCAATAAAGGTTTAACCCCCTGATTGCCCCTAGAGTTAACCCTTTCACCCCCTTTTGCCAGTGTCACTAAGCGATCATTTTTCTGATCGCTGCATTAGCGTCGCTATTGTCGCTAGGTAGCTAGTTATTTTTTTAGGTTCACCGCCAGGTTTTTATAGTGCTAGGTACCCCGATATACTACCCAATAATGGTTTTAACCCCCTGATTGCCCCTAGAGTTAACCCTTTCACCCCCTTTTGCCAGTGTCACTAAGCGATCATTTTTCTGATCGCTGCATTAGTGTCGCTATTGTCGCTAGGTAGTTAGTTATTTTTTTAGGTTCACCGCCAGGTTTTTATAGCGCTAGGTACCCTGATATATTACCCAATAATGGTTTTAACCCCCTGATTGCCCCTAGTTAACCCTTTCACCCCCTTTTGCCAGTGTCACTAAGCGATCATTTTTCTGATCGCTGCATTAGTGTCGCTAGGTAGCTAGTTATTTTTTTAGGTTCACCGCCAGGTTTTTATAGCGCTAGGTACCCCGATATACTACCCAATAATGGTTTTAACCCCCTGATTGCCCCTAGTTAACCCTTTCACCCCCTTTTGCCAGTGTCACTAAGCGATCATTTTTCTGATCGCTGCATTAGTGTCGCTATTGTCGCTAGGTAGCTAGTTATTTTTTTAGGTTCACCGCCAGGTTTTTATAGCGCTAGGTACCCCGATATACTACCCAATAATGGTTTTAACCCCCTGATTGCCCCTAGAGTTAACCCTTTCACCCCCTTTTGCCAGTGTCACTAAGCGATCATTTTTCTGATCGCTGCATTAGTGTCGCTAGGTAGCTAGTTATTTTTTTAGGTTCACCGCCAGGTTTTTATAGTGCTAGGTACCCCGATATACTACCCAATAATGGTTTTAACCCCCTGATTGCCCCTAGAGTTAACCCTTTCACCCCCTTTTGCCAGTGTCACTAAGCGATCATTTTTCTGATCGCTGCATTAGTGTCGCTATTGTCGCTAGGTAGCTAGTTATTTTTTTAGGTTCACCGCCAGGTTTTTATAGCGCTAGGTACCCTGATATATTACCCAATAATGGTTTTAACCCCCTGATTGCCCCTAGTTAACCCTTTCACCCCCTTTTGCCAGTGTCACTAAGCGATCATTTTTCTGATCGCTGCATTAGTGTCGCTAGGTAGCTAGTTATTTTTTTAGGTTCACCGCCAGGTTTTTATAGCGCTAGGTACCCCGATATACTACCTAATAATGGTTTTAACCCCCTGATTGCCCCTAGTTAACCCTTTCACCCCCTTTTGCCAGTGTCACTAAGCGATCATTTTTCTGATCGCTGCATTAGTGTCGCTATTGTCGCTAGGTAGCTAGTTATTTTTTTAGGTTCACCGCCAGGTTTTTATAGCGCTAGGTACCCCGATATACTACCCAATAATGGTTTTAACCCCTGATTGCCCCTAGTTAACCCTTTCACCCCCTTTTGCCAGTGTCACTAAGCGATCATTTTTCTGATCGCTGCATTATTGTCGCTAGTGTCGCTAGGTAGCTAGTTATTTTTTTAGGTTCACCGCCAGGTTTTTATAGCGCTAGGTACCCCGATATACTACCCAATAATGTTTTTAACCCCCTGATTGCCCCTAGTTAACCCTTTCACCAGCGATCACAGTATAAGTGTCACTGGTGACGCTGGTTAGCCAGTTAGTTATTTAGGTTCCCCGTCAGGTTTTTATATAGTGGCAGGGACCCCCATATACTACCTAATAAAAATTTGAACCCCCTGATTGCCCCTAGTTAACCCTTTCACCAGTGATCACTGTATAAGTGTTACGGGTGACTCTGGTTAGTTTGCTTTTTATAGCATCAGGGCACCCACCATTTATTACCCAATAAAGGTTTAACCCCCTGATTGCCCGGCGGGTGATATCAATTAGGTTTTAGGGTCAGGGTCTGCGTCGCCCCAGGCAGCTCTAGGTTAGTGCCAGTACCGCTAACACCCACGCGCAAAGCATACACCTCCCGTAGTGGTATAGAATCTGAACAGATCAATATCTGATCTGATCAGATCTATACTAGCGTCCCCAGCAGTTTAGGGTTCCAAAAAAACGCATTGTTAGCGGGATCAGCCCAGATACCTGCTGGCACCTGCGTTTTGCCCCTCTGCCCAGCACACCCAAGTGCAGTATCGATCGATCACTGTCACTTACAAAACACTAAACACATAACTGCAGCGATCGCAGAGTCAGGCCTGATCCCTGCGATCGCTAAGTTTTTTTTGGTAGCATTTTATATTTAAATCCGGAAGGCAGTGTTTGGGTTCCGGGTCCCGTACGTGGCTAGACTCCCAAAAAGTCCCCCACATGTGGTATCCCCGTACTCGGGAGAAGCAGCAGAATTTATTTTGGGGTGTAATTTGACGTATGCCCATAGCATGTGTAAGCAATATATAATTTAGTGACAACTTTGTGCAAAAAAATAAAAAATTTAAAATTCCTGCAACTTGTGGCAAAATATAAAATATTTCATGGACTCAACATGCCTCTCAGTAAATAGCTTGGGGTGTCTACTTTCAAAACTGTAGACACTGTGATAGGTAGTGAGGAGTGAAATCAAAAATTTGCATCCTTAGAAACCCTGAAGGCAGTGATTGGTTTTCGGGGTGCCGTACGCAGCTAGACTCCCAAAAAGTCCCACATATGTGGTATCCTCGTACTCAGGAGAAGCAGCAGAATATATTTTGGGGTGCAATTCCACATATAACTATGGCATGTGTGAGCAATATATCATTTAGTGACAACTTTTTGTAAACTTTTTTTTTTTTTGTGTCATTATTCAATCACTTGGGGCAAAAAAAAAATATTCAATGGGCTCAACATGCCTCTCCACAACTTCCTTGGGGTGTCTTCTTTCCAAAATGGGGTCATTTGGGGGGGGTTTGTGTTATTTTGGCATTTTATGGACTTCGAAACTGTGATAGGTAGTGAGGAGTGAAATCAAAAATTTGCACCCTTAGAAATCCTGAAGGCAGTGATTGGTTTTCGGGGTGCCGTACGCGGCTAGACTCCCAAAAAGTCCCACATATGTGGTATCCCCGTACTCAGGAGAAGTAGCAGAATATATTTTGGGGTGCAATTCCACATATAACTATGGCATGTGTGAGCAATATATCATTTAGTGACAACTTTTTGTAAACTTTTTTTTTTCTTTTTTTTGTGTTATTATTCAATCACTTGGGACAAAAAAAAATATTCAATGGGCTCAATATGCCTCTCCACAACTTCCTTGGGGTGTCTACTTTCCAAAATGGGGTCATTTGGGGGGGTTTGTACTGCTCTGCCATTTTAGCACCTCAAGAAATGAGTCGTAAATTAAAAGCTGTGTAAATTCCAGAAAATGTACTCTAGTTTGTAGACGCTATAACTTTTGCGCAAACCAATAAATATACGCTTATTGACATTTTTTTTTTACTAAAGACATGTGGCTGAATACATTTTGCCCTAAATGTATGACTAAAATTTAGTTTATTCGATTTTTCTTATAACAAAAAGTAGAAAATATCATTTTTTCTCAAAATTTTCGGTCTTTTTCAATTTATATTGCAAAAAATAAAAATCGCAGAGGCAATCAAATACCATCAAAAGAAAGCTCTATTTGTGGGAAGAAAAGGACGCAAATTTTGTTTGGGTGCAATATTGCATGACTGCGCAATTACCAGTTAAAGCAGCGCAGTGCGAAATTGTAAAAAGACCTCTGGTCCTTAGGGTGTTTATTGGTCCGGGGCTGAAGTGGTTAAAAATGTATTCAAAAACACAGGTTTTACCATTTTCTTTAACACATACACTAATAAAGTTGTTTGCCTTATTGGTTTTACAGAGAGTATTAGCATCTACATATTTTTATTTTTTCACTAACAACACTATTAGGGTTATTTTCGAGAGGCAAATCCACTTTGCACCACAAGTGAAACTACAAGTGCAAAGTGCACTTGAAATTGCACTGAGAGTGCACTTGGAAGTGCATTCACTGTAAATCTGAAGGGTAGATCTGAAATGAGGGGAATCTCTGCTGATTTTATTATCCAATCACATGCAAGCTAAAATGCTGTTTTATATTCTCCTTGTCTCCCTCGGATTTACAGTGACTGCACTTCCAAGTGCACTTTCAGTCCAATTTCAAGTGCACTTTGTACTTGTAGTCTGCACTTGTATTGCAAAGTGGATTTGCCTTTAGTAAATAATCCCCAATGCATTACACAGAGAGTAGCACTATTCCTCCCAGTAATACCCACGATGGGGTACTACTCCTCCTCCTACTGACCACCAGCTTTGAGGCCATGTTTATTATAACTGATGCTGGACCCGGGACATTTTCTACCTCCTCTGGCCACAACCTGCCCCCCCACAAAATCTTAAGGAGAGTAAACTGGCCCTTCATTTGACAAGTTTGGAGACCCCTGCTAAGATATAAGGATAACACACAGTTTTGATTTGTACTTAAAAAGTCCCTGTCACATTGACAACACTGACAACTAAACACCGGATGACAATCTGTATCAGTTGCCCTCTCTCATGTTTGGCACTGAGAGTGACTTCATATTAGGTAATGGCAGAATGTTTATTCTGCAGCAACTTTCAGGGATGCACTTGGGACATTTTTGCACTTCTAGAAGAGATGTTGTGATGCTGGGAAAGGGTTCTGGGGTTAGTGCAGCGGTTGGACTAAGACTTTGAGAAACCAATAATGATGGAGGTGTTGATTTTCTGGCAAAATTGCCACGCAGATATCTTTGTCAACTTTCAAAATTACTGCAGCTCAGAGAGCTTCTGTAAGACCCTAATACAGATTGCCTGTCATTTCATGTTACAATTTCAGCACCAAGCTTTACTATTAAAAAAAAAAAAAGATTTCTGACTTTGAGATTTACTTAGGCACTTTGAATATAAGTGAACGTTCACTCTAATATGAATAATTCTGAGTTTGAAAAAAACATTTTTTTACAGAATACTGAGTTTGAAAGTCAGAATTCTGAATTTCAATGTCAAAATTCAGAGATTAAAATTCAGACTTCTGACTTTCAAACTCAGAATTCTGACTTTCAAACTCATTATTCTGTAAAAAAATTCAAACTCATTATTCTGTAAACAAAATATTTTTTTCAAACTCAGAATCCTGACTTTCAAATTCAGAATTCTGAAAAAAAAAAAAAAGGAAAAACATGTTTTTCAAACTCAGAGTTCTGTAAAAAATGGCCCCCGATGGCCCTAGGGCTAGAGTATCATATAAGTATCATATAAATATAAAACATAGTTCAGAGTTTACAACTGATATGTTATGCTATTAAAGCTTGGTTTCCACTAGTGCGACTTATCATGGGACTTGGGACTGCAATGTCGCATGACAAGTTGTTCCCATGGTTTCCAATGAGTACCGTTCATATATGTGCGACTCCAAAGTGCACTACTTTGTTACCACTTTGATCCGACTTGAGGTCCATAGACCTCAAGAATACACTGGCATTGCTTCAAGTCGCGGCAAAAAAATTGCGGCAATATCACATGACTTTGGGGTTGCAATAGTGGAAACTGAGCCTAAAGAAAGCTGATCTTAAAACCCACCTTACACGTAACTGAAGAATGCAGTTAAAATATATTATCAAAGCAGTAGAATATTAAAATTTAACAATATAAAATATAAACAATATAAAACACTTTGAAAACAAGATTTTGGTTTTGATGATCCTATTAGGCAGTCTTATCAATTCATCATTTATTCTTATAATCAAAAACTTTATTTTTTTATTTTTTTTTCCTTTTCTTTAGAGCATTACCCTTATAGTTTACATTTTAGAGCTCTACTTAGACACTTTGAATACAAGTGAATGTTCACTCTAATATGAAGATAGAGGCAGTCTTATACCCTGTACACATGGTCAGACTTTCGGACAACAAAATCCGTAGGATTTTTTCTGATGGATTTTGTCCCAAACTTGTCTAGCATACACATGTTCGCACAAAGTTGTCAGAAAAGCTGATCGTTCTGAACACAGTGACGAAGAACACGTACGTTGGGACTATAAACGGGCCAGTAGCCAATAGCTTTCATCTTGTAATTTATTCTGAGCATGCGCGGTACTTTGTCAGAATTGTCTAGACACGATCAGAATGCCCCTTTCACACGAACGGCTGTTCTGCCGCAGTTTAGCATGTTTTCTGTGAAATTCAAGATGCCAGGCACAGCGATCAGCTACGTTTGTACAGTGCAATTACCTGCGTTTATGTGCATTTATGTGCAGTTGCGTTCAGCTGCAGTTACCTAATATAGTCGTTCCCTTGAATCCCTTCTCACATTGCTATCTGCAGTTGACACAAAAGACTGCGATTACCTGTGGTTATGTGCATATAGCTGCGCTACATCGCACCTGGACGTATTCAATTCTATTTTTTCTATTCGCACCAAACCGCATGTAATGAAATCGCAGCTAAACACTGTGTGTGAATGGGGCCATAGGAAAGCATTGTGTGCTTTTAGCTGCGGTATAAAACTTGAAAATCCGCAACTAAAAGCACCATTCTATCAGTCCGTGTGAAAGGGGCCTTAAGTTAGTACATTCTTGTGATTTCTTCTAACCAGTAGCACAGGGGGAAGATTTTTAGAGAGAATTTCCACCTATGCCATATAAAGGTGATTGGATACTGTTCCTTTCTTGAAAAGGGAAGGCTCCTGTCAATAGGAAAAAACAAGCATTTTGATCCATAATACACTTCTACTGCTATTATTACATAGAGAATTACTATTGAATTTAGCAAATAGATGTTCTTGATTAGAACAAGACAGTAAAGTGTCAAGGGCTTGTTGCATCTACCATTAAAATGTACCTTCTATAGGGATGAATGGTAACATTTGTACAACATACAAAAAAAAATTGCCTCTCAAGTACAGGGCTACATGCAGGGGTGGACTGACAACTCATGGGGCCCCCGGGCCATAGGAGATTATGGGGCCCCCAGGCAATCAGAGATTATGGGGCCACACAGTATACAATCACACAGTATACACATATATGTACACACAGTATACACAGACATGTTTCTATTGGCTGAGAATGTACTGGAGAGGTGGGGCAGCTATAATCTCAGGATTTTTAGACCAAAAGGATGTCAGTAAGGGACATTTCAGAGACAGATGTAAAAAAACACAGATTTTTACATACTGTCCCTGGTTTTACTGAGGCTGGCAACCCTGATGGGGCCCCCTAGTGGTATGGGGCCCTTGGCCAGTGCCCGAGTGGCTGAATGGTCAGTCTGCCTCTGGTTACATGTATTTTTGATGTGTTAAATTTGGATGAAAGGTATGCTTTGGCTGTGCCTATAGATCTTACCTCCCACTAATGTTGCTCCCATCAGTTTCTTATTAGCTGTTAACCGCATGCCGACCAGCTGCCACAGTTGTACTGTGGCAGCATGGCTCGGCTGCGTGAATCGCCGTTATGTTATGTTTGATGCCAGTGCCGGTGGTCTCTATCATCGCCAGGGTCCAGCGATCACTCGGGGCACACGGAGAACCGGCAGCTGTGTGTGTAAACACAGTTTCTGGTTCTCTGAGCAGGGAACTGTCAGATCGTCTGTCCATACAGAATATGGACAGCGATCTGTTAGTTTTCCTGCACAGTCCCATCCTCCCTTCAGTTAGAACACAAAATGGGATACATATTAACCCCTCCACTGCCCCTAGTGTTAACCCCTTCACTGCCAGTGACATTTTTACAGTAATCAATGCAATTTTAATCGCACTGATTGCTGTATTAATTCCAATAGTCCCAAAAATGTGTCAGAATTGTCCGAATTGAATGTGTCCACCATAATGTTGCAGACACGATAAAAATCTCTGATCGCCGCCACTACTAGTAAAAAAATAATTTAATAAATATGCCATAAATCTATTCCCTATTTTGTAGACGCTATAACTTTTGGCAAACCAATCAATAAACGCTTATTGCAATTTTTTTTTACCAAAAATATGTAGAAGCATATGTATCAGTCTAAACTGAGGAAAAAAAATGTTTTTTATTTATTTTTGGAGGGTATTTATTATAGCAAAAAGTTAAAAATAAAAATTGGCGCTCTTTTTTTGTTTATAGAGCAAAAAATAAAAAACGCAGAGGTTATCAAATACCACCAAAAGAAAGCTCGATTTGTGGGAAAAAAACGACGTCAATTTTGTTTGGTAGCCACGTCGCACGACAATTGTCAGTTAAATCAACGCAGTGCCGAATCTCAAAAAGTGCTCTGATCTTTGGCCAGCCAAATGGTCCGGGGCTTAAGTGGTTAAAGTTAAACTAAAGACAAGACTTTTTTTTGTTGGAAAGAGTAAGGGGAGGGTTATAAGTCCTGTAAGTTTTTTTACCATGTGTCCCATTGTGAAGATCTCCTTTCACTTCTTGTCCCACAACCAGAACAGGCAGTGAGAGGAAATACCACCAAAGTGAAGGAATCCCTGGTTGTCACCAGAGTCACTGGAGTTTGTTTCCCCCTTGGTTTAGCATCAATTACTGTACTGGTGCTGGGATTTTCTTTCACTTTTACTTTCGATGACATTGGTAAACAGGACAAACATAGAGGGCAAACCTCCCTAAAGGGAGCACAGACTACATTAAAAATATGACAGGTGTTCTAATGTCTATCCAATTTGTCCACAATTAGAAAAATAGTTTTGTTACATTTTAACCACTTTCAGACTGGACCATTTTGCTGGCTTCAGACCAGACCACTTTTTGCGATTCGGCACTGCGTCGCTTTAACTGACAATTGCGCGGTCATACGATATGGCTCCCAAACAAAATTGACGTCCTTTTTTCCCCACAAATAGAGCTTTCTTTTGGTGGTATTTGATCACCCCTGCGGTTTTTATTTTTTGCGCAAAAATAGAGCAACAATTTTGAAAAAAAACACATAATTTTTTACTTTTTGTTATAATAAATATCCCCCAAAAATATATAAAAAAACGTTTTTTTCCCTCAGTTTAGGCCGATACGTATTCTTCTACATATTTTCAGTAAAAAAAATCACAATAAGCGATTATTGATTGGCTTGCGCAGAAGTTATAGCGTTTACAAAATAGGGAATAGTTTTATGGCATTTTTATTAATATTTTTTTTTTTTTACTAGTAATGGCGGGGATCAGCGATTTTTATTGTGACTGCGACATTATGGCGGACACATCGGAAATTTTTGACACATTTTTGGGACCATTGTCATTTATACAGCAATCAATGCAAATGCATTGATTCCTGTGTAAATTACACTGGCAATGAAGGGGTTAACCAGGGGGTGGCAGTGTATGGGTTAAGTGTTCCTAGGGGCGTGTTCCTAACTGTGGGGGGCTGGGCTTTGTGTTAGTGAACACTGATCTCTGCTCCAATCACATGGAGCAGAGATCAGTGTCACTTGTTGCTAGGCAGAACAGCATCTCCCCGTTCAGCCGCCCCGTGAGACGATCGTGGGTCCCAACCGGCGCGCGAGCGCGCTGCCGGTGGCATGCACACGATGGCAGGGCGGCATTTATAAATGGATGTACCTGTACGCCAATATGCCTGCCCGTGCCATTCTGCCGACGTACATCGGAGTGCACCGGCCGGGAATGGGTTAAACTATCAAAGTGATTTTTACTACCTTGTAATTTTTCTTTAACCACATTAGAGAATAGATACTACTTAAAGTGATTGTAAACCTCAGACACAAAGCATATCCCTCTATAGTATGTACTTCTCTCACTTAACAGCACTAAGTGTCATGTTTCTCTACTGCTTCCTACCTCTGCTACCTGCATGTGTCACTTCCGACAAGTTTTCCTGACACCAAGGGGAAAACATTGAAGGGGAGGGAGCTTGAGATGAATGACAGCCTCAATTCTGTTCCTATGTGCTGTGTAGAGGGGGTGTGTGTGCCTTCCTACCAATCAGTTCTCAGAGCTCTGTAGAGTGTAATTTCAGCTTCCCGTCCCCTTTTTTCTGACAGCTCAGACAAGTGTTATAAATTCTGGACTTTGAACAGATGTAGAGAAGACTGCAGATGAACAACTTATGCTGGAGGATTTTGTCTCTCTCACCTAAGGCCAGGCACTTCACTGGGTATATGGAAGGTGCCAGGCTTCCTTGCTACCTTTGGTGCACCCACTGCATCTGACATCGTACTCCAGCCCCACCTCTTACTAAATTGTGGGAGCTGGTGATAAGTTTGATAGGTAGCACAACCAGCTCCAAAGTGTGACCCCCTAAATAAGGGATTGACAGCATTGCTCAAACTCAAAAATTATGTAAAGCTGCAAGGATGGTAGCACTAAAATATTGCACACATTATCAGTTTTTTCCTTCAATCCAGCGGGCTGAATGAAAAAAACTGAAGAGCTCAGTAGGAGACCCTGTACTGTAACAAACTGATGTTAGTACAGTGATTTATCCGCTGAGCTATTGTGCTCTGACAGGGGGATGCCCCCCCAGCACTCTCAGCCATTGCATGCCGATTGGCAGACTTTTTAGGTCATGTCCCTCCGACAGAAGCCAGACGTTCAGCCGGCTTCTGTCGGACAAGTTTCTATTGAACTAGCCAATACCGCCCGATATTTAGCCCATGTTTATAGCCCTTTAGGCTATGCTCACTTGGCAGCAATACTGATTCTTGCCAGTGGTTCTAAACACTGCCTACACACACTGTATACCACTAGCAGCAGATGTAGGATTTGTACAAATAAATGGACAGCATTTGACCAACCCTGTAGACAGACAGTGCACTTCCAGGGTCAGCATTTGTTCAGAGTTCTGGCCACACACAAATTAGTCAAAGCTAATTGGTTAGTTTGTATGTGGTCATAGCATGGAGTGTTGCTGCATCCAGAGGCCATGTTTAGCAACCTCTACTGTATGCACCATTGGCCACTCCCCAGCGAATCTAGCCTAACTGCTCTAGTTCAGAAGAAGCAAGAATCTGCTAGGAAGTTTTGCAAAGATATGGCATTAAGCTTAGATACTGTTTTCTTTAACCACTTGAGATCCGCGCTATAGCCAAATGACGGCTACAGCGCGGATCTCCTTTTCCGGGACGATGTCAATAGACGTAGTCCCGTGTACGAGCGGCCTGCGCGCCTCCTGAGGGGTGCGCGCGGTGCACTCTGTGATCGGCGAGTCCATGAGACTCGCCTGATCACCGATCTGTGCAAGGGGTCGATCCCGACCCCTTATCACGTGATCAGCTGTCAGCCAATGACAGCTGATCATGTGATATAACGGAGCCGGTAATCGGCTATTATTCCTCCTCGCGCTGACAGCGCGAGGAGAAAAAAAAAAGCCGATCACCGGCGGCTGTGATCGGGACATCAGTCCCGATCACGGCCAGCCCTGCTAGCGCCCACCTGCCCCCTGCCAGTGCCCACCTGCCCCCTGCAGTGCCACACTTATTAAAAGTAAGTGCCCCCCGTCAGTGCCACCCAGCAGTGCCCATAGTGCCACCCAGCAGTGCCCACAGTGCCACCCAGCAGTGCCACCCACAGTGCCACCCACAGTGCCACCCACAGTGCCCACAATCTGCCTCAAAGTTGCTGCACCCCAGTGCCACATATCAGTGCCCATCAGTGTCATCTACCAGTGCCCAGCAGTGCCACCCATCAGTGCCCAGCAGTGCCACCTATCAGAGCCACCTATCAGTGCCCATCAGTCCCATCTATCAGTGGTACCTATCAGTGCCCATCCATGCCACCCATCCGTGCCATCTTATCTGTGCCCATCTTTGCCCATCAGTGCCGCCTTATCTGTGCCCATCGGTGCCGCCTTATCTGTGCCTATTAGTGCCGCCTTAACTATGCCTATCAGTGCCCACCAGTGCAGCCTATCAGTGCCCACCAATGCAGCCTATCAGTGCCCACCAATGCAGCCCATCAGTGCCCACCAGTGCAGCCTATCAGTGCCGCCTAATCAGCGCACTTCAATGAAGGAGAAAAATGACCCGTTTGCAAAATTTTATAACAAACTATTAAAACATGATTTTTTATTTTTTTTTGCATCTTTTTTTGTTTGTTTAGCAAAAAATAAAACTCCGAGCTGTAACTAAATACCACCAAAAGAAAGCTCTATTTGTGGGAAAAAATGATAAAAATTTCATTTGGGTACAGTGTTGTATGCCCGCGCAATTGTCATTCAAAATGCATCAGCGCTGAAAGCTGAAAATTGGTCTGGGACTGAGGGGGATTTAAGTGCCCAGTAAGCAAGTGGTTAAATACTGTTGTTCCTTGAACTACCAAGGCTTCACACTTCCTACTGTATATAATAATCCATGCTATCAAAGGCTAATACTATTCCTCCGTTTTCACTTTTTTAATTTATTTATAACAAAGGCTCTCAGACTTCAGAATTCTTGTGTGTGCTTTGATGCAGGGCCGTCTTTAATATTGATTGGACCCTGGGCAAAAATTTTCTTAGGCCCCCCCCCATGCAATTTCGCTCTCCACCTTCTCTGAGACATACAATAAATAGCAGCTAGACTTAAAATCAGTTTACTGTACCAGATCAGGCAGCGATTGCGATTGGTTGCCAGAGGTTACAGCATATCATTACTGCTTACTGACTGGTTGCTAGAGGTTACAGCACTCCTTAAGGCTCGCTGATTAGTTGCTAGAGGTTACAGCACATTTCTGTTTGTTGATTGGCTGCTGTAGATTGCTGTACAGTAATACTGCTCACTGGTTGCTATAGGTTACAGCACATCCTCTCCTCACTGCAGGGGGGGGCATGATATACCTATGAATGCTGCCTTTATTTACATATCAATGCAGTTGGCCCCAACTATTTACATATGCATGTCATTGCTATTTACATATGAATGCCAGTATTTACATGTAAACACAGGGTATGCAGGTGAGTCATCTGTACACAACAATAGGGCAGAGCTGGGCAGCATTAGTAGCAGCACAGGACTAAAACTTCAAGGGACAAGGGAATGTAAACTGGGATAGTTGGCAAGTATGAGGCAGCTGCTTTGGGCCCCACAACAATGACAGGGCCCAGGGCAGCTGCCCCTTTTGCCCTGCATTAAAGACGGCCCTGCTTTGATGACTGAAGTCTAAGCCCTCGTACACACGGTCGGAAATTCAGACAGAAAATGTCTGATCGGACCGTGTTGTCAAATAATCCGACTGTGTGTGGGCTCCATCGGACTGTTTCCGTCGGAATATCCGACGGACAAAGTTTTAGAGCTGGGCTATAAAACTTTCCGACAACATGATTCGATCAGACTTTGTCCGTTTGTGTGTAGAGAATTCCGAACAGACAAAGTGCCACGCATGCTCAGATCAAATTCCTAGACTAAAGCTATTGGCTACTAGCCTGGACGTAGTCCCGTCGTAACTAAATTACGTCATCACGTTACGTACGATCGGATTTTATGTCAACTTTGTCCGACCGTGTGTATGCAACACAAGTTTCTGACAAAATCCGTCGGATTTTGTTGTCAGAATGTCCGACCGTGTGTACAAGGGCTTAGACCAATAAAACCAAATATATCAATCTTACAATGCAATGAGGTCTGCAGATCGGGAATGTTCTTGCAGAAGTTCCTTAAAACTCTGCAATCGAATAAAAGCATATAATAAAACTGACCACTTCATGAATGTGATGCACAGTTTTACAGGGCTCCTGCTCACGTAAAACCTGATGGTTCCATTTACTGCAACAGAAGATTTGTAGAATGTAATCTTACTGCCCATCGTATTTTACTACATAATCTGGTCACAGTAAAGGAACAGACAGAGCTCAGAACAATCTTATGTGTTTAGCATACCTAAGGGCTTGTTCATACCGTAATGTGTTATTATGCATGTAATGACTTGCGTTATAACACTGGTTACTTCAATGCACGGTAACACATTGTAGATGTGCAGAGTGATGCAACGCAAAGTTAACGCACCAAATGCAAATCTAGTATTTTGACGGCCCACTTATCCTAAAATGAAACACAATAATTTGTTAGAAGCAGCACACTTCATTATGGTGTGACTGGTCCGATACAGGGCTGATGCATGGATTTTTGACACTGTTGTGATTAAACACTGTTGTGTTGTGATTAAAATGGTATTTCTATATACCTGACAAAGACCAGCTAGAGGTATAACTAACGCAATTACAATACTCAAGAAACCCTTTACTTAACACTGCAGTATTAAGGAGACAACATCTTGCCCTACACAATAAGGGATGAGTCAAGATTAAAGTTCAGGGTTGTCTGGTTTATTATGGGAGGGACTGCATTTTATATGTACCCTTATCAGCCAATCATTGCATAGAACATGGGTGTGGTTAAAGCGGGAGTCCACCGGGACTCCGCGTTTTTTTTTTTTTTAAAAGCCAGCAGCTACAAATACTGCAGCTGCTGACTTTTAAAATAGTGACACTTACCTGTCCAGCGCGCCCGCGATGTCGGCACCCGAAGCCGATCTCTAGGTCGACTGTCGGGTCCTGCCATCCCGCCATCTTGGGTATGGGAATCAGGAAATGGAGCCTTTCGGCTTCATTTCCCAGTTCCCTACTGCGAATGCGTGAATCGCGCTGCGCAATAAGGACGCTCCCCGCTGCCTCTGGGATCTGTGTGTTTCCCAGCAGGCAGCGGGGCACTTGCGGGAAGGGGCGGGCACTTGCAGAAAGGGGCGTAAGTTACGCCCCTTTCCGCAGAGAGCTATCCCGGAAGTGGGTGCAGTTACCTGGATTATCCTGGGTTCCGATGAGCGGAAGGTCCACTTTAGGGTGGACCTCCGCTTTAATACAGAGGTGCACATTACATATCATTACATATCATTAATTATGTCATCTGCTTTCATAGTCACAGTCAGACATATTGTGACACAATTTCTTTATTTAGACAGTACAGAATAAAACTGCTTATGCAAGCTATATTTTCCTACATGCATGCTCTATAGGGAAACTGCCACAGTCTGCAAATACAGAGTCTAAACTAACTAGTAGGTTAACCCAAGTTAATCTTATATGAACTTATAAAGATGGAGTCACTCTGGTTCAGCCATATCACAACAGACTCTCTAGGCAAAACCTAATTTTACTGCCCCCCCCCCCCCGCTTCACCCCTGACTCCTAATAACAGTGCCCATCAAATGCAGCCTAACTGCACCCATCAAATGCAGCCTAACTGCACCCATCAAATGCAGCCTACCTGTACCCATCAAATGCAGCCTCACCAGAACCGATCAAATGCAGCCTACTAGCGCCCATCAAACGCAGTCTACCAAGGAAAACAAATGTTAAATGTTCAATTAAAAGATATTACTGTAAGAGGGGAATTAATGCCAAGACATGAATTAATAAAGAAACACGGGTGGCAAAATCTAAGGGAATGGGAATATCTACAGATCCAACGCTTTATTAACTCAATTCCAGGTCCAATAAGCGATGAAAATACACTAATGCCTATTGAAAAACTCTGTAATTCAAAAAACGTAGTAAAATATAATATATCTCGGGTATATGAAATTCTCACAGATATAGAGGGGCAGGGAGGCATACCCGCTATAGTAAAATGGGAACAGGACATGGATATTAAATTAGATGAGACACAAATGATAAACGCTGTACATAATTATGCGTCGGACATAAGGTCCATAGAAGTAAACTATAAGTGTCTGATAAGGTGGCACTTGACTCCGGAAAAGTTACATAGAATATATCCTTTTAGATCCCCGCAGTGTTGGAGAGATTGTAAGTCACTTGGAACAACATTCCATATATGGTGGGAATGCCCAGAGATAAAACAATATTGGCAAACCATAATAGACTATATTGAGACTATAACAGGGGGGAGGATACCATATTGCCCCCGGGCTTGCCTATTCTGTGGCTCGGAGAAAACTAAGGATCTATATAAAAAAAACCTAGTGCCATACTTGCTTAATGCGGCTAAAGCCCTCATCCCTAAAAACTGGTTAGAGACTAAAAAACCCACTATTAGAGAATGGATACAGAGAGTTGAGCATATCAATAATATGGTCTATTTAAGTAGCATGGATAAAGATCAGATCAAAAGATACTAGGTAACGTGGGATAAGTGGAGACTATTTAAAATGACAGAAAGCTACCTTCAGGCAATAGTAGAAGTAATATAGAGTGGATTAAAAGGGAGTCAACAGAATATGGGGGGGGGGGGGGGGTGGGAGCGGGGAAAAAAAGAAAAGAAAAGGGGAATGTATATGATTATGTACGTTTATAGAAAAATGTCTTTTAGATTAATTTTATGGATTGTAATTGTATTGACATAATAAAAATTTGAATACAGAAAAAAAAAAAAAGGAAAAAACGCAGTCTACCAGCACCCATCAAATGCAGTCTACCAGAACTGATCAAATGTAGCCTACTAGTGTCCATCAAATGCAGCCTACCAGCACCCATCAAATGCAGTCTACCAGAACTGATCAAATGTAGCCTACCAGCACCTATCAAATGCAATCTACCCAAACTGATCAAATGCAGTCTACCAGCACCCATCAAATGCAGTCTACCAGCCCCAATCAAATGCAACCTCACCAGCACCGATCAAATGCAGCCTCACCAGCACAGATCAAATGCAGCCTCACCAGCACTGATCAAATGCAACCTCACCAGCACCAATAAAATGCAACCTCACCATCACCAATAAAATGCAACCTCACCATCACCAATCAAATGCAACCTCACCAGCACCAATCAAATGCAGCATCACCAGGGAGGGGGTGTGGACCCCTCAGTACACACAAATCAGTGATTGGCAGATCATTATACACTATATCTGTATATACATTTTACAAACATGATCATGCAATTTCAGTAACAGTGAAAACGTTTGCTTACCAGGTGACGGCCTGACTGGGGCTCACGTCTGCAGCTGCATAATAGTCTCTCTGCATCTGAGGATGTCACCCTTCCATTGCCAGTGCGAGGAACAAACAATTTTAAACGCTGCCCACCTTGAGTCCAGGCAGGCTCCACCTGTCAACAAGCCCAGAGCGCCGCCAGTGACTCCAATGATGCCTGCCATTGTTCAGGAGGACAGGCAAGGCCAGGAGGGAGAGCAACATCCATGGGAGGGGGCAGAGAGGCATAGCTGGCTGGCTGTAGCGGGACATCAGAGACTGGTGGTAGTGACAAACAACATGACCGTGTGTAGTGGGAAACACAGAAAGACAGGTCACTGGCAGTCTGGCACTGATGATCAGAGGTGCACAGTGCCGGAGATGTTTCCTTTTCTTTCTCCATTTGATTCAGTTGGGACACGGCCACAGACGACACAGTCCTCTGCCCACCACCGCTGCGCCTCTGACACTGTACAGAGGGCCTTGGGAGTGGCTGCCTGTTGTGTTGAGACTGACATAGTTGTTGGCTGCAGAGAGAGGAAAGAGGGCCACCAGTAGCCGTGCGCCCTAGGTGGCAGTGCACCCTAGGTGGCTGCCTAGTCCGCCTAGTGGTAGCACCGGCCCTGGTCCCATAAGTATAACCGAACTACAGAACTGCCAGGTTTATTTTGTTCCATAGTTAGTAACCAGCATGGACAGATAAGAAATACACATGATTTTCAAAATCTGCTTCACCTGCTGCTCTTGTCATGTATAAACTGGATTCTGATCTTTTCTTGATGCTACAGTGATGAAATATCGCCAAGTTCCAAGCAGCTGGTGCAGTCTTTACATAATATAGATCAAATAACTAAAAAGGCCTGCTGCATGAGAGTAACACATTTGTTTTTGCCATGTAGAAGATTGAGATAATGAAGACTACAAGAGAGACGTAAAGGAAACTTGGGACCACCCAGAAAACTAAGATCTGTTTTGAGTAAAACACAACCCCCTTCCTCCTGCCGTGTCACAATCTTCTCTTCTTCTGAGTCTAATTATTCTCTGTGCTATACCAGCTACCCCACCCCTCCCTCCATATACTATATAATCTTTCAGGTAGCTGCCAGGGAAGGAGCATAAGGCATTACTACAGAGGGTAATTTGAATGACAGATCAGAGAGCCCCGTAATGGTCCACCCCAAGGGGAGGGGTAATGGAGGGGCAGGCATGACCTGGTGCCAAGGAACCAGGAATAGTAAGGAGGGATTGGCAGGAAATAGAAAAGTTGAGGAAGGGGTGGAGCGATATATAAAGGGGCGGAGCAAAGCGGGAGCCATTGCATGTGGGAGTTCATCGGAGGAGGCAGATTTCCTACCCTCCCTCCCTACTGTGGGGCTGTTTTGTGCGGTGGAATTTTTTCTCTTGCTGGTGTTTGCATTTTCTTTCAGGGGAAGAAGGATGGTTGTCACAACAGTGGAATCCGGCCCTTTTGGGGGCTGCAGCATTATCTTTCTGGTGGTCTTTGACGGTGGCGGTAAACAGAGGTGATCTAAAAGGGGTGTGGGGCTTATCGGTAATATGGGCCCCTCCGGTGTATTCCAGAACGGTGGACGGAATACTGGGATGTTTTCACTGCAGGAATTGGTTGTCTCTGAGCGGTCACAGCTGAAGGCCCGGTATGTTAAAGGTACCGCAGTGAGGTTGGTGTTTGGGTTAAAGTGGGTCACCGCCAGAGATCACCAGACTGGATTTTGGTAAAGTTGTTTAAAAATGTTTGGTTATGGTTGTATATATATATATTTATATACATATCTTTGGAGTGAGTTAAATTTTGGTTGTGTTAATAAAGGCTGTTGTGGCCAGTTTACTCCAAAGAGAAGGTGTGGTCTCATTATTATAAGGTTGATAAGAGGGTTCGGAAGTGGTATCGGGTCGGGAAACGGGACATTTGGGCTACACAGGTCATGAGTTTGCTGAGGATTGTCTTCATGAGGGAGGCTTTTACAGGTATGTAACACACAGCTAGACCCTTATTTCTTCCATGTTATCTTAGTGCTATAATTTTGTATTTTGGACGCAAGCTATTAATGTTTCCACCAAAAATCTTAACACGTGTATCCACTTCAAAACTCAAAAAACAAAAAAAATACAAAAGTGAATGGGAATAAAAATAAAATAAAAGAAAACAATTCCATGCTGTTGATAGCGGTGAGAAAATGTCCTGTAATCTATTAGTCTGGGTTCACACTATTGAAAATTGGATGCCGGTTTCCCCACATCCAATTTGCATGGCAGGAGATTGTGACCGGATCTCAACGGAGCCAGTTCACACATCTCAGTGCGGCTGCGGAGTGAATCGCACAAGAGTCCTGTGCGTCTTTGGCTTCTTTTCAGGGCCGAATTGAGGCAAAAATGAAAGCCTGATTTGTCCCTAAAACTGAGAACAGGGATGCACTGGTCCCCTGCTGTCAGCCACATCCGTTGTCAGTGTGATCCCAGCCTTAAGCAATAACAGTTTGTTTTGCAATTTGTGAGCCATGCTCTTCTTACTTATAAGTGCTCCTTTTTACAAATGTGCACAACCACTTTAAGTCTAAGGGTAAAGCCTAGTACACAGCATCAGTTATTTTTTCATTTTTTCATTGCACCTAGACTGAACGGAAAAAAATGGAGGCAATCGTGTAGAGATACTGAACAAACAATCTGATGTTAGTACAGCAATCTCCCCCAATGAGCTATTCTGGTCTGACAGGGGGACGGACCCCTGCCAGAACACACTGGTCAGCGCTCTCAGCCATTGGTTAAGAGCGCTGATCAAATGCCAATCAGCAGACTTTTTCAGTCATGTCCTTTCAACAGAAGCTAGACATTTGCCGTACACATAGGCCAAATGTTGGCCAGTTTCTATTGAACCAACCAATACCGCCTGATGTTCAGCTTGTGTGTAGGGGGCTTAAGAGTTAGTGTTAGGTAGAGAGAACTCTACCAATTGCACCAAGTTCTTCAAGGTGAAACATACAATACCACCAAATGAATACATAAAACATCTGTACAGTAGGGAAAATAATTATTTGATCCCCTGCAGATTTTGTAAGTTTGCCCATTTACAAAGAAATTAAGGGTCTATCATTTTTATCATAGCTGCATTTTGAATGATAGAATAGCATAATGTGCCTGCCTCCATGCTTGACTGTAGAAATGGTGTTCTTAAGGTCATAGTCAACATTTTTCTTCCTCCAAACATAATGAGTCCCTTTCCTCAAGAAGGCACATGTACAGTCATGCCTCTGAACATCTAAATGAATCAGAAAAGGATTAAGAGAAAGAGCTGTGGTCAGATAAGACCAAAATTGAGCTTGTTGGCATTAACTTGACTCACCTTGTTTGGAGAAAAAAAAATGCTGAATATGACCCTAAGAACACCATCCCTACAGTCAAGCATGGAGGTGGAAACATTATGCTTTGAGGTTGTTTCTTTGCTGAAGGTTGAAACCAACTTTGCCACATTGAGGGGCCAATGAACAGGACCATGTATTGTAAAATCTTGGATGAGAACCTTCTTCCCTCAGCCAGAACACTGAAGATGGGTCTTTCAGCATAACAATGACCCAAAACATATGAATTAATAAAAATGCGGCGCTACCTAAAAGTGCTAAAAAGTATACAATGAATAATAATCACAAATTATAAAAAATAAATGTATATCAAATACTATCCATTAAATGCAACATAAATACTATTGGAGATGAATGTAAATATTCCAAAAAATGAGCATGCAACCAATATGTGTACAAAAATGATGAATAAGGGTCAGTGAAAAAATCAAGTGATTTTATAAAAATAATCTGCATTAATAATCCAAATATAAACAGACATAAAAAATATCAATTAAAAATAGATAAATATATAAAGTGAAAGTTCGTGAAAAAAAGGCAGATAAAGTGATTATTTAAATAATCAATATAAACACGTGATTGTCCATAAAATAACGTGCACTGATAACTTGTAAATTTGCAAAAATAAAGTTCATGCAAAAAAGTGTGAAAATCAATTCCCAAACGTGGCAATCCACTGCAAACTTCAGTGCTTAATGAGTGCACCACCTATTTCCCCCAGCCTCTCACCTCCAATAACTGGTAAATAGGCACTGTGTATAAAGATAGCTGCTGGCTTCTTATTCATACAGTCACACTGCTCCACCGCTGTTAGGCCGCGTACACACGCGCGGACTGTTGGCCCAACTTTGTCCGTCCAACAGTTTGAGCGAACAGTCCGCTCAAACTTAGCATGGACGGACATGGCCACACACGACGGACGAACAGTTTGCTGAAACCGTGCGCGATGACGTGAACGGCACGTACGACGGGACGAAAAATACGACGTCCTATACACTGCAATGCAACCTTCCGACGTGGAAATCCTTTCTGAGCATGCGCGAGACTTAGTTGGCCGAACAAGCCTACACACGAGCGAACAGTCCGCTGAAACCTTGTTTCAGCGGACAGTTTTTCGGAATTTCCGTAAGACCTTGTTCAGCCAACTGTCCGCTGAAACTGTCCGCTGAAGCCCCACACACGAGCGGACTGTCCGCCCAAACACTGTTCAGCGGACAAGGTTGGGCGAACAGTCCGCGCGTGTGTACGCGGCCTTAGTGTTTCACTGTATGGCTATATATTTCATGCCCTCCCAATAGCTTCAGGATGTCCAAGCAGTATAAAATAGAAGAACACAGAGGGCTTTCATGTGTAGTAGTATGCTATTTTATTATAATGAAAGATAAAATCCACACTTACATCACAAAATACAGCAGAGTGTGCAGCAGACGCGGACTTCCGGTTTCGGCCGTAACCGGAAGTGGTAGGTCCGACACCAAATTCCTTCCCTGACGCGTTGCGTTACAGCACGTAACTTTTTCAAAGGGTGATAGGAAGTAGGTGTCATAGGTATTTATAAGCAACGAGCGAGAAAACTCCGTATCATTTTTTAGACCAACGTCGGTGGGATCCCCCTCGATACCACGACCAAAAAGTATCACCGTGGAAAAGAGACAGACGCCCCCCGGAGTACAGGGAAAACAAAAGTCCCAGGAAAGTGGATCACCAAAGGAACAAAAACAAAGAGGACCCACAAAGGAGCAAAACGCCCAGAAGATCACCAGAAAAAGTAGAGAGACGAAATGGAAGAAACGAAAAACGAGACGAGGTTGCCGAGCAGGAGTCAAAGAACAAAAGAAAAAGAGAAAGATAGGTGAGGGTATAATTAATTTAAGTGAAGCCATACTGACAAAAGAAGAATTAAAAGTATTAGATAAAGGGTTGAAATTTGCTCCAAAAAGAAATTTGAATAAATTTAGCACATATGTAGACATTAACAAGTTTATAAGAAGCATGAATATAAAAAAATATATGCTAAATGACCCTGGAATAGGTAGAGGAGTCAAACTTCCTGACCAAAACGGCATACTATATACAAACTTGCGGAACAAATCCCTTTTCAATCCACCAGGGACGAATGATGCTCACATCGATGTTTTCAAAAAAATGGTTTTAAGTGATTTACATGAATTGAAGACGAAGAAGATCTATGACCCTATTGATATCAAAAAAGGCATTCGGCAACTCGAAGCTAGAAAAGATATTGTCATAAGACAAGCTGATAAAGGTGGAGCTATCGTTATACAGGCAAAAAAAGATTATAACGAAGAACTAAACAAGCAACTAGGAGATGAAGCCACCTACTTGAAATTACACAATAACCCTACCTCACAATACAAGAAAGACTTAACGAAAATTATACAGAAAGGATTTGACAAAGGGCTGATAAACAAAAAAGAAGCTAAATACTTGGTGCCCAATACTTGCAAGGTACCTATTATATACACAGTCCCCAAGATACATAAAAATGAGACCAATCCTCCTGGTAGACCCATTGTGAATGGAATTAATTCTGTTTGTGCAAGACTAGGGGAATACATAGATTATTTTTTGCAACCCACTGTAAGAGAAACCAAATCCTTTCTAAGGGACACTAAACATTTGATCCAATTATTAAACACTATTAAACTAGAGGACGGGCCCATTTATTTAGTTACTGCCGACGTGACTTCCTTATATACAATAATTAATCACGAAGAGGCAATACATGCTACTAAATGGGGCCTGAGAAACTTTAGTGCTCTAAAATGTAAACAGAGAAAATTTATTGCCGAATGTTTACGGTTTTGTCTGGAGTCTAATTATTTTTGGTTCGCTAATCACTATTATAAACAAATCTGTGGAATTGCAATGGGAGCAAAATATGCACCTAGCGTAGCCAATCTGTATATGGCCCAGTGGGAGGAAGAATGTGTCTATAATGATTTACCAAAACAAGTAAAACTGTACAAAAGATTTATAGATGACCTTATCCTAATCTGGTCAGGGGATAGAGAAAGTCTAAATGACTTTTGTTTTAATCTGAATATGAATCAAAAAAATATTAAATTGGTATGGAGTATTAATGAGGAAAAAGCAACCTTTCTTGATCTAGTAATTGATAAGAATGGAAATTCACTGAGTACCCGCACCCATTTTAAAACAGTGGATAGAAATAGCTATCTTCCTATAGATAGCTGTCATCACCGAAGATGGCTGGACAATATTCCCAGGGGACAGCTGATCAGATTGAAACGTAATTGCTCCAATAAATCAACATTTCTTGAGCAAGCTAATCTAATCGGTGACAGATTTATACAAAAGGGTTACCACAGAGATTTTATTAAAGATCAAATAGAAAACGTAGCATTACTAGATAGAGAGAAACTTATACAGGATAACACAAAGAATTCTGAGAAACAAGACATGGTGCCCATCATTATGGATTTCAACATCCAACACAAACAAATAGAAAGAATTATAAAAAAACACTGGGAGATTATTAGAACTGATCGCCATCTTATTAATATCCTACCAGAAGTTCCTAAATTTGTTTACAGGAAGTCACCAACTTTGAGGGATAGCTTGGCAAAAAATGTTCCTGACCCTCCGAAGAAATTCTTTTCTTTTTTTGAGGGAAAGGGTTTTTATCCTTGCAAGAGATGTTATGCCTGTAGACATATTAGTGAAAAAACTAAAAAGAAGTCATTTAGATCTACAGTAACAGAAAAAGAATATTTAATTGAAGACTGCATTACCTGCCACACGGAAGGGGTTGTTTATTTATTAGAATGTCCTTGCAAGATTCAATATGTAGGAAGAACAAAAAGAAAATTATGGAAAAGATTGAGGGAACATATACAAAACATAAAGAAAGGTTTTGATAAACATAGCCTATCTAAACATTATACTAAATTCCATAATAAAGACCCCATGTCACTAAAAATCTGTGGTATTCAAAAATTTGTACCTCATTGGAGAGGTTATAATAAGGTGATTAAAATCAGCCAAGCTGAATCGAGATGGATACATGAACTTCGCACCCTTACACCACTAGGACACAACGTTGAATTTGATCTCAATTGTTTTATTTCTAATTTTTAATCTATTTTTATCCAGTAATATTCATAGTGAATTTTATATATATTTTAGAATAAATTATATTTTATTGGTTTTAACAACATTTTTTATACGATATATATTAGCGCCTATATCCACTGGTACTGTACGGATTTTATTTTCCGATATTTATGGTGATCTATCTATTTTTATGAAATTTTATAATGATTTTTTATGTATATATTTATTTATATTATTGAGACAAAGATATGTCATTGAGATATTCCCTCCCACATAGTTCGTTTTTGATAGAGAGGATTATTGATTATTTGCTCAATGATAGAATTATTACGATCTTTTCTTCTGTATTTACAAAATGTCTTTCTCTTTTCCATACCCTGGTTTTTGGATTTAAGTTAAATAATCTAAAGAGCAATTTCATATTCAACCACTAGATGTCGCTCTTCTCATAAGTCTGTATATATTACGGCTTATTTTTAAATTTATTTTATTTCAAACTATATATTCCTTCTAATAGTGATTTACCTATATAGTTTATGGAGTCCCACTATAAGTGTTTTTGGAATATATCGAATATTGATGCTATAGCCATTGTATTTGGAATTCGCAATAGCGCTGCCGCCCTGAGTTAATATGGCGACGGCGCTCGTTACTTATAAATACCTATGACACCTACTTCCTATCACCCTTTGAAAAAGTTACGTGCTGTAACGCAACGCGTCAGGGAAGGAATTTGGTGTCGGACCTACCACTTCCGGTTACGGCCGAAACCGGAAGTCCGCGTCTGCTGCACACTCTGCTGTATTTTGTGATGTAAGTGTGGATTTTATCTTTCATTATAATAAAATAGCGTACTACTACACATGAAAGCCCTCTGTGTTCTTCTATTTTATACTGCTTGGACATCCTGAAGCTATTGGGAGGGCATGAAATATATAGCCATACAGTGAAACACTAACAGCGGTGGAGCAGTGTGACTGAATGAATAAGAAGCCAGCAGCTATCTTTATACACAGTGCCTATTTACCAGTTATTGGAGGTGAGAGGCTGGGGGAAATAGGTGGTGCACTCATTAAGCACTGAAGTTTGCAGTGGATTGCCACGTTTGGGAATTGATTTTCACACTTTTTTGCATGAACTTTATTTTTGCAAATTTACAAGTTATCAGTGCACGTTATTTTATGGACAATCACGTGTTTATATTGATTATTTAAATAATCACTTTATCTGCCTTTTTTTCACGAACTTTCACTTTATATATTTATCTATTTTTAATTGATATTTTTTATGTCTGTTTATATTTGGATTATTAATGCAGATTATTTTTATATAATCACTTGATTTTTTCACGGACCCTTATTCATCATTTTTGTACACATATTGGTTGCATGCTCATTTTTTGGAATATTTACATTCATCTCCAATAGTATTTATGTTGCATTTAATGGATAGTATTTGATATACATTTATTTTTTATAATTTGTGATTATTATTCATTGTATACTTTTTAGCACTTTTAGGTAGCGCCGCATTTTTATTAATTCATACACTTATTTTTGGTGCTGAGATCACTGCTTTTATGCTGGCTGCTTCCTATGTACATCTATTTTATATTTAGCCTTCCTATAACATATTAGGTGAAGCGCACTAGTTTTCCCTTTACATAAATGACCCAAAACATACCACCAAAGTAACAAAGAAGTGGGTCAAGAAGAAGCACATTAAGGTCATGGAGTGGTATAGTCAGACTCCAAACCTTAATCCTCCAACAGGTGGACAAGAGGTACAGTGTCACTGATGCATGCACTGTCACTGCTCACCATCCTCGTGGCCTCCTCAAATGGTGACAGGACAGTGCATGCATCCCTGATCATGCCCCACTGGCGTGGTGAAAAAAAACAAGCTCCCTTGACCCTGTGTCATGGTTATGCAGTGATCTTCCTGTGTTTGCTTAACTCCCCTCATGTCTTCAGACTAAGTGGCCAGCAACTTCCACCTGGTGGTTTTTATAACCTCCTGTTTTCCGTTACCGACTTTGGCGTGTCTTGACTATCCCTGTTTGCCTGTGATCCTGACCTTTTGGCGTGTACCCGACTATTCTTGTCTGCTTGTGGCCCTGACCTTGGCTTTGTCCCTCACCATCCCTATCCTCCTGTTGCCTACTGTGGGTATGAGCTGGGGGACCCTGGGGGTCGCGACCTGGAGCCAGTTGCAGCCAAGTCCATCCTCACCATCAGAGGCGCTGGTGAACACCTGCTGGCTCTTAGACTCCGCTCCCCAGGGAATCTTACAATATAACCCCAGTGGGATCTGTCCCCCGTCTGCAGCAGTCAGCCGTAGGGTCCACAACTTTGCGGTGCACTCCAGATCCCTACGGTGTGCACCTGTCACCTCGCCTCAAGGTGACCTGACAGTTTGATCAGCCATGGACCCGGCTGACGTGACGCTTCCTGCAGAAGATCCATTGCAGAGCTTAGTTCGCAGACTTGAGACCCAAGAATCACATCAGACTCAGGTGATGCGATTCCTTCAGGATTTGGCATCCCGTTTTGAACAGGTTCAGGCCTCATTAGGACCCCCAGTTCAACAACCGCAACCGATATCTGCTTCTGCACCTATCGCATCAGTCGCAGCCACATATTCTTTACTACTACCAGCTCCGGTCTGTTTCTCTGGGGACTCCAAGGCTTGCAGGGGGTTCCTTAGCCAGTGCACTATTCATTTTGCACTTCAGCCCCAAAACTTCCTGTCTGATCGGGCAAAAGTCGCATATATCATATCCCTCCTGTCTGGCGAGGCGTTAGCTTGGGCTGCCCCTCTGTGGGAACTGAATGATCCAGTGGTTTCTAGCCTGTCTGATTTCTTGAAATTTTTTTGGAATATCTTCGAGGAACCGGGTCGTGTCTCCTCAGTAGCTAGCGCTCTTTTACGTCTCCGAAAAGGGTCCGCTTCTGTGGGACAGTATGCTCTTCAGTTCCGTATCCTCACAGCTGAATTGAGTTGGAATAATGAGGCCCTAGTTGCAACCTTTTTACATGGCCTCTCTGATAGAGTGAAGGATGAATTAGCAGGAAGATCCCTTCCTGCTGATCTGGACAGTGTTATCACCTTGTGTAACCAGATCGATATTCGCTTTCAGGAGAGGGCCCTGGAAAAAAGACGCCAGCACTCCCCGTTCTTTAGGCAGCCTGAGCCCCCAGTCCCTTCTCTGCGATCCGAGGAGCACCCCCTGCCTGCTGAGGAACCTATGCAGTTGGGCTGGACTAAGTTATCTCCCGAAGAACGTGCTAGGCGCAGAACTCTGGACCTATGCCTCTATTGTGGGGCCAAAGGTAATTTCCGTGACACCTGTTCTCTTCGTCCGGAAAAACGCTCAGGGCTAATACATCTGGAAGGTGGAGTATTAGACCCTGAAATATCACTTTCACCTTCTCGTCTTCTCCTTTCTGTGTTGCTTCATGTCGGTGCTTCCTCTCGTTCGGTCTCAGCACATCTGGATTCCGGAGCCGCTGCCAATTTCATGGATTGGGAAACTGCATCCTCCATGAGACTCACCCTTTTGCCCCTTACAACACCATTGGTGGTCTTGGCGATTGATGGCACGGTTCTCCCAGGGGGCCCTATCCGCTTTCAGACTCTTCCTGTTAAGATGTCAGTAGGGACACTCCACCAGGAGTGGATATCCTTCCTTGTATTACCTAAGGCTTCATCTCCTATCATATTAGGTCTTCCTTGGTTACAGCTCCATTCTCCGCACGTTGACTGGTCTGCTGGTCAGATCCTGGCTTGGGGTTCCTCCTGTTCCTCTTCCTGCCTACTCAAGGGTATCCCAAAGGAGAGACTTCCTGTTACCACCATCCCAGTATCTTCTGCTCTTCCCACTGTATATAGCGATTTCTGGGATGCATCCTGCAATAGTCGGACTGTTGCACTCTCTAGGTCATGTGGTACTCTGGATGAGGGGCCCACCTATGAACCTGAGTCGATCATTCACTCTAGTTCGCATAACCATTTACCTTTGCCTGTCCCTAATTTCCCTTGGACGCACAGCCAGACTAACTTGTCTGCAAGTTCCACAGTTGCTATGCCTTGTGATGCGATTGAGATGGTCGCTACACCTGACAGTACTATTCAGTCGACCTCTGCACCAGTTATGCCAGTCCAGCCCATGCCCAATGAACTTCCTGCTTCTTGTTCAGCACCTTCGGGGACCTGGCCTCACCCTACTGCTACTATGTCCGTTCAAACCCGTTTAAGAGGCTCAATCCATCCTTTGGATAGAATACCTAATTCGGCCAGGAGGGGTTTTCAATCTTTTTCTCAGGGTTCTCTGCATTCTGTTTGTGTTGCAGCTACCCAGCTGGACTCTTGTGACATGTCACTTTCTAACCAACATGACCTCAGGGATCCACTGACCTCTGCCCAATCTGGTGGTCCTGTTATGGACGCCCAGCTCATCTTTAAGGGTGTGGGGGTTCCTGCTCAGACTCCTGATCTTCTCATGCCCTTACCCATTCCTAAAAAGCCTTTAGTCCTCAAGTCCTCTCATCCTCTCCCTACCTCTGTTTCGGTCTCTGAGGATAATCTAAAATACGAGGTTAGTCAAGTTTTGGATTCCCGACTCTGCAAAGGCATTCTTCAGTACCTTGTACTTTGGAAAGGGTTGGGTCCTGAGGAGAGGTCTTGGATCGCTGCATCTGAGGTCTTTGCTCCCTGTCTGTTAAGGAGGTTCCATCTGGAGTTTCCCTTTAAGCCTGGACCCAGGCGGGGGAGGGGGAGGCCTCATAAGAGGGAGGGTACTGTCATGGTTATGCAGTGATCTTCCTGTGTTTGCTTACCTCCCCTCAATTCTTCAGACTAAGTGGCCAGCCACTTCCACCTGGTGGTTTTTATAACCTCTCCTCTAAGCATGGCTCCACCCCAGGCCCTATCAGGGAGCCCTATATTAACCTGTGCACTGCAGGCCATCAGGGCTGATCAACCATTGTGTATTCCTTTGTGTGTTAGCTTCCCGTTTCCTGCCTTGTGCTCTGCTACTGTTTTCCGTTACCGACTTTGGCGTGTCTTGACTATCCCTGTTTGCCTGTGATCCTGACCTTTTGGCGTGTACCCGACTATTATTGTCTGCTTGTGGCCCCGACCTTGGCTTTGTCCCTCACCATCCCTATCCTCCTGTTGCCTACTGTGGGTGTGAGCTGGGGGATCCTGGGGGCAGCGACCTGGAGCCAGTTGCAGCCAAGTCCATCCTCACCACCAGAGGCGCTGGTGAACACCTGCTGGCTCTTAGACTCCGTGCCCCAGGGAATCTTACGATCTAACCCCAGTGGGATCTGTCCCCCGTCTGCAGCAGTCAGCCGTAGGGTCCACAACCTTGCAGTGCACTCCAGATCCCTACAGTGTGCACCTGTCACCTCGCCTCAAGATAACCTGACACCCTGTCCTGGTGCCGTAGTCACACAGGTACTCATTGATGGCCCTCTGCTGCGTGTGCAGCCGCTGCAGCATGGCCAACGTTGAGTTCCACCTGGTGGGCATGTCACATATAAGGCGGTTCTTGGGCAGGTTCAACTCCTTTTGGAGCTCAGCCAGCCGAGCACTGGCATTAAATGATCGGCGGAAATGCACACAGACTTTCCTGGCCTGCCTCAGGACATCCTGTAAACCCGGGTACCTGCCGAAGAACCGCTGCACCACTAGGTTAAGGACGTTAAGGACGTGAGCCACACATGGCACATGGGTCAGTTGTCCCTGCCGGAGGGCAGAGAGGAGGTTGGTGCCATTGTTGCAAACCACCATTCCTGGCTTAAGCTGGCATGGTGTCAACCACCTCTCGGCCTGCCCCCGCAGAGCTGACAAAATATCTGCCCCAGTGTGGCTCCTGTCCCCCAAACAAACCAGCGCAAGCACGGCATGACATCTTTTTGCCTGCGTACTTGTGTAGCCCCTTGAATGCCGCTGGTTCCGAGGACAAAGCACTGGAAGAGGCCATGGAGGAAGAAGAAGAGGAGGGGGTGGAGGAGAGAGGTATGTCACAACCAATAGTAGCATTTTGGAGGCGTGGTGGCAGAGCATCCTCCATCCAACACTACTGCACCTTGTCCTGCATCCTTCCCAGCTGCCAGAAGAGTGACCCAATGGGCCGTGAAAGATAGGTAAAGCCCCTGTCCATGCCAAGGGGGCCGAGTCTACCAACTTAAAAGGCAGCAGCTAAAGTGCTAGCAATTTAGCCAAGCTAGCATTCAACTGCTGGGCATGTGGATGGCTGGGAGTGAACTTCTTTCGACGGTCCAGCAGCTGGGGCAGGGAAATTTGCCTGGTACAATCGGATGTCGGTGTACTGCTAACAGAGTGTCCGCAAGTACTTGGCTGTGACACACGTAATTCTACACCTTCATTCCTCTCAGTGCAGGTTTCAGAGGGGACTGAAGGTCTAGTGGGGTTGGAGATCCCAGCTGATGAGGAGCAAGGAGAGGTCCGCTTTGTTGTTTGGTGTGGGTCTTTAAGGTACGCTTGCCAACGAACTGCATGGCAGGTCAACATATGTCTGGTCAAGCATGTGGTGCCCAAGCGGCTGATGTTTTGGCAACGTGAGATACGCTTAAGACATATGTTGCAGATAGCAGGGGTGTGATCTGATGCACTAGTCTCAAAAAAGGCCAAGGCAGAGCTCTGCAGTGTGATTGAGTCAGTGTGCTGCCCCTAAGCTGGCCCCTGGAGGGCATCCTGCCTTATTGGAGATGTGCCTCCTCCTCCTCCTCTCTCCTATCAGGCACCAACGTGGAATAAGTGACCTCATCATCCCTCCCTCTTCATCACTGGAGCAAACCTGGCAGTGTGCTGCAGCTGATGGAACTTTAACTCCTGCAGATGCCTGTATTACAGATCACCAGCAATAAAGGGTAGCTTCAAGTGTATACTGTGCTGGAGGCACACAACACCCACTTTAACAGCGCTAGGTTCACAAGAAAAGAACACATTGTCCCTGCCTATCCTGCTCTCTCCCTGAATGCCGCAACACACAACACAAGGCCGCCGTGCTGGCAGCCTTATATAGTGTGGGGCGTGTACTAAACCCTGTGGCCAATTATGGCTCTCCTCGCTGCCGGCGCTGTGATGGGCCAAGCATGTGGGTTCACAGTGCATGCTTGGCCAATCATGAGCCAGCAATGCACTGCGATGGCGTAGTGCATTGTGGGCCGTTCACACCACACAAATATGGTGCGAAAGGTCCACAAAGTTCTGAATTCGCTGAACGGACGAACGGCCGGTGTTCGAGTCGAACGCATGTAGACAGAGACAGTAGACAGTAGACAGAGACTTGGTGGACAGAGTGGCAGGGGTGGCAGGGGTGCCAGGGGTGCGGAGCACCGTGCAAGCTTAGTCCGATATCCGAGCCGAGGTCAAGTCCAGTTGGGCAACGAAGCATAAAAATGTAAATCCGGAGAATAATGGTTGAGATCCAAGCCGGGGTCAGTTCCAATCTGAAAGCCGAGTACAAAAGGGGCAAAGAAGTAGAATGGTTAAGGTACAAATCCGAGGTCAATGGCAAACAGCAATCAAAATAGTTTTCCAGGTCACAACAGGTTCAGACAGATCACACACTAGCACAGGAATAAGGGGGGACTGAAGATAATCCAGCAATTTGGCAGTGTCTGGGCTGGGCTTATATAGAGAAGTTTGGGGTCACTTCCTGTTAGCCTCCTGGGGATTTTCCCGCCTTTTGCCACCAAGTTGATGTCATTTTCCTGTGCGTCTCCTGGGTTTTTTCCCGCCTTTTTCCATCGGGTTGAGGTCACTTCCTGTGCACGTCCTGGGCATTTTCCTGCCCTTTTTCATCAAGTCTTCAACACAAATTTGAGAGCTGGTTCTCAAACTTTCCGATAACAAAATCTCTTGATGTTAAATTACGAGCATGTTTAGACAATTCCGACGCACAAATTCCACGCATGCTCTGAATCATTCGTCACACTGCAAATTTTGAAATCTTTCAATGCAGCGCATTCTCTTCTTCTTTATAATGCTAGAATTATGAAGTTGCTTTGCTGCTGATGTTCAGAGTTCTGACAAACTGATTTCTTTATTATTTCTTGTGATCTTTTTTTGCCGGATCTCCAGAATAATATTTATATTTTTTGTTTATAGTGATCTCCTTTTTTGTAATCAAGATCTCCTGTTTATTTATTTTTTCTAGTGATCTCCATTGTATGTCAAGTTACCACAACACCATTATTATCTTGTATTTTTTAACTTCAAAGAGAACACACAGTCAATGATTTAAGAAAAAAAAAGACATTTATTAGGGGCCATAACAAAATAAAGAAGGTGGCAATGCTGGATAAACTGGTGAAATTAGCGAAGCCTTTGTACCCCAGGGCACACATCAACTATTTGACAGAAAAAATTGGGAGCCTGAGGAGTCCATTTAATAAGGAGCACAATCCGGTCCAGGACTCAGAGATCAGGAACAGCAGCAGGTGACATATATGTCCCAGGCTGTGGGCTTACAACAACCTGCGTCTTTTGCCAGACCAGACCGAACCCAGGGCATCACTCTCTTTTCTTTCTTCAATGCTTCCTTCCATGCTTGCTTCCAGGCTGTGGCCCTGGTGTTAGAGTTGTGGCAGGAGGTGGAGGAGGAGGAGGATGGTCCAACTCACACAGGTGGGTTTTGCTTGGGAGTTCGCTCCTCAACCCCTTATTTAGGGCCATATATATCACTTCTTCACAAAAGAGGCGTTGGCCCACTTCCATTTCCTGAATTTTGATATCAGCCATGCAGGCATAGGCCTCAAGAAGACTGGGGGGGGGGTTCTGAGGGCTGCAGAAGCCTGCTGAATTAAGCCGCTGAACCTGCTGAATAACCTGCTGAATTAATTAAGTGCTGATTCCTCCATGCTCCTCCCTTTCCTAGACCTCTTTTGTTGAAGGCAGAGGGGAGGGACCTGGGATTCAGTCAGGGTACTGGGCCCAGCCACCTCATGGCTGCCACTTACCCCCGACACCTCCTGGCTGCCACTTTCTCCTGCCACCTCCTGGCTGCCACTTTCTACAGCCTCCCCCTGGCTGAGGATTTCCTGTGTAGGAAAAAGAAACATAGTTTTATGTTATTGTTCATCAATCACACACAATTTTGAGAAATATGTTGAACAATGCTATACCTGACTCAAGCTGGGCTCCTCCAAATCTTCTTCATGGGTGGAAGGCCCAGGTTGGACGTCGGAAGCCTCAGCTGGGGTGGAAGGAAGAGTGGAAGGAAGGATTGAGAGCGATGGCCTGATTTTAGTCTGGTCTGACAGAAATTGCAGTCTGTTGTAGTACCACAGCCTGGGGACATAAATGTCATCTGCTGCTGCTCCTGATCTCTGAGAATCCTGGACCTTCTTGCACTCCCTATTGTATGTTCTCCTCAGGCCACTAATTTTGCACTTCAAATAGTTGATGTCTGCCGTGGGGATCTGCGGCTTCACAAATTCCAGCAATTTATCCAGTACTGCCTTCCTGTCAGAAACCATGAATCAGACTGAGACAGAAGTACAATTAAATCACACTTGTTTATTAATAAAAATAAAAAGGTAAATAGAAAAAGCGTAGTCAAGCATAGCCAGAGTCCAGTAACCAGATCAGGTAGTCAGCCAGTCCAAAGGTCAATAACCAGATTGGGTAATCAGCCAGGCCTGAAGTCAGGGATCCAAGTAGAGCAACTGCAAGCAGGATAAGGAGCCAGGAGGGATGTCAGCAAGCCAGTCTTGAAACAAACCGCAGGAGATAGTTTCTTGTGATGTGACCAACGCAAAGGCAAAGGTGAAGTGAGCTGGAAGGCTTTAAGTAGGCAGGTCAGACGAGCAAAATCAGGAACAGCTGGTAACTGTGGAGAGAGAAGAGAGCTGGCAATTAGCCGACAGCTGAGCGGCCAGCCCAGAGAAGGAAGGGCTAAGCCAGCCCTGACAGTACCCCCTCCTCAATGACCCCTCTCCCTCGGAGGGCCACCGGGCTTGAGGGGAAACCGTCTATGGAACTCGTGGAGGAGGACAGGTGCATGTACGTGAGAGGATGAAACCCAGGAGCGTTCCTCCGGACCGTACCCCTTCCAATGCACCAGGTACTGTATGCGCCCACAGAACCTACGGGAGTCAACAATGGATTGTACCTCATACTCCTCATGGTTCTCAACCTGAATAGGGTGAGGACGTGGCACAGAGGTGGTAAATCGGTTACAGACCAATGGTTTCAATAAGGAGACATGAAACACATTTGAGATGCGCATACTAGGAAGAAGGTCCAACGCGTAAGCCATTGGGTTAATCCTGCGAAGGATACGAAAAGGCCCAATAAACCAAGGTGCAAACTTCAGTGAGGGAACAGGAAGCCGGAGGTTGCGAGATGACAGCCAGACACTGTCCCCAACCTGGTAGGAAGGCGCGGGCAGGCGTCTGCGGTCAGCATGGAGTCTGTACCTATCATTAGCATGACGCAAAGCCTTCTGGACTTGTACCCAAGTGGAACGAAGACCACAGAGATGCTCCTCTACTGCAGGAATACTCTGCGGAACAAACGAGTCAGGCAACATGGAAGGTTGGAAACCATAATTCGCCATAAATGGAGACAATTGGGAGGCAGAATTCAAGGCACTGTTGTGAGCAAACTCTGCCCAAGGTAATAGTTTAGACCAGTTGTTATGATGGTCATAAATATAGCAACGTAGGCATTGCTCCAAGGACTGATTGGCTCATTCTGCTGCCCCATTAGACTGCGGGTGATACGCAGAAGAGAACGCAAGCTGGATTCCCAACTGTGCACAAAAGGCTCACCAGAGACGAGAAGTTATGAATAAACTTCCGATAGCCCAGGAAACGCTGCAGAGGACGTAAACCCACGGGTCGAGGCCACTGTACTACTGCCGACAGTTTCTCTGGGTCCATCGAAAAACCAGCAGTGGAAATGACATCACCCAGGAATGTAACCTGTTCACGATGGAACTCACACTTCTCCAGTTTACAATAGAGTTTGTTCTCTCTTAGCCCTTGTACACACGGTCGGAGAATCCGTCGGAATGTGTCCTATCGGACCGTGTCGTCGGATAATCCGACTGTGTGTGGTATGCATCGGACTGATTCCGTCGGAATATCCATCGGATCCAATTTTCCAACATGTTGGAAATATTTCCCGACCAACTGGGCCGATCGGACATACTCCGATCATGTGTAGAGAATTTGGATCGGACCAAGTGCCACGCATGCTCAGATCAAATTCCTACATCAAAGCTATTGTCTACTAGCCTGAATGTAGTCCCATCTTAACGAAATTACGTCATCAAGTTCTAAAAGATTGGATTTTTCACCAACTTTGTCCGACCATGTGTATGCAACAGTTCCGGACAAGATCCGACGGACAAAATCCGACGGGCAAAATCCGACGGATTTGGTTGTGGAAATCTCCGATCGTGTGTACAGGGGCTTAGTTTCTGAAGTACACGACAGACATCTGTGTGGTGGCTCTCCAGGGACTTGGAAAATATGAGGATATCATCGAGATAAACCACCACATACAATTGCAGCAAATCTCGGAGGACATCGTTAATAAATTCCTGGAAAACTGCCGGGGTGTTACAAAGGCCAAAAGGCATTACCAGGTATTCATAATGGCTTGTTCTGGTATTAAACGCAGTTTTCCACTCGTCACCCACCTTTATGCGCATGAGATTGTATGCCCCTCTCAGGCCAAGCTTTGTGAAAACCGTTGCTCCCTTAAGGCGGTCAAATAACTCCGTAATCAATGATCAATGGAATCGGGTAGGCATTCTTAATCAGGACACGATTGAGACTCCTATAATCTATACAAGGTCTCAGTTCACCGCTCTTCTTTTTCACAAAGAAGAAACCAGCACCAGCAGGAGACGAGGACTTGCATATGAAACCTCGAGAATGCATCAGCAACATACTCCTCCATAGCCTTATCAAAGGGTAAACCCGGCCACGAGGAGGTATGGCACCAGGTTGAAGGTCAATTGCACAATCATAAGGCCCGTGTGGAGGCAAACTACCAGCGTGACCTTTATCAAAGACATCGCCAAAATCACGGTACTCCTCCGGCAAGGAGGGGAGTGAAGCGGTGCACAGGACTAGGGATGAGCTTCGTGTTCGAGTCGAACATACGTTCGACTCGAACATCGGCTGTTCGCCCGTTCGACGAATTCCGAACGTTATGGACCGTTCGTGCCAAATTCGTGTGGCGCTCACGGCCCACAATGCACTGCGTCATCGCAGTGCATTGCTGGCTCATGATTGGCCAAGCATGCACTGTGACCCCGCATACTTGGCCAGTCACAGCGCCAGCAGCGAGGAGAGCCATGACTGGCCACAGGCAGGATGCCTGTGGCCAATCATAGCTCAGGCTGTGTAGTACACGCCCAACACTATATAAGGCCGCCAGCGCGGTGGCCTAGTGTAGTGTGTTGGCGTCTGAAGCAGTTAGTGGGTGTTCTGTGTACCTTCAACACAGTACACACCGATCGTTATCGGCCGATTTTCGATCTTGCTCTTCTGTAGTGGTTGTTGTCTGTGTGCCCTGACCGCAGTATACACCGCTATATTCACCTCACCTATATAGCTAGTGATCTATCTTTTATAATAGAGCTTCCAGTCAGTAGTGTTAGGAGCTTGTGCGTGCTGTCTGCGTGCTCTGTACCCAGTACACACCGCTATATCCACCTACATAGCTCTTCTCTATTTGAGCCCACTTGCCATCTGCAGGAGTTATTGGAAGTTGTGTTTGCCTCCAGCACAGCACAGTATACATCTGTATATACCCCTTTATCTCTGGTGTTCTATAATAAAGGCATCTGCAGGAGTTAGTGGGTTTTTTGTGCCTCCAGCACAATATACACCTGTATCTACCCTTTATTGCTGTTCTCTAATAGAGGCATCTGCAGGGCTTAGTGGGTGTTGTGTGACTCAATTACAGTATACCCCTTTATCTCTGGTGTTCTATAATAAAGGCATCTGCAGGAGTTAGTGGGTTTTTTTGTGCCTCCAGCATAATATACACCTGTATCTACCCTTTATTGCTGTTCTCTAATAGAGCCATCTGCAGGGCTTAGTGGGTGTGGTGTGACTCCATTACACTGCTGTTTTACCCAACTCCCTTCAGGCCATTACCATGTCTGGAAGGCCAGCAAGGAGAGGCAGACAGGCGCGAGCCGATAAAAGAGGGCAAGCAGGCTCTGTGTCTAGAGACAACAGTGCTGGTCATGGACGCGGTGCATTGTCATCAGCACGTGGCCATGGGACACGCTTGTCCTTCTTTTCAGCAGCTGGACATGTTGAACCGCAACATGCCAACGACTTGGTAGAGTGGATGACCAAGCCCTCTTCATCCTCCTCATCCTCTCTCACCCAGTCTCAGGGTAGTAGCAAAGCAGCTGCCAACGCATCGTCTTCCCTCCTCTCAATGTCATCATCAGTGACTCCTTCCCTAGACCCACCACGTCCTCCTGAGGAGTCTCCTGAACTCTTTGAGCACAGTGTTGGGTACATGCTCCAGGAGGATGCCCAGTGTTTTGTGGGCTCTGATGATGACACTCAGCTAGAGGAAGGCAGTAGCGTGAGCGCAGAGAGAGGGGATGCTCAAGAAGGACAGCAATCTGGCAGTCATGTTCCACAAGCTGCAGCATACTGCCAGGTTTGCTACAGTGATGAAGAGGGAGGGGATGATGAGGGCACTAACTCCACATGGGTGCCTGGTAGGAGAGAGGAGGAGGAGGAGGAGGAGGAGGAGAAGGAGGAGGAGGCACATGTCCAATGAGGCAGGATGCCCTCCGGGGGCCAGCTTAGGGGCAGCACACCGACTGAATCACACCGCAGAGCTCCGCTGTTCTTTGGTGTGGGCCTTTTTTGAGACGAGTGCATCAGATCGCACCGCTGCTATTTGCAACATATGTCTCAAGCGTATCTCGCGTGGCCAAAACATCAGCACCACATGCTTGACCAGACATATGTTGACCTGCCATGCAGCTCGTTGGCAAGCGTACCTCAAAGACCCACACCAAAGAACAAAGTGGACCTCTCCTTGCTCCTCATCAGCTGGCATCTCCAACCCCACTAGACCTTCAGTCCTCTCTGAAACCTGCTCTGAGAGGAATGAAGGTGTAGAATTAGGTGTGTCACAGCCAAGTGCTTCCGGGAACTCTGCTAGCAGTACACCCACGTCCGATTATAGCAGGCAAATGTCCCTGCCCCAGCTGCTGGAACGGCGAAGAAGTTCACTCCCAGCCATCCACATGCCCAGCGGTTGAATGCTAGCTTGGCTAAATTGCTAGCACTTCAACTGCTGCCTTTTCAGTTGGTAGACTCGGCCCCCTTCCGTGAGTTTGTACAATGTGTGGTTCCTCAGTGGCAGGTCCCCAAATGCCACTTTTTCTCACGGAAGGCGATTCCGGCTCTCTACCGGCATGTGGAAGGCAATGTGCTTGCCTTGCTGGACAGGGCGGTCAGCGGTAAGGTGCATATTACCGCTGACTCATGGTCCAGCAGGCATGGACAGGGACGTTACCTGTCTTTCACGGCCCATTGGGTCACTCTTCTGGCAGCTGGGAAGGATGCAGGACAAGGTGCAGTAGTGTTGGAGGTTGTTCCGCCACCACGCCTCCAAAATGCTACTATTGGTTGTGACACACCTCTCTCCTCCACCCCCTCCTCTTCTTCTTCCTCCATGGCCTCTTCCAGTGCTCTGTCCTCAGAACCAGCGGTGCTCCGTAGGCATTCCAGGGGCTATGCAAGTACGCAGGCAAAACGATGCCATGCCGTGCTTGCGCTGGTTTGTTTGAGGGACAGGAGCCACACTGGGGCGGATGTTTTGTCAGCTCTGCAGGGGCAGGCCGAGAGGTGGTTGACGCCATGCCAGCTTAAGCCAGGAATGGTGGTTTGTGACAATGGCACCAACCTCTTCTCCGCCCTCCGACAGGGACAACTGACCCATGTGCCCTGTGTAGCTCACGTCCTTAACCTAGTGGTGCACCGGTTCTTGGGCAGGTACCCCGGCTTACAGGATGTACTGAAGCAGGCCAGGAAAGTCTGTGTGCATTTCCGCCGATCATTTAATGCCTGTGCTCGGCTGGCTGAGCTCCAAAAGGAGTTGAACCTGCTCAAGAACCGCCTTATATGTGACATGCCCACCAGGTGGAACTCAACGTTGGCCATGCTGCAGCGGCTGCACACGCAGCAGAGGGCCATCAATGAGTACCTGTGCGACTACGGCACCAGGACAGGGTCAGGGGAGCTCGGTTTTTTCTCACCACGCCAGTGGGGCATGATCAGGGATGCATGCACTGTCCTGTCACTGTTTGAGGAGGCCACAAGGATGGTGAACAGTGACAGTGCATGCATCAGTGACACTGCACCTCTTGTCCACCTCTTGGAGCATACGCTGCATGGAATAATGGACAGGGCACTTGAGGCAGAACAGAGGCAGGAAGAGGAGGACTTCCTTGCCTCTCAAGGCCCCCTTTATCCAGACAGTGTTCCTGCTGTGCCACCCATCACACAGGAAGAGGATGAGGAGGAGGACGAGGAAGAGGAGGATGATTGTGTCAGCATGGAGGTGGAGGCTGGCAGTCTTGTAGGGATGATTTACAGTCCCAAGAAACACGTGGACTTGTACGTGGCTGGGAGGAGGTAGCTGCGGATCATGTTGCTCTTAGTGACCCAGAGAACTCCGGACCGAATGCCTCAGCTAACCTACGCTGCATGGCCTCCCTGATCCTGCAAAGCCTGCGGAAGGATCCTCGTATTCTTCGGATCAAGGAGAGGGACCATTACTGGCTGGCCACTCTCCTTGATCCATGGTACAAGGGTAAGGTTGCCGACCTTATCTTGCCATCGCAGAGGGAGCAGAGGATGAGACATCTCCGGGAGGCCTTGCAGAAAGGTCTGTGCAACGCGTTCCCAGAGACTGGAAGGTTACAAACTCCTGGTCCTGGACAACGTGTTGCTGAGGCATCGGTCAGAAGGAGCGGTGGAGAAGGTGGCCGTCCGACTGATGCTTTCAGACAATTTTTTAGTCCGCAGCCCCAAGGTATGATCGGTTCCAGCAACCATCGCCAGCGTCTGATTTACATGGTGCAGGAATACCTAGGGGCAAGGTCAGACTTGGACACCTTTCCCAACAAAAATCCACTGGCTTACTGGGTCTTGAGGATGGATCACTGGCCAGAGCTTGCACAGTATGCAATTTAGCTACTGGCCTGTCCTGCATCCAGCGTTCTTTCGGAACGCACCTTCAGTGCTGCTGGTGGCTTTGTTACCAATCACAGGGTACGCCTGTCCACCGAATCAGTTGATCGACTGACCTTCATCAAGATGAATCAGTCTTGGATCACCCACAGCTACCAAGCACCTGAAGCTGATGTAACCGAATAATTTTTTTTGAAATATCACATCCCTTCAAGACTGCCTATGCTGATGCTGAGTGACTGTCCTGTTATGTTGATTGTCTATCCTCTTCCTCCTCCGCTGATATGTTGGAAGAACATTTCTGGTTCTGGTGATGCCATCAGCCCAATTTTTCTGCCCCTGTTTAACAGGGGCGTTTAAGTACAATTTTTGATGCAATACTTTGCAGCAGGGCTAATTCCTGCAATAAAACTAGAGTATATGGGAGAGGTTGCAGTGTCGTGGCACCAGCACCAGTGCCTAAGGCCCAATTTTTCTGCCCCTGTTTAACAGGGACATGCAATTACAATTCTTGATATAATATTTCACAGGAGGGCCCGTTCCTGTGCCCACCCAGAGTAACTGTGAGGACTTATAGTGTTGTGGCACCAGCACCACAACCACCAAAGGTCAATTTTTCTACCACTGTTCAACAATGGCATGTAATTACAATTCTTGATATAATCGTTCACAGCAGGGCGCTCCAGCGCCCAGCAAGAGTCACTTTGAGGGCTTACAATGTTGTGGCAAAACCAACACCTTGTTCCGCCATTTCTGCAGAGCATATAGGGCAGGCCCCTACTTTCAAACATCCAACTTACAAACATCTCCTACTTGCAAACAGAAGGAGACAACAGCAAGTGAGATGGAAAAAGATGGACGACAAAACAAATTATACAGGGGTGATAACCCTTCCCTATGTTTTCCAAAAAGCTTAAAAATTGTTTTTTTGACTGGAGCTACACTTTAAAAATGTACCAGTTGAAAATTACAAACAGATTCAACTTAACACAACAAACCTACACAGTCCCTGTCTTGTTTGCACCGCCTGTATACTGCTGTTCTGAGTATATAAGGCCTGGGGGCCACACGCATTTCCTTTTTTTAATATGGGTACAGGGTTCCCCTTGATATGCGTACAAGACCCAAATAGGCTGGTAATGGGCAGGGAGGGCTACCCATGCCATTTTTCTCAATGGTTTTCAACCATATTGCAGGAACCAGATATAACATTAAAACCGCAAGCAGTTTTCAATGATGTTATTTCTGTTTAATGTCATTTTGTGCAGGGACTGTTCTAAACACATGAAGCACGTGGAACTTCACAGGCATACTACAGACACCCCCCAGGCACCATATTTAAAGTAATATTTCACTTTTTTTTTCACTTTAATCATCATTAAAATCAGTGCTCCCGCCAAAACGGCCATTTTTAAAAACATTTTAGGCATTGACCCATGTCCCCTGGGGCAGGAGCCAGGTCCCCAAACCCTTTTTAGGACAGTATCTTGCATATTAGCCATTAAAATTAGCACTTTTAATTTCGAACGTTCGAGTCCCATAGACGTCAATGGGGTTCTAAAGTTCGTTCGAATTTGGGGTCCGTTCGAAAGTTCTGTTGCGAACCGAACCGGGGGTGTTCGGCTCATCCCTACACAGGACCTTGGATACCTTCAGGAAGCATGTCTCACTTTATTGTGGTGACCAGGAGAGAACCTCAGCATGGAGCCAATCAAAAGAGGGGTTGTGCCTCTGTAACCAAGGATAACCAATAACCAGCAGAAATCTGGGTGAGGAAATAACTTGGAATTGGATTATCTCATGGTGAAGAGCCCCTATGGCCATGGACAGCGGAACCGTCTCATGAGTCATATGGGCAGGCTGTAAAGGTCTCCCTTCAAGAGCCTCAATGGCAAGTGGAGTGTCACGCAGCGGCAGCGGAATCGAGTGCTGCGAAACAAAAGCAGCATCAATGAACAGGCCTGCAGCCCCAGAGTCGATTAGAGCCTGTATCTCGATGGACGTCTCAGCCCAAGAAAGGGTGACCAAAACCAGGGCCTTATCCTTCCGGATAACTGGGGACAAAACAACACCACCTAAGGTCTGTCCATGACAGGACCTCAAGGTTCGGGCATTCCCTGGATGGGTAGGACAAGACTTCAAAAAGTGACCTGCCTGGCCACAATAAAGACACAATCTCTGCCTCCTCCTAAAGGCTCTCTCATCCGCAGGGAGACGTGTGAAGCCCAGGTGCATGAGGTGAGGGAGGCATGGGTGGGACTACAAAGCTTGGAGGCAAACATACAGGAGGCTTCCACAAGCGCTCCTTATGGGAAAGTCTTTTTCTGAGTCTGAAGTCAATGAGGATGGCAAATGAGATCAAGCTCTGCAGCTCAGTGGGTATATCTCGGGCTGCTAGCTCATCGTTGATGGAATCCGAGAGACCATGAGAAAAAGCAGCCATGAGGGCCTCATTGTTCCAAGCAACCTCTGCTGACAGAGTATGGAATTCAATGGCGTAGTCGGCAACAGTTCTCGTACTCTGTTTGATGGACATGAGGCACTTGGCAGCAGAAGCGGAGCGTGTGGGAATGTCAAAAACCCTTTTAAAGGAGGCCACAGAGGGTAACTCAAGACATCAATTTTTTTTGCGTCTCCCATAGAGGGTTAGCCCAGGCCAAGGCTCTCTCATAAAGCAAAGATATCATGAAACCTACTTTGCTTCTATCCGTGGGAAACGCCTGGGGCAGCATTTCGAAGTATATCTTAACCTGATTGAGAAAACCTCTGCATTTAACTGGATCGCCCCCAAATCACTGGGGAAGCAGAGCAGAACCAGACATACCTCCTATAGAGGTAATACTCGAGGCGGGTGCCTGCACAGAGACTGGCGCAGCAGCAGGGACAGCCTGCCACTCAGGTTGTACCGGAACAGCTACCGTGGGGGATTCCAGGTGAGCCGTGAAATTTAGGACCATTTGTAAGGCCAAGGCAAACTGATCCATGCGGTGATCTTGCTCATCCAATCTGAAAAATATATTACCAACAAGTGGATTGATTGTATCTTCTGAATTCATGGCGTTCGCGTACTGTCAGAAACCATGAAACAGACTGAGACAGAAGTACAATCAAATCACACTTGTTTATTAATAAAAATAAAAAGGTAAATAGAAAAAAGTGTAGTCAAGCATAGCCAGAGTCCAGTAGCCAGATCGGGTAGTCAGCCAGTCCAAAGTTCATTAACCAGATCGGGTAATCAGCCAGTCAGGGATCCAAGGAGAGCAACCGGAAGCAGGATAAGAAGCCAGGTGTAATGTCAGCCAGTCTTGAAACAAACAGCAAAAGATGGTTCCCTGTGATGTGACCAATGTGAAAGCAAATGAAAAAGTGAGCAGGAAGGCTTTAAATAGGCAGCTCAGACTAGCATCATCGGGAACAGCTGGTAACTGTGGAAAGAGAAGAGAGCTGGCAATTAGTTGACAGCTGAGCGGCCAGCCCAGAGGAGGAGGGGCTAAGCCAGCCCTGACATGGTGTCAGTGCTCTCTATCATGGTGCTGGTGTCAGTGCTCTCTATCTCGGTGCTGGTGTCAGTGCTTGCTATCACGGTGCTGGTGTGGTGTCAGTTCTCTCTATCTCGGTGCCCATGTCAGTGCCCTCTATCACGGTGCTGGTGTCAGTGCTCTGTATTACGGTGCTGGTGTCAGTTCTCTCTATTACGGTGCTGGTGTCAGTGCTCTCTATCTCGGTGCTGGTGTCAGTGCTCTCTATCTAGGTGCTGGTGTCAGTGCTCTCTATCTCGGTGCTGGTGTCAGTGCTCTCTATCTCGTGCTGGTGTCAGTGCTCTCTATCTCGGTGCTGGTGTCAATGCTCTCTATCACGGTGCTGGTGTCAGTGCGCTCTATCTCGGTGCTGGTTTCAATGCTCTCTATCTCGGTGCTGGTGTCAATGCTCTCTATCTCGGTGCTGGTGTCAATGCTCTCTATCTCGGTGCTGGTGTCAGTGCTCTCTATCACGTTGCTGGTGTCAGTGCGCTCTATCTTGGTGCTGGTGTCAGTGCGCTCTATCTCGGTGCTGGTGTCAGTGCGCTCTATCTCGGTGCTGGTGTCAGTGCGCTCTATCTCGGTGCTGGTGTCAGTGCGCTCTATCTCGGTGCTGGTGTCAGTGCGCTCTATCTCAGTGCTGGTGTCAGTGCTCTCTATCACGGTGCTGGTGTCAGTGCTCTCTATCACGGTGCTGGTGTCAGTGCGCTCTATCTCGGTGCTGGTGTCAGTGCTCTCTATCTCGGTGCTGGTGTCAGTGCTCTCCATCTCGGTGCTGGTGTCAGTGCTCTCTATCTCGGTGCTGGTGTCATTGCTCTCTATCACGGTGCTGGTGTCAGTGCTCAGTCTCTATCGCAGTGCTGGTTTCAGACAGTGAGGGAGATAGCAGTGGAGAAGCCAATTAGCAGGCAGTGCCAGCACCATGGCTGAGGATCAGCACTGGACTGGCACCTCCGGACCACTGCAGTGGAGCCCTGCATAGGTGGGGGTAAGGGCTGGGCAGAGGGAGGGGCTCAAGCACAGGTTGGCACACTGGGACACTGGTATAGGACTGCGCTGCCCTGACTGTGGCACTGATCATCTCCTGCACCCACTTCATAGCCTGCCCTGACCTTGCCTCTCCTCCATGGTCTTCATGCGCTCCTGAATTGTCAAAATTTCACAGATAAAAAAAGAATGCTTGTCGTTGTCGATCCCAGATTCACTGAATACTTTTGTTATGTCAGTGTCCATGTTGTGGGACTGTGTGCGCACAGCTAGTAAGTATTTTGTGGCTGAAAATATGACCTGTAGGTTTTTAAGGTTCGCCTGCCATTAAAGTTAATGGGGTCCGCTGCGAACTTTGCGGTTCGCAGACTTTTGGCCACGTTCGTGAAATGTCCCGTCGGAAGTTCGTCCATCACTACTTAGAAAGAAGCGCCCACAGCCTCCGGGTAATCTCTGAGGGAGCTGACATTGTCACTTTGCATTTCTACCAGGTTCGCTGCTCCAATGCAGCAAGGAACTGGAAATGGGCAATATAACCAAACAAAAACAATTATTTTTATAATTGCTTTTGAAAGGTTCTTCAAGTATTGTAATTCGAGCAAATGATGTTTAAAACAGTATCTTTGCGCCAGCTGGGACTCGAACCCGAGTCTCAAGAATGGGAATCTTGCATGATATCTATATAACATACCGTGTAGCACTAATAAATATGGAAATAATACTGTATAAATATATGAATCCCGTAAACACTATATATAACATACGACAAGTTATGGCGCAAACATCACATAATAATATGCCCAAAGGGGAGGCTGTCTGTATAGAACGATGGTACATATGAGGTATCTTGGTATCTCAATTATCAAGTCCCAGGGAAATGTCTTAGTTCATTAAGAGTGGGAATTCCACAAGCAGGGCTGCCACCACAGGGAGCTGAAACCAGGCTCCTAGATTATTAGAAAGATACAAGGGAAAAAAGGAGAGGGAGCCTCTGGGTGCAGATTTTTTTAAAAGGCAGTTTATTCACAATTCTTTATAAAAACAGAGAGATTTTGCACTCACATTTTCCATAGTAAAAATAAGATGACCCTTCTTGTTCTACATGCTTATTTTTACTATGGAAAATGTGAGTGCAAAATCTCTCTGTTTTTATAAAGAATTGTGAATAAACTGCCTTTTAAAAAAATCTGCACCCAGAAGCGCCCCCTCCTTTCTTCCCTTGTAACTATATATAACATAAATGTCTTAAGCATAACAACATATAACCACTATAAATAAAGTGCTTGTGCTCCCTGATATTGCACTCAGTCCTCAATGAGGTTATTAAACTAAACAGCAACAGTCCATATATATGAAAATTAAGTGCTTCTGCTCTGTGACTTTCAATTAATCCTTGATGTGTGTTTAAACTAGGGATGAGCCGAACACCCCCCGGTTCGGTTCGCACCAGAACTTGCGAACGACCCCCGCGTTCGGCACGAACGTTAGAACCCCATTGAAGTCTATGGGACTCGAACGTTCGAATTGGAAAGTGCTAATTTTAACGGCTAATATGCAAGATAGTGTGCTAAAAAGGGTTTGGCGATCTGCCTCCTGCCTCAGGGGACATGGGTCACTGCAAAAAAAAGTTTTAAAAACTACCGTTTTGGCGGGAGCACTGATTTTAATGACGATTAAAGTGAAAAAAAAAAGTGAAATATTCCTTTAAATATGGTGCCTGGGGGGTGTCTATAGTATGCCTGTGAAGTGCCACGTGTTTCCCGTGTTTAGAACAGTCCCTGCACAAAATGACATTAAACGGAAATAACACCATTTAAAACTGCTTGCGGTTTTAATGTTATATCTGGTTCCTGTAATATGGTTGAAAATCATTCAGAAAAATGGCATGGGTAGCCCTCCCTGCCCATTACCAGCCTATTTGGGTCTTGTACGCATATTAAGGGGAACCCCGTACCCATATTAAAAAAAGGAAATGCGTGTGGCCCCCAGGCCCTATACAGTGGTGTGAAAAAGTGTTTGCCCCCTTCCTCATTTCCTGTTCCTTTGCATGTTTGTCACACTTAAGTGTTTCGGAACATCAAACCAATTTAAACAATAGTCAAGGACAACACAAGTAAACACAAAATGCAATTTGTAAATGAAGGTGTTTATTATTAAAGGTGAAAAAAAATCCAAACCATCATGGCCCTGTGTGAAAAAGTGATTGCCCCCCTTGTTAAAACATACTATAACTGTGGTTGTCCACACCTGAGTTCAATTTCTCTAGCCACACCCAGGCCTGATTATTGCCACACCTGTTCACAATCAAGGCATCACTTAAATAGGAGCTGCTTGACACAGTAAGGTCCACCAGAAGATCCTTAAAAGCTACACATCATGCCGAGACCCAAAGAAATTCAAGAACAATTGAGAAAGAAAGTAATTGAGATCTATCAGTCTGGAAAGGGTTATAAAGCCATTTCCAAAGCTTTGGGAATCCAGCGAACCACAGTGAGAGCCATTATCCACAAATGGCGAAGACATGGAACAGTGGTGAACCTTCCCAGGAGTGGCCGGCCGCCCAAAATTACCCCAAGAGCGCAGCGACGACTCATCCAAGAGGTCACAAAAGACCCCACAACAACGTCCAAGGAACTGCAGGCCTCACTTGCCTCAGTTAAGGTCAGCGTTCATGCCTCCACCATCAGGAAAAGACTGGGCAAAAATGGCCTGCATGGCAGAGTTCCAAGGAGAAAACCACTGCTGAGCAAAAAGAACATCAAAGCTCGTCTCAATTTCTCCACAACACATCTTGATGATCCCCAAGACTTTTGGGACAACATTCTGTGGACCGATGAGACAAAAGTGGAACTCTTTGTAAGGTGTGTGTCCAAGTATATCTGGCATAGAAGGAACACTGCATTTCATAAAAAGAACATTATACCAACAGTAAAATATGGTGGTGGTAGTGTGATGGTCTGGGGCTGTTTTGCTGCTTCAGGACCTGGAAGACTTGCCGTGATAAAAGGAACTATGAATTCTGCTGTCTACCAAGAGATCCTGAAGGAGAATGTCCGACCATCTGTTCGTGTACTCAAGCTGAAACGAACTTGGGTTCTGCAGCAGGACAATGATCCTAAACACACCAGCAAGTCCACCACCGAATGGCTGAAGTAAAACAAAATGAAGACTTTGGAGTGGCCTAGCCAAAGTCCTGACCTGAATCCTATTGAGATGTTGTGGTATGACCTTAAAAAGGCCGTTCATGCTCGAAAACCCTCTAATGTAACTGAATTAGGACAATTCTGCAAAGATGAGTGGGCCAAAATTCCTCCAGGACGCTGTAAAAGCCTCATTGCACGTTATCGCAAATGCTTGGTTGCAGTTGTTGCTGCTAAGGGTGGCCCAACCAGTTGTTAGGTTTAGGGGGCAATCACTTTTTCACACAGGGCCATGATGGTTTGGATTTTTTTTTCACCTTTAATAATAAACACCTTCATTTACAAATTGCATTTTGTGTTTACTTGTGTTGTCCTTGACTATTGTTTAAATTGGTTTGATGTTCCGAAACACTTAAGTGTGACAAACATGCAAAGGAACAGGAAATGAGGAAGGGGGCAAACACTTTTTCACACCACTGTATACTCAGAACAGCAGTATACAGGCGGTGCAAACAAGACAGGGACTGTGTAGGTTTGTTGTGTTAAGTTGAATCTGTTTGTCATTTTCAAGCGGTACATTTTTAAAGTGTAGCTCCAGTCAAAAAAAATATCTTTAAGCTTTTTGGAAAACATAGGGAAGGGTTATCACCCCTGTATAATTTGTTTTGTCGTCCATCTTTTTTCATCTCACTTGCTGTTGTCTCCTTCCGTTTGCAAGTAGGAGATGTTTGTAAATTGGATGTTTGAAAGTAGGGGCCTGCCCTATATGCTCTGCAGAAATGGCGGAACAAGGTGTTGGTTTTGCAACAACATTGTAAGCCCTCAAAGTGACTCTTGGTGGCCGCTGGAGCGCCCTGCTGTGAACGATTATATCAAGAATTGTAATTACATGCCATTGTTGAACAGTGGTAGAAAAATTGACCTTTGGTGGTTGTGGTGCTGGTGCCACAACACTATAAGTCCTCACAGTTACTCTGGGTGGGCACAGGAAGGGGCCCTCCTGTGAAATATTATATCAAGAATTGTAATTACATGTCCCTGTTAAACAGGGGCAGAAAAATTGGGCCTTAGGCACTGGTGCCATCACACTGCAACCTCTGCCATACACTCTAGTTTTATTGCAGGAATTAGCCCTGCTGCAAAGCATTGCATCAAAAATTGTACTTAAACGCCCCTGTTAAACAGGGGCAGAAAAATTGGGCCTTAGGCACTGGTGCCATCACACTGCAACCTCTGCCATACACTCTAGTTTTATTGCAGGAATTAGCCCTGCTGCAAAGCATTGCATCAAAAATTGTACTTAAACGCCCCTGTTAAACAGGGGCAGAAAAATTGGGCCTTAGGCACTGGTGCCATCACACTGCAACCTCTGCCATACACTCTAGTTTTATTGCAGGAATTAGCCCTGCTGCAAAGCATTGCATCAAAAATTGTACTTAAACGCCCCTGTTAAACAGGGGCAGAAAAATTGGGCCTTAGGCACTGGTGCCATCACACTGCAACCTCTGCCATACACTCTAGTTTTTTTGCAGGAATTAGCCCTGCTGCAAAGCATTGCATCAAAAATTGTACTTAAACACCCCTGTTAAACAGGGGCAGAAAAATTGGGCTGCTGGCATCACCCAGAACCAAAAATGTTCTTCCAACATATCAGCGGAGGAGGAAGAGGATAGACAATCAACATAACAGGACAGTCACTCAGCATCAGCATAGGCAGTCTTGAAGGGATGTGGTATTTCAAAAAAAATTATTCGGTTACATCAGCTTCAGGTGCTTGGTAGCTGTGGGTGATCCAAGACTGATTCATCTTGATGAAGGTCAGTCGATCAACTGATTCGGTGGACAGGCGCACCCTGTGATCGGTAACGAAGCCACCAGCAGCACTGAAGGTGCGTTCCGAAAGAACGCTGGATGCAGGACAGGCCAGGAGCTCAATTGCATACTGTGCAAGCTCTGGCCAGTGATCCATCCTCAAGACCCAGTAAGCCAGAGGATTTTCAGTGGGAAAGGTGTCCAAGTCTGACCTTGCCCCTAGGTATTCCTGCACCATGTAAATTAGACGCTGGCGATGGGTGCTGGAACCAATCATACCTTGGGGCTGCGGACTAAAAAATTGTCTGAACGCATCAGTCAGACGGCCACCTTCTCCACCGCTCCTTCTGACTGATGCCTCAGCAACACGTTGTCCAGGACCAGGAGTTTGTGACCTCCCAGTCTCTGGGAACGCGTTGCACAGAGCTTTCTGCAAGGCCTCCCGGAGATGTCTCATCCTCTGCTCCCTCTGCGATGGCAAGATAAGGTCGGCAACCTTACCCTTGTACCGTGGATCAAGGAGAGTGGCCAGCCAGTAATGGTCCCTCTCCTTGATCCGAAGAATACGAGGATCCTTCCGCAGGCTTTGCAGGATCAGGGAGGCCATGCAGCGTAGGTTAGCTGAGGCATTCGGTCCGGAGTCCTCTGGGTCACTAAGGACAACATGATCCGCAGCTACCTCCTCCCAGCCACGTACAAGTCCACGTGTTTCTTGGGACTGTAAATCATCCCTATAAGACTGCTGCTGCTGATGCTGAGTGCCAGCCTCCACCTCCATGCTGACACAATCATCCTCCTCCTCCTCTTCCTCCTCCTCACCCTCTTCCTGTGTGATGGGTGGCACAGCAGGAACACTGTCTGGATAAAGGGGGCCTTGAGAGGCAAGGAAGTCCTCCTCTTCCTGCCTCTGTTCTGCCTCAAGTGCCCTGTCCATTATTCCACGCAGCGTATGCTCCAAGAGGTGGACAAGAGGTATAGTGTCACTGATGCATGCACTGTCACTGCTCACCATCCTTGTGGCCTCCTCAAACGGTGACAGGACAGTGCATGCATCCCTGATCATGCCCCACTGGCGTGGTGAGAAAAAACCAAGCTCTCCTGACCCTGTCCTGGTGCCGTAGTCGCACAGGTACTCATTGATGGCCCTCTGCTGCGTGTGCAGCCGCTGCAGCATGGCCAATGTTGAGTTCCATCTGGTGGGCATGTCACATATAAGGCGGTTCTTGGGCAGGTTCAACTCCTTTTGGAGCTCAGCCAGCCGAGCACAGGCATTAAATGATCGGCGGAAATGCACACAGACTCTCCTGGCCTGTTTCAGGACATCCTGTAAGCCGGGGTACCTGCCCAAGAACCGCTGCACCACCAGGTTAAGGACGTGAGCTACACAGGGCACATGGGTCAGTTGTCCCTGTCGGAGGGCGGAGAGGAGGTTGGTGCCATTGTCGCAAACCACCATTCCTGGCTTAAGCTGGCGTGGCGTCAACCACCTCTCGGCCTGCCCCTGCAGAGCTGACAAAACATCCGCCCCAGTGTGGCTCCTGTCCCCCAAACAAACCAGCGCAAGCACGGCATGGCATCGTTTTGCCTGCGTACTTGCGTAGCCCCTGCAACGCCTACGGAGCACCGCTGGTTCTGAGGACAGAGCACTGGAAGAGGCCGTGGAGGAAGAAGAAGAGGAGGGGGTGGAGGAGAGAGGTGTGTCACAACCAATAGTAGCATTTTGGAGGCGTGGTGGCGGAACAACCTCCAATACTACTGCACCTTGTCCTGCATCCTTCCCAGCAGCCAGAAGAGTGACCCAATGGGCCGTGAAAGACAGGTAACGTCCCTGTCCATGCCTGCTGGACCATGAGTCAGCGGTAATATGCACCTTACCGCTGACCGCCCTGTCCAGCGAGGCAAGGACATTGCCTTCCACATGCCGGTAGAGAGCCGGAATTGCCTTCCGTGAGAAAAAGTGGCGTTTGGGGACCTGCCACTGAGGAACCGCACATTGTACAAACTCACGGAAGGGGGCCGAATCTACCAACTGAAAAGGCAGCAGTTGAAGTGCTAGCAATTTAGCCAAGCTAGCATTCAACCGCTGGGCATGTGGATGGCTGGGAGTAAATTTCTTCCGCCGGTCCAGCAGCTGGGGCAGGGACATTTGTCTGCTATAATCGGACGTGGATGTACCACTAGCAGAGTTCCCGGAAGCACTTGGCTGTGACACACCTAATTCTACACCTTCATTCCTCTCAGAGCAGGTTTCAGAGAGGACTGAAGGTCTAGTGGGGTTGGAGATGCCAGCTGATGAGGAGCAAGGAGAGGTCCGCTTTGTTCTTTGGTGTGGGTCTTTGAGGTATGCTTGCCAACGAGCTGCATGGCAGGTCAACATATGTCTGGTCAAGCATGTGGTGCCCAAGCGGCTGATGTTTTGGCCACGTGAGATACGCTTGAGACATATGTTGCAAATAGCAGCGGTGCGATCTGATGCACTCGTCTCAAAAAAGGCCCACACCAAAGAACTTTTAGAATAACGCGCAGAGGAAGCGCTCTGCGCAGAGGAAGCGCTCTGCGCAGGCGGAGCTCTGCGGTGTGATTCAGTCGGTGTGCTGCCCCTAAGCTGGCCCCCGGAGGGCATCCTGCCTCGTTGGACATGTGCCTCCTCCTCCTCCTCCTCCTCCTCCTCCTCCTCCTCCCTCCTTCCAGGCACCCATGTGGAGTCAGTGCCCTCATCATCCCCTCCCTCTTCATCGCTGTAGCAAACCTGGCAGTATGCTGCAGCTTGTGGAACATTACTGCCAGATTGCTGTCCTTCTTGAGCATCCCCTCTCTCTGTGCTCACGCTACTGCCTTCCTCTAGCTGAGTGTCATCATCAGAGCCCACCAAACACTGGGCATCCTCCTGGAGCATGTACCCAACACTGTGCTCAAAGAGTTCAGGAGACTCCTCAGGAGGACGTGGTGGGTCTAGGGAAGGAGTCACTGATGATGACATTGAGAGGAGGGACGACGATGTGTTGGCAGCTGCTTTTCTACTACCCTGAGACTGGGTGAGAGAGGATGAGGAGGATGAAGAGGGCTTGGTCATCCACTCTACCAAGTCGTTGGCATGTTGCGGTTCAACATGTCCAGCTGCAGAAAAGAAGGACAAGCATGTCCCATGGCCACGTGCTGATGACAATGCACCGCGTCCCCGACCAGCACTGTTGTCTCTAGACACAGAGCCTGCTTGCCCTCTTTTATCGGCTCGCGCCTGTCTGCCTCTCCTTGCTGGCCTTCCAGACATGGTAATGGCCTGAAGGAAGTTGGGTAAAACAGTAGTTGGGTAGTTTATATTGTGCTGGAGGCACACAACACCCACTAACTCCTGCAGATGCCTTTTTTATAGAACAGCAGAGTTAAAGGGGTATATACAGATGTATACTGTGCTGTGCTGGAAGCACACACAACTTCCAATAACTCCAGCAGATGCCAATCGGGCCCAAATACAGAACAGCTATGTAGGTGGATAATAGCGGTATGTACTGGGTACAGAGCAGGCACACAGCACGCACTATCTCCTGAGTGACACTGCTGACTGCAAGCTCTATTGTTAAAGATGGACCACTAGCTATATAGGTGAGGTGAATATCACGGTGTATACTGCGGTCAGGGCACGCAGACAATAACAAGAAAACAGCAGAGTTAAAGGGGTATATACAGCTGTATACTGTGCTGTGCTGGAGGCACACACAACTTCCAATAACTCCAGCAGATGTCAATCGGGCCCAAATAGAGAACAGCTATGTAGGTGGATAATAGCGGTATGTACTGGGTACAGAGCAGGCACACAGCACGCACTATCTCCTGAGTGACACTGCTGACTGCAAGCTCTATTGTTAAAGATGGACCACTAGCTATATAGGTGAGGTGAATATCACGGTGTATACTGCGGTCAGGGCACGCAGACAATAACAAGAAAACAGCAGAGTTAAAGGGGTATATACAGCTGTATACTGTGCTGTGCTGGAGGCACACACAACTTCCAATAACTCCAGCAGATGTCAATCGGGCCCAAATAGAGAACAGCTATGTAGGTGGATAATAGCGGTATGTACTGGGTACAGAGCAGGCACACAGCACGCACTATCTCCTGAGTGACACTGCTGACTGCAAGCTCTATTGTTAAAGATGGACCACTAGCTATATAGGTGAGGTGAATATCACGGTGTATACTGCGGTCAGGGCACGCAGACAATAACAAGAAAACAGCAGAGTTAAAGGGGCATATACAGCTGTATACTGTGCTGTGCTGGAGGCACACACAACTTCCAATAACTCCAGCAAATGACAATCGGGCTCAAATAGAGAACAGCTATGTAGGTGTATATAGTGGTATGTACTGGGTACAGAGCACGCAGACAGCATGCACTAACACTACTGACTGCAAGCTCTATTATTAAAGCTAGATCACTAGCTATATAGGTGAGGTGAATATAGTGGTGTATACTGCGGTCAGGGCACAGACAGTAACCACTACACAAGAGCAAAATAGTAAATCAGCCAAAAACGATTGGTGTGTAACTGTGTTGAAGGTACACAGAACACCCACTGCTTCAGATGCTAACAAACACTACACGAGGCCGCCTGAAAGGCAGCTTTATATAGTGTGGGGCGTGCACTACACTGTCTGAGCTATGATTGGCCACAGGCAGGATGCCTGTGACCAACCATTGTCTTCCCGCTACTGGCGCTGCGATTGGCCAAGCATGCGGGGTCACAGTGCATGCTTGGCCAATCGTGAGACAGCAATGCATTGCGCCATCGCAGTGCATTGTGGGCCACACGAATTTTGCCGCGAACGGCCCAAACGTTCGGAATTCGGCGAACGCACGAACGACCGATGTTCGAGTCGAACATGCGTTCGACTCGAACACGAAGCTCATCCCTAGTTTAAACTAAACAGCAAAAGTCCATATTAACATCAACCATGTGATAATTGTGTCTTCATGCATTGTGCACACACAACCCCGACCAAAAATATGCCTGTAATTGATAGCAATAGCCTACAGAGATCCTCCTTTGCTTCCTTTATCATATGCAGGTTTATGGGACACTTGTATGGAACACAGGCCACCTGCTACTTCCGATAATAACCCAGCTCAAAGGTCACTATTTTCTCCTGGTATGTTCAGAGACTCTCCTCATATAGCGTGAAAACTTTAAAAAAAAAAGTAATTGCAAACAGAACTCCACATATATACAACTTACATTTCAAATAAATAAAAAATACCTTTATAGTGCTGAGGGGTGATAGTCACCTATGGTCTGGATTAAAACAGCATTCCCTCTGTTTGGAAATGGAAATCATGACCAAACACAAGCAAAGCTTTTTTAGCATTGCTTTTGGAAAGTTCTTCAAGTTTTGTAATTCAAGTACGCTATGTTTAACCGGTTCCCGACCAGCGCACGCCGATGTATGTCGGCAGAATGGCACGGGCAGGCATATTGGTGTACAGGTACGTCCAATCTTCAATGCGCTCGCATGCTGGTCGGGACCCCCATGAGTCCGGTCGCGGGTCCCGCGGACTCGATCTCCACGGGCATACCCGTGATCGTCTCACGGGACGGCTGAATGGAGAAAATGCCTTCTAAACAGCATTTCTCCATTCTGCCTAGCAACTGGTGATGCTGATCTCTGCTCCATGTGATTGGAGCAGAGATCAGTGTTCACTAAATGAAAGCCCAACCCCCCTACAGTTAGTAACACACCCCTAGGAACACTTAACCCCTACACTGCCACCCACTGGTTAACCCCTTCACTGCCAGTGTCATTTACACAGGAATCACTGCATTTATATAGCAGTGATTACTGTATAAATGACAATGGTCCCAAAAATGTGTCAAACATGTCCGATGTGTCCGCCACAATGTCGCAGTCACAATAAAAATCGCTGATCGCCGCCATTACTAGTAAAAAAAAAATAATAATAAAAGATTATTAATAAAAATGCCATAAAACTATCCCTATTTTGTAAACGCTATAACTTTTGCGCAAGCCAATCAATAATCGCTTATTGCGATTTTTTTTACCAAAAATATGTAGAAGAATACGTATCGGTCTAAACTGAGAGAAAAAAATGCTTTTTTATATATTTTTGGGGGATATTTATTATAACAAAGATTAAAAAAATAATGCGTTTTTTTCAAAATTGTCGCTCTATTTTTGTTTATAGCGCAAAAAATAAAAACCGCAGGGGTGATCAAATACCACCAAAAGAAAGCTCTATTTGTGGGAAAAAAAGGATGTCAATTTTGTTTGGGAGCCACGTCGCACGACCGCGCAATTGTCAGTTAAAGCGACACAGTGCCGAACCGCAAAAAGTGGTCTGGTCCTTGACCAGCAAAATGGTCCGGTCTGTAAGTGGTTAAAACAGCATTTTTGAAGCCAGCCGGGACTTGAACCCGGGTCACAAGAATGGGAATCTTGCATGATACCCCTACACTACTGGTGTCCTATGTGTTTTTATGTTAAGCTGCGTTCTTGAAATCTCAATATACAGACCTTTCGCTAAGGGTTGCATCTATGTGCCAGCCAGGAATCAAACCAAGGTCACGAGAATGATAATCTTGCATGATACCCCTAATTAAATGCAATTTGTGATGAAAACACAGGAAAGTGTGTATTTTCAATGCTGCAAACCATAAACAGAAACATGGTTTATTGCAAACCAGCTAGCATGTTCCTGGACTTAATTTCAAGGTTTCACAAATGAACACTCTTTCTGGAGAGAATATTTGTAAATTGGATATCTAGCAATTTATCTACTCAGCTGTTCTCTGGATATCATATGGAAATGGACATCATGACCAAACACAAGCAAAGCTTTTTTAGCATTGCTTTTGAAAAGTTGTTCAAGTTTTGTGATTCAAGAAAGCTATGTTTAAAATAGCAATTTTGCGCCAGCTGGGACTCAAACCCGGGTCACAGGAATAGGAATCTTGCATGATACCCCTACACTACTGGTGCCCTATGTGCTTTCATGTTAAGCTGCGTTCTTGAAATCTCAATATACAGACCTTTCGCTACAGGGTTGCATCTATGTGCCAGCCAGGAATCAAACCAAGGTCACGAGAATGGGAATCTTGCATGATACCCTTAATTAAATGCACTTGTGATGAAAACACAGGAAAGTGTCTATTTTCAATGTTGCAAACCATGTCCAGAAGCATGTTTTCCTGGGGCCTATCCATGGCAGCATACCTGTGACAAGCTCGCCTTGGCTCCTCCCTCAGGACTAGTGAATATTATAAAATAAATGGTTAGCGCAGCCCCCGCATTCTTTTTTTCCTCATACCTCATGGCAGTGAATTCTGGTCAAATGTCCTTACCTTCTGCATTCGGCAGCTTCCGTCCGGGTTCAAGCCTCTCCCGGGCGCAGTTCCTTCTCTTGGGCAGCTAAACGCGCTTATAAGGTTGGAAGTCCCTTCTGTAGGATCTTTTGGGACAAGCAGTTTGTCTCTTAAACTAAGAGCTTTATCTGCAAATTGATTAGGCACCAGCTCATTCAAGGTAACAGAGGCAGCAGCTATTTCTACATTTCTTTTTTTTTTTCTCCTCCCCTTCTCTCCCCCCTTCTTCTTTCCTTCCCCTTTTATGTTTTATATCTTTTTCTTTCCTCTCCTTTCTCTTTCCTCTTCTCTCTCTCTCCCTTGCCTTCCCCAACCTTCCTTTTCTGTCATTCATCCACTCTCTTTCTTTTTTCCCCTGTCCTTTCATTTCTCTTTTATTTTTTTCTTTTAGAGGGAAAACCCCTCTCTCTGCCACCTTAATCATCTCCGTAGGAGCTGCACGCATTCAGCCCCGGCACTTTATTCCCCCCTCTGCGTTCCCCGGCGTGCTCTGCGCATGCGCCGGCGGTGCGAGGCTCCTGGGTCTCCGTTCCACCGGTCGGCGCATTCGCGCAGTGGTTCCAAAGGCCGCTGCGGCCATTTTGGATAAGGGCATAGTTGTGATAAAACGTTAAAATGTTATTGACAGGATAGGGCCGTGCCCTGCCTCTCCTGTTTCACTATTTATCTCCCTGGCAGCCTCAGTGGGACGGCTGTGGCTGCAGGGAGAACTGCCTCTGAGAGCTTCAGGGGGAAAGTACCTACTTCCAGGTAAGAAAAAAGAAAAAAAAAAAAAAAAGAATTATTTAATTAATTAATATAGAATAACATAAATACATTAAATTAATATATATATATATATATATATATATATATATATATATATATATATATATATATATATATAAATAATTTTTCTTTATGTTCACCTGGGTTAAAAAAAAAAAAAAAAAAAGGGGGGGGCTAAAAAAAATAAATGACAAAACATAGAGAACCCATTTTTTAAAGGTATTTTCCCTTTTACCAAATCAGGACACGGCGGGTTGATTTCTCTCCTCTAAAACTCTTTCTTAGCTGCTGCTTCTGCTAATCCGTCTAGTATGAGCCATTCGCCGCCCGCACAAGATCCTACTCTACACCTGAGGTAAGGACCTACGTCCAGGTAAGTTGATACACTTTAAAAAAAATAAAAATAAAAATAAAAGAGTGCACTGAGGCTGGTACTTTTATGTATTTCAGTCCTGTACGCCAGAAGACGTCTAAGAGGACCTCAAGGCGATATGAAGACGACGATTACTCTAGTCACAGTATAGACAGGTCCCCCAGGCTTGGGGATTACAGAAGTGGCAGGAAAGCTTCGGCCAAAAAGCGCCGTCATTCGCGCTCCCCGAGACCTAGACCTACAAGATGTCAGGAGGAGGAACCCCACTTCCAGACAAACTAATTTGTCGAAACTGCCTTAGGGACTATGCAGCGGACAGAGAATCTGATTGTCTGCAAGTGGCGGATCTACTTAAAAAGGCAGTAAAAGACTCCCTTGCGGAATTGGTAGCCACAATGCCAATGCAACAACCAGCATCCCCTCCCCAGGAGCAGACGGCTGAGGCTTCCATTCCCGGGCCATCCACGAGTGGAATTTTTTGTCTGACGCCTGCATCTTCCTCTAAACATCAAGAGGAGATTGCCATTTCAGAGGAATCATCTGATGACCTAGATACCTCTGGCTTTGCTTTCGCCATGGTCCAGCCTTATGTACAAGCAGTTAAACAGGCTGGGAAGAGACCAACACAGAGGTTAAGAAGTCTAAATCTTACTTCACCTTGTGCCAGATCTCCTTTTTCCCTCTCATGGAAGAGATCAGGGATGTGATTGAGGAAGAGTGGAAGAAGACAGAAAAGAGATCTTCCACCAATCGCTTGGGAAAGTTATACCCTCTCTCAGAGGTGGATTCCGCAATGCTGGAGAGTTCTCCAGTGGTCGATGCAGCAGTGGTAAGGCTGGCAAAGAATGTCACATTGCCCCTAGGGGATTCAACTTCTTTCAAGGATCCTCTGGACAGAAGGATGGACCTTGATCTTAAGAAGGCTTACCAGATGGCAGGCAACGCCTGTAAGCCTACGATAGCCCTGACATCAGTGTCCAACGCACTACGCGTCTGAACGGATAACATAGAGTCGGCAATCCAACAGGACATCCCAAAGGAATATATAATTAAGGCCCTGGATAAGCTGAAGCTCTCAGCGGACTTTATTGGTGAAGCTGCCATTGACTCAATTTGTTGTTCCGCAAGGGCAATGCTCCACTCAGTAATGGCCAAACAGGCCCTGTGGCTGAAACTGTGGACAGCGGACATTGCCTCAAAGCAGAACTGGTGCAAGATACCTTTTGACGGTAAAGCCTTGTTTGGGGAAAAGCTGGACAAAGCCATCTCTCGGATCACTGGCGGAAGATCAGGCCTTCCTCCCCAAGACAGGCGATCCAGACGCTCCAGGACATTCGCACCCAGATTCCAATACTCCAAAAATAAGGATTACCGACAGTCCAGGCAAGGGAAAGGCTTTAGGCATAATTGGAAAAGCACACAGTCTACGTTTCTCAAAACCCGAAGACAGAGACCAGTGCCTATCCCACAGGATTCAACTAAATCCTTTTGACGCCAGGCCAGCCCAAGCGATCCCTGTAGGGGCCAGGTTAAAAAAGTTCTCAAAGATCTCGGAACAAAAGTGCAGGGTTTCTTGGGTAGTTGCCACGGTCAAATACGGCCATTTCTGGTCATTCCTAGACAAATCTCCCAAGGACTTCTTCTCCCCAACAAGGGTGTCAAGGTCCCCCCAAAAAGCAGAAGCGCGAAAGCGATTTCTTCTCTTCCTGCAGGAGCAACAAGCAGTAGTCTCAGTGCCTCCATCAGAGAGATTTGGGGGTTTTTACTCCACCCTGTTTCTAGTCCCCAAGAGAAACGGAGGCTGGAGACCCGTGATAGACCTAAAAAGACTAAATCGCTATTTTTTTCTAGAAAAATTCAAGATGGAGTCACTACAGACGATTATTCGTGTAGTCCAACCAGGGGGCTGAATGTTGTCAATAGACTTGCAGGACGCTTACCTGCATATACCCATACTCCCTCCATTCCAGAAGTATCTGAGATTCGCAGTGGGTCGGGTACATCTCCAATTCCAGAGCCTTCCATTTGTCCTCTGCACGTCGCCAAGAGTCTTCACAAAGACCCTGATTGCCATCATAGCCCCTCTGAGAGAATTGGGGCTTCGGGTGTACCACTACTTGGACGACCTTCTACTCCTGGCGAAGGATCCAGCCCAGTTAGTGGAACACAGGAACATTCTTTTGACGACTCTAACAGAATTCGGATGGAAGATAAACCAGGAGAAAAGTCACCTTTCTCCAACCCAGGAGATGGTTTATTTGGGCGCTCTGTTCAACACAAGGAACGGAACAGTGGCTCTCCCACCTCAGAAGGCGACATCCATTATTCAGCAAATGAAGAAAGTGAGTACGAAATCCTACCTGACAGCCTCAAACTGTATGAGCCTGATAGGCCGGATGTCGTCATGTATCCCTATGGTCCCCTGGGCCCATTGGCATTTGAGACATTTCCAGCTGGAGTTCCTGAGACTGTGGAACAGATGGTATCTGTCCCAACCCATACACTTGACGACCTTGATGCTCAGGAGTCTACATTGGTGGATGAAGAAACAGACACTTCTGAAATCACGCCCGCTAGGGCATGTCGACTGGATCACAATTACTACCGATGCCAGTGCAGCAGGTTGGGGAGCACACTGCAACCAGATCTCAGTACAGGGAAGATGGTCCTTCCATACAGCGGGCATGGTGTCAAATGTCCTGGAGCTCAGAGCGGCCTACCTTGCATTACTAGCCCTAGAGTTCGAGATTGCGGGGAAACCAGTTCTCCTTAGAATGGACAACAGGGTTGCGGTATCTTATGTACACCGACAAGGGGGGACACGCAGCAGGTCCCTCCTGAAAGAGGTGGAACCCACAATCCTCTGGGCAGAAAGGAATCTGAAAGACCTGAGGGCAGTCTATCTGCCCGGTCATCTCAACTCGAGGGCCAACAGCCTTTCCCACAAGTTCGTGGATACCAACGAATGGTCTCTACACATGGAGATTTTCAACTGGATAGTGAACCAGTCGGGTCCCCTCGAGCTAGACCTATTTGCGACAACATTCAATACCAAACTTCCAAGGTTCATCTCGAGGCTTCCTCACCCCCAGGCGGAGGCAATAGATGCCCTCTCAGCCCCTTGGGCGTGCAATCGGGCCTATGCCTTGCCTTCACGGCCTCTCATTCCAAGATTCTTGTCAAGACTTATGAGGGAGACCCCGACGGTGATAGCGGTCCTACAGTACTGGCCAAGACGTCCTTGGTTCCCTACAGCAATGTATCTGAGTACTTGGCCTCCAGTCAAGGTTCCAATAATACCTCTTCTCCTGTCGCAAGGATGTCACACCCATCCAGATCCCCGCAGGCTGGATCTTCACATCTGGCAGCTGAAAGGGAAAGGTTCCAATCCCTAGGGTGCTCCAACAAAGTGATTGCAACCCTGCTCAAAGCAAGAAAACCATCCACAAACGGTATATACAATAAAGTGTGGAACAAGTTCAGGGCCTTCATGATTGGCAGAAGCTGTGATCCAGATTCCCCATCATCCTCTCAAATTCTTGAGTTTTTGCAAGCAGGCCTAGACCTAGGCCTTGCACTAGGTACACTAAAGGTACAGGTATCAGCGATTTCAGCAATAACCAGTAGAATCCCAAAGATATATAGTATACCATATCCGTACCCTTGTTACCCCATATATACCATATTGACAGCGCTAGAACAAAAAAAAGAAATAATCAAAAAGAAATAAAAAAAATGTAATATATATATGTGCACCAAAATAATGACATATATAGAGGATAATAACTCTATGTTTAGAAAGAGTCACTAGCAAGTGTCCATAATATTTCCAGACATATAAATCTCAATTTTCAAATGAGCTATCACACTTCGGAAAAATTCAGAAGAGAAGATCCATCTCCAAGAAAGAGAACACCAGTGTGCGAAGAGTCTGACGGCCGGTGACACCCCTTATGGTAATTCACTCACCAGAACCCAAAGGGTTAACAGGCACTTCACTGCGACTGTGAAAGCAATCCCACTAGTGTCCCTCTGGAGAATAATCACACCACCATAGGTTCCTCACTCTCGGGTTCCCTGATCTCTCATCGATAAAAGTTCACTTGATTCTCATTGACAGCACCAGATCCACATATAGAAAACAATAAAACATAGATTCCATAGTGCAAAACTGTTTTATTAATTAAAACCACTTATGTGCTTAAAACCATACGTGCACAGTGTGCACAGCAAAGTTTCACATTTAAAATGTCACTGGCAGCGATATCGAGGTAGTCTCACCGCAGTCCTGAGTGTGTTCGATCTAATAACGCCTCAGCTTCCACAGCGGGTCCCGGGTAACCACTCCGATAGCCTGCTCTTTGGTGACGTGTAGCTGCCTGGTCACGCCCATACGCGTTTCGTCATCACGTCTTCGTCTGTGGGCGTGGCCAGGCAACGCAGCTAATACATTTAAATACCTTGCGGGGCGGGAAGACGGATCGAGATAACGCCCACATCTGGCCCCCTCACCTCCGCATTCAATATAAAAATGTCATGGCATCGCCGTGTAAGCGATCGTCATGACAACGGCTTAATACAAATCAGTCCCTAGCCTAAGGAAAAGGCAAGGAAGAAAAACTTCCGCTTCATTTGTTGTTACGTCATTAGGTCCCGCCATGCAAGCTATCAGCGTACCGACAAGGATACTGATATAAAAATGACAAAAGCTTCTCCTTATAGCCTATCTAAAATATCTATATGCCCACCCCATCACCTATATTAGTTTAAACAGGGCATGTCATTACTATAATCAAAATAATCGTCTAAAATACGGGGCATATTATTGCAAATATTATAAATCTGCATCAAAACAAATTATAATATGTCAAAATCACTTATATTCAAAATATATGCAACCAATAAGCACAATTTCCCCATTATCCGGTCTTTATACCAGAGATAAGAACCATAAGAAAATAATAATAACAAAAAACAAACAAAACTGTAGTCCGAAATAATATAATAAAAATAATAATAATAATTGAAATAGCAGTAACAGTAAAAATAAATAAAAATAAAAATAAAAATAAAAATAAAAAATGAAAATAAAAATAAAAATAAAAATAAAAATAAAAATAAAATAAAAAATAAATAAAAATAAAAATAAAATTAAAAATGAAAAAACACAATAAAATAATATCAGAATTACCGAATCTTAGAACCCATGCATTAAATAGTATAAAATGCGCTCAAACAAAAAGAGATCGATGAGAGATCAGGGAACCCGAGAGTGAGGTACCTATGGTGGTGTGATTATTCTCCAGAGGGACACTAGTGGGATTGCTTTCACAGTCGCAGTGAAGTGCCTGTTAACCCTTTGGGTTCTGGTGAGTGAATTACCATAAGGGGTGTCACCGGCTGTCAGACTCTTCGCACACTGGTGTTCTCTTTCTTGGAGATGGATCTTCTCTTCTGAATTTTTCCGAAGTGTGATAGCTCATTTGAAAATTGAGATTTATATGTCTGGAAATATTATGGACACTTGCTAGTGACTCTTTCTAAACATAGAGTTATTATCCTCTATATATGTCATTATTTTGGTGCACATATATATATTACATTTTTTTTATTTGTTTTTGATTATTTCTTTTTTTTGTTCTAGCGCTGTCAATATGGTATATATGGGGTAACAAGGGTACGGATATGGTATACTATATATCTTTGTGATTTGTCTTTTTGTATGATAGCAGCTTGTTAGGGTGCATTTTGACTCACTTCGTAGGGCGCTGGGATCAGTGGTTGACACTCTCAATACTTTGTGTTTTGTGTGTTCATTCCAGTGATACTAGTACTTGTTACATTGTTATATTTACCCTGAGCGAACATGGAGGCAGTCAACTTTTTGAGGGATCGACAGATTGATTTGGAAACAGTTTTTTCCTATGAAGGGGAAGGACTTGAGGATAATGATTACACTGAAACCTTGACAGCTCTGGCCAACACCTTGGAGAAACAAGTTCGTACATGGTGGGATATCTGTACGTTTGAACAATATCTCAAGGATAAATTAATAATGAGAAGTCTAAGGTGGGATGTGGCACCTCAAGATGGTCTTGATGATATATGTCAGAGTGGCTTGATTTTTTTAATGGTGTTGGCTACAAATTGCAGCAATTGGTCTTAACACGTAAAAAGAAAAAAATGGTGATCCTGGAAAAAAGGATCGCAGATTTACAAGTATCACTAGAACCAATAAGGGGTACTCCACAATGGGTTGCTTTCAATAATGATATTCAGAAGAAATTAGAAAAGGTAGATAGAGAAACACAGAAAAAGAAAATAAAAAAATTCAGGAGAGATTATAATGATTTTAGAAATCATACCATTTATAGCTGGCAAGAAGGTATTAGGCCACCAACACAAGAAGTGATCAATGAGGGTGGGGTAGCGATTCAATTATCATCAGGAACATCAAAGAGTATTGGGAATATCCCAAGGACGACTGATGAAGTTCTGCCAAAAAAATTAAATTTTGTAAGTAAGAAATCCCAGAAAAATCAGGGACATCACCAATCTAATGCTTCAGGGAAACATAAGGGACATAGGGACCCTCGCCCGGTATATAATCAACAAGGGTCTTATCAGGTTGATACATACAACCGGTTTGCACCATTATTAAGATCATCCTCACCCCACACTATTCAGATGCCCCCTTTTTTAGGGAGAGGAGGGAGAGGCCAGTGGAAGGGGAGGTCAAGAGGGGGACGATCATGGAGAGGCCGACCTTCGTACCCTCCAACCACTCAGAATACTCAGGAATGGAGACAACCCCAAGATTGGGGAATGCCGTACAGTCCAATCAGGCAATTAAAAACCACCGCAAAAGAGGCTGTAGAGCCGGTAAGCGCCTCAAGCAAAAAAAAACGCAGGGAGACGGAATGACAGGGATTTATAATCTGACCCAAGCAACTTTATCCCAGAAGGAGAAGAACATTTTGAACGCTGGTTTAAAGTGTTCTGTACGGCAATCTATGAACAAATTTAATGTCTATATTGACGTACACAAATATGTGCGGAAGATTAATATTAAGAAATACATGCTTTCAAACAGTAGCATGATAAAGAATAATAGGAACAGTGAGATAATAGGCATTAATAGTGGGCTCAGGAACAAGTCATTGTTTAATCCATCCCTACCTTCTAATCATCAGGTGGAGGTTTTTAAGCAATCAGTACTTAGAGACTTGAATGATCTTCCTTTGAAGAAAAATCTCTGCCCTAAACACATCAAAGAAGGGATTAAAGCCCTAGAAGAGAGGAAGGATATAATAGTTCGACCAGCTGACAAAGGGGGTGGTGTGGTACTTCTTGACAAGCAGTTTTACCATACTCAGCTGAGCAATATGCTGTCAGATCAAACAACGTATACACCATTAGATAAAGATCCCACAAAGTCTTATCGAAAGGATCTGACGAATTTGGTGAATTATGGGTATTGTATGCGTGTCTTAACGAAGAAAGAACAATTGTTTCTGGTACCGAGTTATAACAGAATTCCTAACATCTATACACTACCCAAGATCCATAAAAATCAGATTGACCCCCCGGCTAGACTAATTGTCAATGGAATTAATTCAGTGATGGCAAGGATTGGACAATATCTAGACCGCTTCTTGCAGATGAGTGTAATCACTACACGTTCCTACTTGAAGGACACAACTAGTTTTCTAAGATTACTGCGGGAGGTTGAGTTTCCTACAGAAGCTGAGATCTACCTGGTAACGGCGGATGTTGCTTCTCTCTATACTATTATACAACATAAGGACGCTCTGTTGGCTCTCAACTGGGCTTTCTCTCAGAGAGATGATTTGCCTCATATCCAAAATAAATTTTTGAGTATGGCTCTTGATTTTTGCCTTGCTCACAACTACTTTTGGTATGACGGTAAATTTTATAACCAAAGGAAAGGGGTAGCGATGGGTTCAAAGTTCGCACCAAGTTTGGCTAATTTATTTATGAGCCAATGGGAGGATATTCGTATTTTTGCAAATCGGAGAAGCGAACTACTATTTTATCAAAGGTATATTGATGATTTGTTTTTTATTTGGCAGGGCACTGAGGAATCCTTGATGAGTTTCTCTGATAGTTTGAACAATAATAACAATAATATCAAATTGGAGTTTAGTTGGAGTAAAAAAACAATTAATTTTCTCGATGTAACAGTAATGAGAGAAAGGACTAACCTATCCACAAAGGTGTTTTTTAAACCCACGGACAGAAACAGTTTTATCCCTATTCATAGTGGACATCATCCCCTCTGGCTAAGGGGGATTCCGAAGGGACAGTTTCTCCGTGTGAGGAGAAACTGTACTTCTGATGATGATTACCTGACACAAGTGTCTCTAGTCAGAGATAAATTTGTCGAAAAAGGGTATTCAGTTGAGATTCTGGATCAAGAATTACAACAGGTTCTTCAGGTATCTCAGGAACAATGTTTACGACCCAAAGAAGGCAAAACTGGAAACACACAAGAATGGGGTTTTATTAGTACGCTGCATACTCAATATAAGGAGGTGGAGGGCATTATCCAAAAACATTGGAATATTCTTAAATTGGATAAGACTCTTAGGGATGTTATTCCGGATAGACCCAGATTTATATATAGGCGGAATTCCACCTTTGGGGATAAATTAGTTAAAAAGGTTCTGGATCCTCCCTCTAAGCCTCTTATGTTTTGGGATAGAGCTGGCTTTTATGCCTGTCGCAACTGCCGAGCCTGTAAATCAGTACACAATCATTTGCGAGGGTTGGACCAGTTCACCTCTACTGGAAATGGACAAAATTTTAAAATCGACCAATTCATCACATGTGTAACTACGCATGTGGTATATGTTCTCCAGTGCCCATGTGGGCTCATGTATGTAGGACGTACTAAAAGAAAGTTATGCACTAGGGTAGCAGAACATATTTATAATATCTCTATTGGTTATAAAGAGCATAGCGTTTCCCTACATTTTAGACGTGAACATGGTAGGGATCCAACAGGACTCAAGTTTTGGGGAGTAGATAGGGTCTTTCCTGATTGGAAGGGCAGTAATTTAGTCCGGGAAATATCGAAACGAGAAACGGAGTGGATTTTTCGTACAAACACTTTGAGTCCCTACGGTTTGAACATAGAGGTAGACATTAACTGCTTTATTAGCGACTATTGATTTTATCCACTATAGAAGAGTTGAGATTTTTGTTTGAGCGCATTTTATACTATTTAATGCATGGGTTCTAAGATTCGGTAATTCTGATATTATTTTATTGTGTTTTTTCATTTTTAATTTTATTTTTATTTTTATTTATTTTTTATTTTGTTTTTATTTTTATTTTTATTTTCATTTTTATTTTTATTTTTATTTTTATTTATTTTTACTGTTACTGCTATTTCAATTATTATTATTATTTTTATTATATTATTTCGGACTACAGTTTTGTTTGTTTTTTGTTATTATTATTTTCTTATGGTTCTTATCTCTGGTATAAAGACCGGATAATGGGGAAATTGTGCTTATTGGTTGCATATATTTTGAATATAAGTGATTTTGACATATTATAATTTGTTTTGATGCAGATTTATAATATTTGCAATAATATGCCCCGTATTTTAGACGATTATTTTGATTATAGTAATGACATGCCCTGTTTAAACTAATATAGGTGATGGGGTGGGCATATAGATATTTTAGATAGGCTATAAGGAGAAGCTTTTGTCATTTTTATATCAGTATCCTTGTCGGTACGCTGATAGCTTGCACGGCGGGACCTAATGACGTGACAACAAATGAAGCGGAAGTTTTTCTTCCTTGCCTTTTCCTTAGGCAAGCGACTGATTTGTATTAAGCCGTTGTCATGACGATCGCTTACACGGCGATGCCATGACATTTTTATATTGAATGCGGAGGTGAGGGGGCCGGATGTGGGCGTTATCTCGATCCGTCTTCCCGCCCCGCAAGGTATTTAAATGTATTAGCTGCGTTGCCTGGCCACGCCCACAGACGAAGACGTGATGACGAAACGCGTATGGGCGTGACCAGGCAGCTACACGTCACCAAAGAGCAGGCTATTGGAGTGGTTACCCGGGACCCGCCGTGGAAGCTGAGGCGTTATTAGATCGAACACACTCAGGACTGCGGTGAGACTACCTCGATATCGCTGCCAGTGACATTTTAAATGTGAAACTTTGCTGTGCACACTGTGTACGTATGGTTTTAAGCACATAAGTGGTTTTAATTAATAAAACAGTTTTGCACTATGGAATCTATGTTTTATTGTTTTCTATATGTGGATCTGGTGCTGTCAATGAGAATCAAGTGAACTTTTATCGATGAGAGATCAGGGAACCCGAGAGTGAGGAACCTATGGTGGTGTGATTATTCTCCAGAGGGACACTAGTGGGATTGCTTTCACAGTCGCAGTGAAGTGCCTGTTAACCCTTTGGGTTCTGGTGAGTGAATTACCATAAGGGGTGTCACCGGCCGTCAGACTCTTCGCACACTGGTGTTCTCTTTCTTGGAGATGGATCTTCTCTTCTGAATTTTTCCGAAGTGTGATAGCTCATTTGAAAATTGAGATTTATATGTCTGGAAATATTATGGACACTTGCTAGTGACTCTTTCTAAACATAGAGTTATTATCCTCTATATATGTCATTATTTTGGTGCACATATATATATATTACATTTTTTTATTTGTTTTTGATTATTTCTCTTTTTTGTTCTAGCGCTGTCAATATGGTATATATGGGGTAACAAGGGTACGGATATGGTATACTATATATCTTTGTGATTTGTCTTTTTGTATGATAGCAGCTTGTTAGGGTGCATTTTGACTCACTTCGTAGGGCGCTGGGATCAGTGGTTGACACTCTCAATACTTTGTGTTTTGTGTGTTCATTCCAGTGATACTAGTACTAATAACCAGTAGAAGACGGGTCGAGGATCCATTATTAATCCAGTTCTTCAAAGCTGTCAAAAAGATCCGACCGCCAACTAAACAATCTTTTCCCACTTGGGACCTTGCCGTCATCCTAGAGTCCTTGGCCAATCCACCTTTTGCCCCTTCGGAGTCGGCATCGCTCTGGAATCTAACCTTGAAGCTAGCCTTCCTGATAGCTATAACCTCTGGCAGACGGGTTTCAGAGCTCCAAGCTTTAGGAGCAGATCATAATCACATCATATTCTATCCGGACAGAGTAGAACTCAGAACAGTGCGAGGATTTATTCCCAAAGTCGCATCATCCTTGAACATGTCGGAACCTTGGGCACTCCCAACATTTTCGGAACAGGTCTCTGGTTCTCTTCATGAGCAAGACACTGCCTCCGCTTTGAGATGCTATCTGCAGGCCACAGCATCATTCAGGGCTTCCATCAGGCTGTTTATAATCCCCTGGGGTAAAAACAAAGGCAAGGAGGTGTTAGCAAGAACGATTGCCTTATGGATCGCTAAACTCATCCACAAGGTGTACAGGGCAAATGGACTGGAACCCCCTTTGGCGGTCAGGGCGCACTCCACCAGAGCAGTTTCTGCCTCTTGGGCGGCAAGAGCGAATGTGTCAATTGAAACTATTTGTCGGGCAGCGACTTGGTCGTCCCAACATACGTTTCTGAAAAATTACAGGGTGGACCCAGGAGCTCTCTCATCGGTGGAGTTTGGCAGACAGGCAGTCACATCAGCCTTCGCTTCTTCTAAATAATAATTTCTTTAAAATAAACTTCTAAGCATCATCCCATCCATTTCAGCTAGTTATTTGTCACAGGTATGCCGCCATGGAGGCACCAGGAAAACAGAAAATTGTACCATACTTACCGTAATTTTCTTTTCCTGGTGCCTATCCATGGCAGCATACAATCCCACCCTCGGTATTCTATATTACGGAGAATGTGGGGGCTGCGCTAACCATTTATTTTATAATATTCACTAGTCCTGAGGGAGGAGCCAAGGTGGAGCTTGTCACAGGTATGCTGCCATGGATAGGCACCAGGAAAAGAAAATTACGGTAAGTATGGTACAATTTTCTGTTTTTTTACAAACCAGCTAGCATGTTCCTGGACTTAACAAGGTTTCACAAATGAACTCTCTTTCTGGAGAGAATATTTGTAATTGGATATCTTGCAGTTTATCCACTCAGCTGTTCTCTGGGTATCATTTTGAAATGGACTCCATAACCAAGCACAAGCAATACTTTTTAGCATTGCTTTTGAAAAGCTCTTCAAGTTTTGTGATTCAAGTAAGCTATGTTTAAAATAGCATTTTTGCACCAGCCGGGATTTGAACCCAGGTCACAAGAATGGGAATCTTGCATGATACCCCTACACTACTGGTCCCCTATTGTCCCCAATTTGTGGTGAAAACACAGGAAAGTGTCTATTTTCAATGCTGCAAACCAAGAACAGAAGCATGGGTTTTTGCAAACCAGCTAGCATGTTCCTGGACTTAATTTCAAGGTTTCACAAATGAACACTCTTTCTGGAGAAAATATTTGTAAATTGGATATCTTGTAGTTTATCTACTCAGCTGTTCTCTGGGTATCATTTGGAAATGGACATCATAACCAAACACAAGCAAGGCTTTTTAGCATTGCTTTTGAAAAGTTCTTCAAGTTTTATGATTCAAGTAAGCTATGTTTAAAATAGCATTTTTGCGCAAGACAGGACTTGAACCCGCATCACAAGAATGGGAATCTTGCATGATACCCCTACACTACTGGTGCCCTACGTGCTTTCTTGGTAAGCTGTGTTCTTGGAATCTCAATATACAGACCTTTCGCTAAAGGGTTGCATCTATGTGCCAGCCAGGAATCAAACCAAGGTCACGAGAATTGGAATCTTACATGATACATGCTTCTGTTCTTGGTTTGCAGCATTGAAAATACACACTTTCCTGTATTTTCATCACAAGTGCATTTAATTAGGGGTATCATGCAAGATTCCCATTCTTGTGACCTTGGTTTGATTCCCGGCTGGCACATAGATCCAACCCTGTAGCGAAAGGTCTGTATAACGGAAAATTGTTACCAATACTGTAATTTTCCTTTCCTGGCCTGCCCTCACGTCAGCACACAATGGGTTAACCCCTTCCTCCAGTCTCTCAGTACCACCTTCTATTAGCTGAAAAAAGGGAGCCTCTCCTCCCCTGCCCTTGTTCCATTACTGTCAGGGTTTCTCCCGCACGGAACGGGCGGATGCGCGTACACGGTGTTCGCGTGAACGCGCGTGGCGTGCGCGTTAGCACGGTTTGGCGCCAGTGGGCCTATTTAAAGGAGGCTGCTGCATCTACTCGGTGCTGTTTGTCTGCAGCTCTGTACCCGAACTACCTGCTATCTTTCTGCTGTTGTGATATCTGACCCGGCTACCGTCTGACCTCGCTGACCTCTCCTGCTCTGACCCCGGCCTGCCTGACCTTGCTTGGACTGTACCTCTGTTGCCAAACCTCTGCCTGCCTGCACTTCTCTTCTGCCTGCTGTACTTACCTGTCTGCTTATCCATTGTGACCCGGCCTGCCTGACTTTTCTTCTGCTGTTCAAGTGTGCTGCACCCGGTCCTTGCTGCCGCTGCCTTGCCTGCTGATCGCTGCCTGCTGATCGCTGCCTGCCTGTCTACCATCTTCTCTGCAGGTCCAGCATCCAGAAGTAACCAGCTGCTGCTTCCAGTCAGACACTCCTACCCCACTGCGCTCACGAGGTCACTGTCTCCATTCCAGTGGTCCCTGAACCAGAGCTGTAAGAGAAGTCTTTTCCCATCAAGTTGGGCTCATCACCAGGTACCTAACAGTACAAACAGCCATGACTGAGCCTGCGGGAGAAGCTTCTGCCATGAAGGAGATCTGCACCCACTTAGCGGCCCCTACACAGGCAGTGAAGTCGCTCCAAGAGGGATATACCAGACTGGAAGATCAAGTTCAACACCTTTCCGGTACCAGTCCTTCCACCTCAGCATCACCTCCACTTTCTCCTCTTGCTACCCAGCCTGCAGTGGTAATGCTCCCTCCTGAATCGAGAGTACAGTGCCTTACGAAAGTATTCGGCCCCCTTGAACTTTTCAACCTTTTGCCACATTTCAGGCTTCAAACGTAAAGATATAACATTTTTATTTTTTGTGAAGAATCACCAACAAGTGGGACACAATTGTGAAGTGGAACAAAATCTATTGGATAATTTAAACTTTTTTAGCAGATAAAAAACTGAAAAGTGGTGCGTGCAAAATTATTCGGCCCCTTTACTTTCAGTGCAGCAAACTCACTCCAGAAGTTCAGCGAGGATCTCTGAATGATCCAATGTTGTCCTAAATGACTGATGGTGATAAATAGAATCCACCTGTGTGTAATCAAGTCTCTGTATAAATGCACCTGCTCTGTGATAGTCTCAGGGTTCTGTTGAAAGTGCAGAGAGCATCATGAAGACCAAGGAACACACCAGGCAGGTCCGTAATACTGTTGTGGAGAAGTTTAAAGCCGGATTTGGATACAAAAAGATTTCCCAAGCTTTAAACATCTCAAGGAGCACTGTGCAAGCGATCATTTTGAAATGGAAGGAGTATCAGACCACTGCAAATCTATAAAGACCTGGCTGTCCCTCTAAACTTTCAGCTCAGACAAGGAGAAGACTGATCAGAGATGCAGCCAAGAGGCCCATGATCACTCTGGATGAACTGCAGAGAACTACAGCTGAGGTGGGAGAGTCTGTCCATAGGACAACAATCAGTCGTACACTGCACAAATCTGGCCCTTATGGAAGAGTGGCAAGAAGAAAGCCATTTCTCAAAGATATCCATAAAAAGTCTCATCTAAAGTTTGCCACAAGACACCTGGGAGACACACCAAACATGTGGAAGAAGGTGCTCTGGTCAGATGAAACCAAAATCGAACTTTTTGCCCACAATGCAAAACGATATGTTTGGCGTAAAAGCAACACAGCTCATCACCCTCAACACACCATCCCCACTGTCAAACATGGTGGTGGTGTCAGGAAAGGTTCCCTCCGCTGGTAATATCAATCATTTGGCATGCAGTACTGCGATCCACCAGCAGGTGTCTCCTGCTGGAATTATGTCATCTTTGGTCCGCAGTACTGGTGTCCACCAGCGGAGGGATCCTGGCAGTATGGAGCAGGTATTGCCCTCTGCAGTCAGGCGTCACATGACTGACAGCAGCCATTATAAATACCCGGCAAGTTCATATACACTTTGCCTTGGTATTGTCCTTGAGCCCTGACCTGTTACCTGTTACCTGTTACCTGTTACCTGTTACCTGTTACCTGTTACCTGTTACCTGTTACCTGTTACCTGATCCCTGCATCCCTGATCCCTGCATCCCTGATCCCTGCATCCTGCCTCCTGTACCTGTTCCCTTCTCCTTGTCCCCCCATCTGCTGACCTCCTATTTATGACCCCGGCCTGGCTTGACTACGATTCCGGTACTCCCTTTTGTTACATATACTGGTTTATTTACTGTTTGGTTGTTTGGTTGTTCACTTGGTTCGTATTGGTGGTGTGTTCACATTTATATGCGTTTGCTTAATAAATTTACCTTCACTTATTTGTGTCTGGTTCACTTTGTCGCAGTCACACAGTTCTGGTCACATCTGGTTCATGACAGAATACCAAGGCCATTCCTGACCAGAAGTGGCTGCACAGGGGAACCATTTGCTTCAGTTTGGTTGCAAACATGAATGCTGATGAGATCATTTATCTTTCTCTGCTGGCATCTGAGAGTGGTGATTATTTCCGCCAGGCTTTGAAAGGATGGTCTAGTGACCAGTTGTTTGCAGCTATGCGTTTGGCTCACTCCCTGGTTGATCAGGGTTATATATTGTTTGAGGAGGTGCAGCCTTTGATAAAGATCTGTACTGAGCTAGCCCTGCCCTGTATCCCAGATGGCCGTGATGATTTCACTCCTCCTTTTGATATGAATCAGGTTGTATCTTTAGTATGGCTTTTTGAAGATGATCCTTCTGATTTTCGTGAACACTACTCAGCCTGTTCCCCACAGGTGATTGCTGAGTGCATTGTATCTGCTCAGTCTTTTGTTAGACAGGGAGGCTTAAAACTTCAGTTTGTACAACCCTTACTTTCAGCATGGTCTGACATGGTGCAATCAGCCCCAGCCAAACAATCCACCTCTGCCATCAGATATGAGCCTACCCAAAAGTATGTTTCCCCATCAGCCATGTCAACCTCAGTTGCAGCCCAGTACACGCTGCTCCCAACCAAATACTCCAATCCAGTCTCTGCTCCCTGTACTTACCCTGCATTCAAATCACCTGCCTCCTCTCCGCTGTCTACTAACCCACAAGTTCTTTCCCCAGCTACTGGTACCTCTTCTCTGCCATATCACAATCCTCCTTTCCAGTCTGCTGCACCCCTTATTTACAGTCCTGCAGTCACCTACAGAGCTTCAGTAGCTAAGCCAAAGAAAAAGGGAAAGTTTTTCCCAACCAAAATGATCTTACCATTAACCCAACCTGCCTCCACACCTACCAATCTGTCCCAGCCCGGAGTGCCAGAGCCGGAGTTCCAGCCTGATGTCCCGGCCTTCCAGCCTGATGCCTTCCAGCCTGATGTCCCGGCCTTCCAGCCTGACGCCTTCCAGCCTGACGCCTTCCAGCCTGACGCCTTCCAGCCTGATGCCTTCCAGCCAGACGCCTTCCAGCCTGATGTCCCGGCCTTCCAGCCAGACGCCTTCCAGCCTGATGTCCCGGCCTTCCAGCCAGACGCCTTCCAGCCTGATGTCCCGGCCTTCCAGCCAGACGCCTTCCAGCCTGATGTCCCGGCCTTCCAGCCAGACGCCTTCCAGCCTGATGTCCCGGCCTTCCAGCCAGACGCCTTCCAGCCTGATGTCCCGGCCTTCCAGCCAGACGCCTTCCAGCCTGATGTCCCGGCCTTCCAGCCAGACGCCTTCCAGCCTGATGTCCCGGCCTTCCAGCCAGACGCCTTCCAGCCTGATGTCCCGGCCTTCCAGCCAGACGCCTTCCAGCCTGATGTCCCGGCCTTCCAGCCAGACGCCTTCCAGCCTGATGTCCCGGCCTTCCAGCCAGACGCCTTCCAGCCTGATGTCCCGGCCTTCCAGCCAGACGCCTTCCAGCCTGATGTCCCGGCCTTCCAGCCAGACGCCTTCCAGCCTGATGTCCCGGCCTTCCAGCCAGACGCCTTCCAGCCTGATGTCCCGGCCTTCCAGCCAGACGCCTTCCAGCCTGATGTCCCGGCCTTCCAGCCAGACGCCTTCCAGCCTGATGTCCCGGCCTTCCAGCCAGACGCCTTCCAGCCTGATGTCCCGGCCTTCCAGCCAGACGCCTTGCAGTCTGATGTCCCGGCCTTTCAGTCTGATGTCTTGCAGTCTGATGTCCCGGCCTTTCAGTCTGATGTCTTGCAGTCTGATGTCCCGGCCTTTCAGTCTGATGTCTTCCAGCCTGATGTTCCGGCCTTCCAGCCAGACGCCTTGCAGTCTGATGTCCCGGCCTTTCAGTCTGATGTCTTGCAGTCTGATGTCCCGGCCTTTCAGTCTGATGTCTTCCAGCCTGATGTTCCGGCCTTCCAGCCAGACGCCTTCCAGCCTGATGTCCTGGCCTTCCAGTCTGATGTCTTGCAGTCTGATGTCCCGGCCTTCCAGTCTGATGCCTTCCAGTCTGATGCCCCGGCCTTCCAGTCTGATGCCTTCCAGTCTGATGCCCCGGCCTTCCAGTCTGATGCCCCGGCCTTCCAGTCTGATGCCTTCCAGTCTGATGCCCCGGCCTTCCAGTCTGATGCCTTCCAGTCTGATGCCCCGGCCTTCCAGTCTGATGCCCCGGCCTTCCAGTCTGATGCCTTCCAGTCTGATGCCCCGGCCTTCCAGTCTGATGCCTTCCAGTCTGATGCCCCGGCCTTCCAGTCTGATGCCTTCCAGTCTGATGCCCCGGCCTCCCAGTCTGATGCCTTCCAGTCTGATGCCCCGGCCTCCCAGTCTGATGCCTTCCAGTCTGATGCCCCGGCCTTCCAGTCTGATGCCTTCCAGTCTGATGTCTCGGCCTTCCAGTCTGATGTCTTGCAGTCTGATGTCCCGGCCTTCCAGTCTGATGCCTTCCAGTCTGATGCCTTCCAGTCTGATGCCTTCCAGTCTGATTCCCCGGCCTTCCAGTCTGATGCCTTCCAGTCTGATGCCCCGGCCTTCCAGTCTGCCTTCCAGTCTGATGCCCCGGCCTTCCAGTCTGATGCCTTCCAGTCTGATGCCCCGGCCTTCCAGTCTGATGCCTTCCAGTCTGATGCCCCGGCCTCCCAGTCTGATGCCTTCCAGTCTGATGCCCCGGCCTCCCAGTCTGATGCCTTCCAGTCTGATGCCCCGGCCTCCCAGTCTGATGCCTTCCAGTCTGATGCCCCGGCCTTCCAGTCTGATGCCTTCCAGTCTGATGTCTCGGCCTTCCAGTCTGATGTCTTGCAGTCTGATGTCCCGGCCTTCCAGTCTGATGCCTTCCAGTCTGATGCCTTCCAGTCTGATGCCTTCCAGTCTGATTCCCCGGCCTTCCAGTCTGATGCCTTCCAGTCTGATGCCCCGGCCTTCCAGTCTGCCTTCCAGTCTGATGCCCCGGCCTTCCAGTCTGCCTTCCAGTCTGATGCCCCGGCCTTCCAGTCTGATGCCTTCCAGTCTGATGCCCCGGCCTTCCAGTCTGATGCCTTCCAGTCTGATGCCCCGGCCTCCCAGTCTGATGCCTTCCAGTCTGATGCCTTCCAGTCTGATGCCTTCCAGTCTGATTCCCCGGCCTTCCAGTCTGATGCCTTCCAGTCTGATGCCCCGGCCTTCCAGTCTGATGCCTTCCAGTCTGATGCCTTCCAGTCTGATTCCCCGGCCTTCCAGTCTGATGCCTTCCAGTCTGATGCCCCGGCCTTCCAGTCTGATGCCTTCCAGTCTGATGCCCCGGCCTTCCAGTCTGATGCCTTCCAGTCTGATGCCCCGGCATTCCAGTCTGATGCCCCGGCCTTCCAGTCTGATGCCTTCCAGTCTGATGCCCCGGCCTTCCAGTCTGATGCCTTCCAGTCTGATGCCCCGGCCTTCCAGTCTGATGCCTTCCAGTCTGATGCCCCGGCCTTCCAGTCTGATGCCCCGGCCTTCCAGTCTGATGCCTTCCAGTCTGATGCCCCGGCCTTCCAGTCTGATGCCTTCCAGTCTGATGCCCCGGCCTCCCAGTCTGATGCCCCGGCCTCCCAGTCTGATGCCTTCCAGTCTGATGCCCCGGCCTCCCAGTCTGATGCCTTCCAGTCTGATGCCCCGGCCTTCCAGTCTGATGCCTTCCAGTCTGATGCCCCAGCCTTCCAGTCTGATGCCTTCCAGTCTGATGCCCCGGCATTCCAGCCTGATGTCCCGGCCTTCCAGCCAGACGCCTTCCAGCCTGATGTCCCGGCCTTCCAGCCAGACGCCTTCCAGCCTGATGTCCCGGCCTTCCAGCCAGACGCCTTCCAGCCTGATGTCCCGGCCTTCCAGCCAGACGCCTTGCAGTCTGATGTCCCGGCCTTCCAGCCAGATGCCTTGCAGTCTGATGTCCCGGCCTTCCAGCCAGACGCCTTGCAGTCTGATGTCCCGGCCTTTCAGTCTGATGTCTTGCAGTCTGATGTCCCGGCCTTTCAGTCTGATGTCTTGCAGTCTGATGTCCCGGCCTTTCAGTCTGATGTCTTGCAGTCTGATGTCCCGGCCTTTCAGTCTGATGTCTTCCAGCCTGATGTTCCGGCTTTCCAGCCAGACGCCTTCCAGCCTGATGTCCCGGCCTTCCAGTCTGATGTCTTGCAGTCTGATGTCCCGGCCTTCCAGTCTGATGCCTTCCAGTCTGATGCCTTCCAGTCTGATTCCCCGGCCTTCCAGTCTGATTCCCCGGCCTTCCAGTCTGATGCCTTCCAGTCTGATGCCCCGGCCTTCCAGTCTGATGCCCCGGCCTTCCAGTCTGATGCCCCGGCCTTCCAGTCTGATGCCTTCCAGTCTGATGCCCCGGCCTTCCAGTCTGATGCCTTCCAGTCTGATGCCCCGGCCTTCCAGTCTGATGCCCCGGCCTTCCAGTCTGATGCCTTCCAGTCTGATGCCTTCCAGTCTGATGCCTTCCAGTCTGATTCCCCGGCCTTCCAGTCTGATGCCTTCCAGTCTGATGCCCCGGCCTTCCAGTCTGCCTTCCAGTCTGATGCCCCGGCCTTCCAGTCTGATGCCTTCCAGTCTGATGCCCCGGCCTTCCAGTCTGATGCCTTCCAGTCTGATGCCCCGGCCTTCCAGTCTGATGCCTTCCAGTCTGATGCCCCGGCCTTCCAGTCTGATGCCTTCCAGTCTGATGCCTTCCAGTCTGATTCCCCGGCCTTCCAGTCTGATGCCTTCCAGTCTGATGCCCCGGCCTTCCAGTCTGATGCCTTCCAGTCTGATGCCTTCCAGTCTGATTCCCCGGCCTTCCAGTCTGATGCCTTCCAGTCTGATGCCCCGGCCTTCCAGTCTGATGCCTTCCAGTCTGATGCCCCGGCCTTCCAGTCTGATGCCTTCCAGTCTGATGCCCCGGCATTCCAGTCTGATGCCCCGGCCTTCCAGTCTGATGCCTTCCAGTCTGATGCCCCGGCCTTCCAGTCTGATGCCTTCCAGTCTGATGCCCCGGCCTTCCAGTCTGATGCCCCGGCCTTCCAGTCTGATGCCTTCCAGTCTGATGCCCCGGCCTCCCAGTCTGATGCCCCGGCCTCCCAGTCTGATGCCCCGGCCTCCCAGTCTGATGCCTTCCAGTCTGATGCCCCGGCCTCCCAGTCTGATGCCTTCCAGTCTGATGCCCCGGCCTTCCAGTCTGATGCCTTCCAGTCTGATGCCCCGGCCTTCCAGTCTGATGCCTTCCAGTCTGATGCCCCGGCCTTCCAGTCTGATGCCTTCCAGTCCGATGCCCCGGCCTTCCAGTCTGATGCCCCGGCCTTCCAGTCTGATGCCTTCCAGTCTGATGCCCCGGCATTCCAGTCTGATGCCCCGGCCTTCCAGTCTGATGCCTTCCAGTCTGATGCCCCGGCCTTCCAGTCTGATGCCTTCCAGTCTGATGCCCCGGCCTTCCAGTCTGATGCCCCGGCCTTCCAGTCTGATGCCCCGGCCTTCCAGTCTGATGCCTTCCAGTCTGATGCCCCGGCCTTCCAGTCTGATGCCTTCCAGTCTGATGCCCCGGCCTCCCAGTCTGATGCCTTCCAGTCTGATGCCCCGGCCTCCCAGTCTGATGCCTTCCAGTCTGATGCCCCGGCCTTCCAGTCTGATGCCTTCCAGTCTGATGCCCCGGCCTTCCAGTCTGATGCCTTCCAGTCCGATGCCCCGGCCTTCCAGTCTGATGCCTTCCAGTCCGATGCCCCGGCCTTCCAGTCCGATGCCCCGGCCTTCCAGTCCGAAGCCCCGGCCTTCCAGTCTGATGTCCCGGCCTTCCAGTCTGATGCCTTCCAGTCTGATGTCCCGGCCTTCCAGTCTGATGCCTTCCAGTCTGATGTCCCGGCCTTGCAGTCTGATGCTTTCCAGTCTGATGTCCCGGCCTTGCAGTCTGATGCCTTCCAGTCTGATGTCCCGGCCTTGCAGTCTGATGCCTTCCAGTCTGATGTCCCGGCCTTGCAGTCTGATGCCTTCCAGTCTGATGTCCCGGTCTTGCAGTCTGATGCCTCGCAGTCTGATGTCCCGGCCTCGCAGTCTGATGTCCCGGCCTCGCAGTCTGATGTCCCGGCCTCGCAGTCTGATGTCCCGGCCTCGCAGTCTGATGTCCCGGCCTCGCAGTCTGATTCCTTCCAGTCTGATGTCCCGGCCTCGCAGTCTGATTCCTTCCAGTCTGATGTCCCGGCCTCGCAGTCTGATTCCTTCCAGTCTGATGTCCCGGCCTCGCAGTCTGATTCCTTCCAGTCTGATGTCCCGGCCTCGCAGTCCGATTCCTTCCAGTCTGATGTCCCGGCCTCGCAGTCCGATTCCTTCCAGTCTGATGTCCCGGCCTTGCAGTCCAATTCCTTCCAGTCTGATGTCCCGACCTCGCGGTCCGACGCCTTCCAGTCTGATGTCCCGGCCTTGCAGTCCGATGCCTTCCAGTCTGATGTGCCTGCTGTCCAGCCTAATGTGCCCGTCTTCCAGCCTGACGTGCCGCTGCCCGCCTTCCAGCCTGACGTGCCGCTGCCCGCCTTCCAGCCTGACGTGCCGCTGCCCGCCTTCCAGCCTGACGTGCCGCTGCCCGCCTTCCAGCCCGATGTGCCAGCTTCCCGGTCCGATGTGGTTCTGTCTGCTGCCCTGCTTGAAGTGTCCATTACCCAACCTAATGTGACTTTGCCCATAGCCCAGCTTGACGCAGTGGACTTTCCCCAGCAACTGCTAGTTGGAGCGTCCGGAGGTCGCTCCTTTGAGGGGGGGTACTGTCAGGAAAGGTTCCCTCCGCTGGTAATATCAATCATTTGGCATGCAGTACTGCGATCCACCAGCAGGTGTCTCCTGCTGGAATTATGTCATCTTTGGTCCGCAGTACTGGTGTCCACCAGCGGAGGGATCCTGGCAGTATGGAGCAGGTATTGCCCTCTGCAGTCAGGCGTCACATGACTGACAGCAGCCATTATAAATACCCCGGCAAGTTCATATACACTTCGCCTTGGTATTGTCCTTGAGCCCTGACCTGCAGCCTGTTACCTGATCCCTGCATCCTGCCTCCTGTACCTGTTCCCTTCTCCTTGTCCCCCCATCTGCTGACCTCCTATTTATGACCCCGGCCTGGCTTGACTACGATTCCGGTACTCCCTTTTGTTACATATACTGGTTTATTTACTGTTTGGTTGTTTGGTTGTTCACTTGGTTCGTATTGGTGGTGTGTTCACATTCATATGCGTTTGCTTAATAAATTTACCTTCACTTATTTGTGTCTGGTTCACTTTGTCGCAGTCACACAGTTCTGGTCACATCTGGTTCATGACAGGTGGCAGCATCATGGTTTGGGCCTGCTTTTCTTCAGCAGGGACAGCGAAGATGGTTAAAATTGAGGGGAAGATGGATGCAGCCAAATACAGGACCATTCTGGATGAAAACCTGTTGGAGTCTGCAAAAGACCTGAAACTGGGACGGAGATTTATCTTCCAACAAGACAATGATCCCAAACATACAGCAAAATCTACAAAGGAATGGTTCACAAATAAACGTATACAGGTGTTGGAATGGCCAAGTCAAAGTCCAGACCTGAATCCAATCGAGAATCTGTGGAAAGAGCTGAAAACTGCTGTTCACAAAAGCTCTCCATCCAACCTCACTGAGCTCGAGCTGTTTTGCAAGGAAAAATGGGCAAGAATTTCAGTCTCTCGATGTGCAAAACTGATAGAGACATACCCCAAGCGACTTGCATCTGTAATCGCAGCAAAAGGTGGCTCTACAAAGTATTAACTCAAGGGGGCCGAATAATTTTGCACGCCCCACTTTTCATCTTTTTATTAGTTAAAAAAGTTTCAAAAATCCAATAGATTTCGTTCCACTTCACAATTGTGTCCCACTTGTTGGTGATTCTTCACAAAAAATAAAAATTTTATATCTTTATGTTTGAAGCCTGAAATGTGGCAAAAGGTTGAAAAGTTCAAGGGGGCCGAATACTTTCGCAAGGCACTGTACCTGTTCCAGAAAGGTTCTCGGGAGACCAATCCAAGTTCCGGGCCTTTCGTAATGCCTGTCAGCTATACTTCGCCCTCCAACCCAGGACTTTTTCACTTGAAGCTACCAAGGTGGGGTTTGTGATATCGCTACTACAGGGAGAACCCCATACGTGGTCCCACAGTCTCCTGGAGGGTGACAGTGCTATTACCCATTCCCTTTATTCATTCTTTGAGGCTATGGCACAGCTTTATGAAGATCCTCAGCGAACTGCCACAGCCGAATCCGCTCTGTCTGCGCTCCAGCAAGGCCGCCGTGCGGCCGAGGACTATGTTACTGACTTTCGACGCTGGAGAGCAGACACCCAATGGAATGACTCTGCTCTAAGACATCAGTTCCGCATGGGCCTCTCTGAGGGACTGAAAGATGAACTGGCCCGTGTCGGTATCCCGGACTCTTTGGAGGAGTTGATCACCTTGGCCATAGAAATTAACCGTCGACTTCGGGAACGGCGGGCCGAGCGCTCAACTCAGCCCCATCGCTCGAATTGGATGACTGCAAGGGTTCCTATTCCCACCTTCTGTCCTCAGCCTGCTCCGCAGAGGGACCCTGCCAGTCCTGCTCCTGACACTCCTGAGCCAATGCAGCTGTGATTGATGCGTCCCACCTTGCCTCCAGAGGAACATGCCCGTCGTCGCCAGCTGAACTTGTGTCTTTACTGCGGGGGGTCCGGACATTATCTTAACAACTGCCCTGTTAAGACACGTAAGTGCCTTTCCTCTGTGTCTCCTGTTCCTGTTTCCCTGACAGCCAGCACAACCCACCTTGCTCTACCTCTCTCATTGCAGTTCCAGGGAAGGACGGTCTCCACCAGCGCCATCATTGATTCTGGGGCTTGCAGTTGTTTTGTCGATGCCACCTTTGCCAGTCTGCAAGCTTTGCCCCTTCAGAAGAGAACCCATGGACTGTCTGTGTTCTTGGCTGATGGGTCCCGCATCAAATCGGGACAAGTAACCCAAGAGACGCTACCCCTGATGGCTTGTACCCCTTCCCAGCACAAGGAGCTCCTCACCCTTGATGTGATTTCTTCCCCTCGATTTCCTTCAGGCCCATAATCCCTGCATCAACTGGGCTACAGGGGAGATCAAGTTCCAGTCCAGCTACTGCCAAGAGCACTGTCTTCGTGTGAATTCTGTTGTGCCCTCTACCCTTCTTTGCCTTGATTCTGATCAGGACTTATGCCTGAACCATACCATGAATTTTTTGATGTTTTCAGCAAGCGAGGAGCAGACACACTTCCACCTCACCGCCCCTATGACTGCCCCATTGAACTTCTTCCAGGAGCTGAGATCCCGTTTGGGTGTATCTTCCCCCTGTCTGAGAAGGAGCAGGAGGTCGTAAAGGTCTATATTACAGAAAACTTGGAGAAGGGGTTCATTCGTCATTGCACCTCCCCAGCAGGCGCTGGAATATTTTTTGTGACCAAGAAAGACCAGTCGCTCCGACCCTGCGTGGACTATCGTGAGCTTAACAAGATCACGGTCAAGAACCATTACCCTCTTCCTCTGATGCCGGAGCTCTTTCAGAAACTGAGATCAGCTACGATTTTCTCCAAGTTGGACTTAAGGGGGGCTTACAACCTGGTTCGCATTCGGGCTGGGGACGAGTGGAAGACAGCATTCAGGACCCGTTTCGGGCATTACGAATACCTGGTCATGCCCTTTGGCCTTTGTAATGCTCCTGCCACCTTCCAGCATCTCATTAATGACGTGTTCAAGGACTTCCTGGACATTTTTGTGATCGTCTACTTGGACGACATTTTGATTTTTTCGGGGTCTCTCGAACAGCATCGGGGTCACGTGGGCAGGGTGTTACTCCGGTTCCGTCAGCATGGACTGTATGCTAAAGCTGATAAGTGTAGCTTTGAGCAACGGAACATCCAATTCCTCGGGCTTGAGATCTCCCGGGTGGCATTAAGATGGATCCTCAGAAAGTTTCCGCTGTTCTGGCCTGGCCTGCACCTACGGATAAAAAGGGGGTACAACGTTTTGTGGGCTTTGCAAATTTTTACAGAAAATGTATTAAGGGATTTTCCGCCATAATTGCCCCCATTACCCAGTTGACAAAGCAGTGTGTACGCTTCCACTGGGGGACGGAAGCCCAGGAGGCCTTTGAGAGACTCAAAAGACTGTTCACCTCTGCCCCCATCCTCAGCCACCCAGATCCTTCCCTACCATATATTCTTGAAGTGGATGCTTCCGAAGTAGCTGTGGGGGCAGTTGTGTCCCAGAGGCAAGGCGGTAACGATTTGATGCATCCCGTAGGGTTCTTCTCCTGAAAGCTTTCCCCTGCCGAGAAGAACTATGATGTCGGTGACCGTGAATTACTCGCTATCAAATCTGCCTTGGAGGAATGGAGGTACTTGTTGGAAGGTGCAGTTCATCCAGTGCTGATCTACACCGACCACAAGAACCTCGAATACCTGAGGACTGCCAAGCGTCTGAAGCCCCGACAGGCCTGTTGGGCCCTGTTTTTCTCACGTTTCTGTTTCCACATTACTTACCGTCCCGGATCTAAAAATGTGAAACCAGACGCGCTCTCGCGTATGTACGATTGCCCCAAAGACCTTGCTGCTCCGGACACTATACTACCTGCGAGTACCTTTCTACTTGTGCAACCAGACTTGCTGGCGCAGATCAGGGAGGCATCCACTAATTCACCTGCACCACCAGAGGTCACACTGATTTCCAGAGGGGGTCTTCTATGGAAGGAGAGCCAAGTTTTTGTGCCTGAAAGCATCCGGATTAAAGTTCTAGCCCTCCTCCATGATCACCCGTTAGCAGGACACTTTGGGCCCCGTAAGACCTTGGAATTGGTACAGCGTACCTTCTGGTGGCCCGGCCTGAAGGAATTCTGCAAGAAGTATGTCAACTCCTGTCCTGTGTGCATCCGGAGCAAGGCAACAAGGAATCGGGCCTGGGGACTTCTGAAGCCACTTCCTGCACCTGATCGGCCTTGGAGGATGATCACGATGGACTTTATTGACAAGCTTCCCTGTTCTGAAGGTTGCACGGCCATTTTTGGGGTTGTAGATAGACTGACTAAGATGGCCCATTTCCTGCCCTTGAAAGGGACTCCATCTGCTCCAGAGACGGCCCGTGTCTTCATAAAGGAGATAGACTGCATGGAGTACCTGCTAACATCATGTCTGACAGGGGGGTCCAATTCACCTCCCAGTTCTGGAGGGCCCTGTGTGAGTGTTTGAAGATCGAGCTGGCTCTGTCATCTGCCTCCCACCCCCAGACCAATGGACAGACTGAGCATACCAACCAGACCCTGGAGCAGTACATTAGATGCTTCACATCCTTTGTCCAGGATGATTGGGTATCTCTGCTGCCCCTTGCGGAGTTTGCCTACAACAACGCTAGTCACTCAGCCACAGGGCAGTTCCCGTTTTTTGCTAATTACGGGTTTCACTTAACCTTTCTGCCTGACTTTCTTCCAGAGTCACCAGTTCCAGCAGTCCAGGACACTGTGACCTTCCTCAGTCATAACAATCGGGTGTTACAAGAGGCGGTATCCAAAGCTCAAGCAGACAGCAAGAAGACCTTTGATCATAAGAGAAGAGGGGAATTGAACCTGCAGGTCGGGGATCAGGTATGGCTTTCCACGAACAATCTTAAATTAGCCTGTCCTAAGAAACTTGCGCCCAAATTTTTGGGACCCTTTCCTGTAAAGAGAAGGATTAATGAGGTGTCGTATGAGTTGGTCTTGCCTGATTCAATGAAAATCAACCCAATCTTTCATGTGTCATTGCTGAAGCCCTCGGTGCCCGATCCCTTTCCGGGTAGAAGTTCCAGACCACCTCAACCCGTTTTTATCGATGGTAGCGAAGAGTATGAGGTGGAGGCTATCCTCGATTGTAGAAGGAGACAAGGTCAGAGACAGTTTTTGGTCAAGTGGAAGGGGTACGGTCCAGAAAGTAATTAGTGGGAACCTGATGGTAATTTGCATGCCAACAGACTGGTCCGTGCCTTTTTCTCTGCTCATCCGGAAAAGAGGCACCTTGTGGGCACCCGGAGGTTGCCCCTTATGGGGGGGCAATGTCAGGGTTTCTCCCGCACGGAACGGGCGGATGCCAGGAAAACGGAAAATTGTTACCAATACTTACTGTAATTTTCCTTTCCTGGCCTGCCCTCACGTCAGCACGATCTTTTTCCCCTCCCTACAAGCCTGTTGTCCGCTAGTAATTGTTAGGTACCTGGTGATGAGCCCGACTTGATGGGAAAAGACTTCTCTTACAGCTCTGGTTCAGGGACCACTGAAATGGAGACAGTGGCCTGTGAGCGCAGTGGGGTAGGAGTGTCTGACTGGAAGCAGCGGCTGGTTACTTCTGGATTCTGGAACTGCAGAGAAGATGGTAGACAGGCAGGCAGCGATCAGCAGGCAAGGCAGCGGCAGCAAGGACCAGGTGCAGCACACTTGAACAGCAGAAGAATAGTCAGGCAGGCCGGGTCACAATGGATAAGCAGACAGGTAAGTACAGCAGGCAGAAGAGAAGTGCAGGCAGGCAGAGGTTTGGCAACAGAGGTACAGTCCAAAGCAAGGTCAGGCAGGCCGGGGTCAGAGCAGGAGAGGTCAGCGAGGTCAGATGGTAGCCGGGTCAGATATCACAACAGCAGGCAGATAGCAGGTAGTTCGGGTACAGTGCTGCAGACAAACAGCACCGAGTAGATGCAGCAGCCTCCTTTAAATAGGCCCACTGGCACCAAACCGCACTAACGCGCACGTACAAGACACGCGCCACTCGCGTGCACGCAAACATCGCGATTGCGAACGTCGTGATCGCGTACGTGCACATCGCGTACGCGCATCCGCCCGTTCCGTGCGGGAGAAACCCTGACATTGCCCCCCCATAAGGGGCAACCTCCGGGTGCCCACAAGGTGCCTCTTTTCCGGATGAGCAGAGAAAAAGGCACGGACCAGTCTGTTGGCATGCAAATTACCATCAGGTTCCCACTAATTACTTTCTGGACCGTACCCCTTCCACTTGACCAAAAACTGTCTCTGACCTTGTCTCCTTCTACAATCGAGGATAGCCTCCACCTCATACTCTTCGCTACCATCGATAAAAACGGGTTGAGGTGGTCTGGAACTTCTACCCGGAAAGGGATCGGGCACCGAGGGCTTCAGCAATGACACATGAAAGATTGGGTTGATTTTCATTGAATCAGGCAAGACCAACTCATACGACACCTCATTAATCCTTCTCTTTACAGGAAAGGGTCCCAAAAATTTGGGCGCAAGTTTCTTAGGACAGGCTAATTTAAGATTGTTCGTGGAAAGCCATACCTGATCCCCGACCTGCAGGTTCAATTCCCCTCTTCTCTTATGATCAAAGGTCTTCTTGCTGTCTGCTTGAGCTTTGGATACCGCCTCTTGTAACACCTGATTGTTATGACTGAGGAAGGTCACAGTGTCCTGGACTGCTGGAACTGGTGACTCTGGAAGAAAGTCAGGCAGAAAGGTTAAGTGAAACCCGTAATTAGCAAAAAACGGGAACTGCCCTGTGGCTGAGTGACTAGCGTTGTTGTAGGCAAACTCCGCAAGGGGCAGCAGAGATACCCAATCATCCTGGACAAAGGATGTGAAGCATCTAATGTACTGCTCCAGGGTCTGGTTGGTATGCTCAGTCTGTCCATTGGTCTGGGGGTGGGAGGCAGATGACAGAGCCAGCTCGATCTTCAAACACTCACACAGGGCCCTCCAGAACCGGGAGGTGAATTGGACCCCCCTGTCAGACATGATGTTAGCAGGTACTCCATGCAGTCTATCTCCTTTATGAAGACACGGGCCGTCTCTGGAGCAGATGGAGTCCCTTTCAAGGGCAGGAAATGGGCCATCTTAGTGGGATTTGATTTAGCTGATATACGGTGGGATTACAAAAATAGTTGAAAAACAACTGGTAATACTGCTTTAGTGAATATTTTATTTTGCTTGGAAGGGTACTGACACCACTGCATTTCCAAAATTTGATGCACTAGCCACTGTGACATCTAAACTGTAATGTCTTGCGGAGGTTTCGCAGGAGCTCCAACTAGCGGTCCTGCATATGTCTTCAACCGATATTTTAGCAGAAGCTGCCCATGAGGCTGCCACCCCTCTTGTAGAATGAGCTCTAATAACTTGTGGAGGCGTCAGCCCCTGTTTCTCATATGTGAGGCTTCTCCCCTTGGTGATCCAGGTAGCTATGGTTCTAGCTGATGCAGCTTCTCCTCTTCTAGGTCCTGATGGCAGGATGAACAAGGTATCCGTTTTGCGCATCTGTAGAGAGCGGTTTACGTAGGCTAAAAATAAGTTGACCATGTCCAATGGTCTGAGATCTAGTTCCTCCGCTTCTCTCTGCGGTTGGGTGAAGCTGGGTAGGACCGCCTCCCAATTTACATGGAACTTGGAAACCACCTTAGGGGTTAAGGCTGGCGAGGGCCTTACGATCACTTTGTCTGGGAGAATGATGCAAAAGGAATCTTTGCAAGATAGAGCTGCCAGGTCTGAAACTCTCCTTACTGACGTTATGGCTGTGAGGAAAATCAGCTTGACTGTCAGGACCCATAGTGGGCATGTCTCCGCAGGCACGAATGGATGTTGGAGCAAAGCTTTTAGCACCGTGCCCAAGTCCCAAACTGGGAACAGGGACTTCCTTGGTGGTCTTATTCTTATGGCTGCTCTAAGAAATTGCTTTATTAGTGGCTCGTCTGCCCATTTGTGGCCTGTGAAGCAAGACAAGGCTGACACCTGCACCTTTATGGTGTTGTATGCTAAGCCCATACTTAAAGCTGACTGTAAAAACTCCAGCACCTGCACAATGTTTGCGGAAAATGGGGAGAAATTTTGTTGTAAAGTGAATTCTGTAAATTTTCTCCAAATCTTGGTGTATGTGGCATTAGTTGTGGCCCTTCTTGACTTCAATAGTGTCAAGAGTACCTCCTCTGAGATGCCCTGAGACTGCAGTCTGGCTGATTCAACAGCCATGCTGTCAGTTGCAATCTGCCTGGGTTGGGGTGACACCATTGGTCCTGCTGTAGAAGATCCCTCTTCAGCAGCAGCCTTATTGGGGGAACTGCCGCCATCTGCAGGAGCAGTGGGAACCACGGCCTTTGTGGCCAGAAGGGTAGGATTGCAATTGCATGGACCGTCTCCCTCAAAAATTTTAATAGGGTTTTCATTATCAGTGGTACCGGTGGGAAAACCTAGACTAGGGGAAATTCCCATTGAGATTGAGAAGGCATCTTGAGCTAGCGCTTCGTTGCAGTGGAATCTTGACACAAACTGGGGGTACCTGTGCATTCTCTGGGGTCGCCATCAGATCTACCGAGGGTGTACCCCACCTGTAAAAGATTGTTTTCAGATAGTCCTTATTGAGTGCCCACTCGTTTTTGTTGGGAAAATCCAGACTCAGATTGTCTGCTATGTAATTTTGACTGCCCGAAATGTAGACTGCCGTCAAGGCTTCCATATGTGCCTTGGCCCAGGCAAATATCTCAGTTGCCAACTGCAGCAGCGGCAGGCTCTTGGTTCCTCCCTGATTGGTTATATAAGTGACCGCCGTCCGGTTGTCGGACATAAGCTTGACCCGAGCTCCCTGAATCAAATTCTCGAATGCCAGTGGGGCTAAGTATCTTTCTTGTAACTCCAAAAGGTTGGAGTGTCTGGTCTCCATCCTGCTCCATTTGCCTTGAACCCGTCTGCCGAGGTAGTGAGCACCCCAGCCCCGGAGACTGGCATCCGAGGTTATTTGGATCCAATCTCCAGGGCCGAGAGGCATGCCCCGCGACAGAGTTCCTGGCACTATCCACCACGACAAGCCCTGGCGGATCTGTCTTGGTATGAATATTTTTTGGTGGAGTGATACTCCATCCCACTGGTTCAGAAATTACGTTTGGAATGCCCTTGCATGAAATCTTGCCCAGGGAACAGCTGGGGTTGCTGCGGTAAACATTCCAAGAAGCGTCATACAGTCCCTCGCTGACAGCGACGAGGACTCATCACGTTTTTCACACAGGCTACTAGCTCAGCTATCTTGCAATGTGGTAGCAAGACCTGCCCTTTGCTTGTGTTGAAAATAAGCTCTAGGTACTCCATCTCTTGGGAGGGAATCAACTGGCTCTTCTGCTTGTTGATAATCCAGCGAATTCGGATAGAATTTTCAGCACCACTTCGCCTTGTGCCGTTAACTGTTCGATTGCACGGGCCACTGCCAAGATGTCGTCTAAGTAGTGGAAACTTTTTGTGCCCCTCAAACGTATAACAGTGAGCAAGATCTTGGAAAAGACTCAAGGTGCTGTGCCGATTCCTAAGGGAAGACATTTGAACTGGAAATGATCTTCCCCTACCATGAAACTCAGGTATCTTTGGTGATGCCTGTTGATTGGGACATGAAGGTAGGCATCTGCTAAATCGACTGATATTAGCCAGTCCCCTGGTTGCAGAATTTATATAATTATAAATATTGATTCCATCCTAAATGTCTTGGGATCGATGTAGTGGTTTAGAGATCTTAAGTCTGAGACCTCCGGAGGCTTTGGGCACCAGAAAAATTGGGGAGTAAACCCCTGTTCCCTGCTGCTTTACAGGAACCGGCGAGATTGCCTCTTTCTGAAGTAATTCGGTCACATATTCTTGCAAACACCTTTGTTTCTTCTGATCTTGTGGCCATTCTGTCTGGACAAAGATGCCCAGTGGTTTTTCTCGAAACATTATCTTGTACCCTCGCTTGACCGTTTTCTGGACCCATTGGTCCTTGACCTTCTCCGCCCATACCTTCCAAAAGGATGCCAACCTGGCACCCACCTGGGGGTGATGGGCAGTCAACCCGTCAAAAGGACTTCTCCGGTTTCTTAGCGGCCTTAGCCTTCACGTTCCGAAGAAAGGAGCTTTGTGAGCCTCTCCATTGGGGTCTTGTATATTCTCGGCCTGGTCTATATGACCTGGCCTCCTGCGACCTTCTGAACTCTGATTGGCCTGACCAAGCGGTTTGCCGTCTCCTTTTGGGTCTCTGTGGTAGCAGACCCGACTTCCCTCCAGTAGCTCGTTTAACCACTTGCCGACTGCCGCACGACGATGTACGTCGACAGAATGGCACGGGCAGGCATATGGGCGATCGGGCCCCCCCCGGTGCCAGCGGCGGTCGGTATCCGTGCAGGAGCGATCCGGGATGAGGGGGCGGCCATTCATTCATGGCCACCCCCTCGCGATCGCTCCTGACGAATGGGAGTGAAGCATTGCATCACTTCCTCTCCTGTAATGTAAACACAGGAGAGGAAGTGATGTAATCTCTCCTCCGTGTCGGTATTTTTCGTTCCGGCACCGAGGAGAGAGGATCGGTGAGTTGCACCAACACGACACTTCACAATAGAACATGCCAGGCACACTCACACCCCCCCTTTACCCCCGATCACCCCCCAATTACCCCTGCCCCCCCAGTCACAGTGACACCAATTGCATTTTTTTTAAAAAAAAATTTTAATTTTTATTTTTTTTGCATTGGTGTCATTTGTGACTGTAATAACGGTTAGGGCAGTTAGGGTTAGCCCCCTTTAGTTCTAATGTACCCCCCTAACCCCCCCAATAAAGGTTTAACCCCGTGATCACCCCCCGTCGCCAGTGTCACTAAGGCTGGGTTCACATTGCAGCGGTTTATGAGAACGGATGTGATTCGCACCGCACTGCAGTGCAAATCAAATCCGATCTCTGTGCGATTCGAGTTCAGCCATTCGCCGCACCCGCCGCACTAGCCGCAAATTCGCACGGGACCCTTTTTTTGGTCCGCAGCAGAATCGGATCGCATGGGTGTTCACACCATGCGATCCGAGTTTGCAGATCGCACTGCGATATGCAAACTGATCTGGGGGTGTCATTAACATTTCACTGACACTCCCAGCAGTTCGCATAGGGCAGTGTGAACTGCCGCCAGGAGGCATGCGATGCGGGAACCCGCCGCGGATTCGTGGCGTTCCTGCATCGCTCCAGTGTGAACCCAGCCTAATAAGCGATCATTTTTCTGATCGCTGTATTAGTGTCACAGGTGACGCTAGTTAGGCAGGTAGGTATTTAGGTTCGCCGCAGCTTTTTATAGCGCCAGGGACCCTCATATACTACCGCATAAAGCCCCCTGATTGCCCCCTAGTTAACCCTTTCACCAGTGGTCACCATATAACTGTTACAGGTGATGCTGGTTGGTTAGTTATTTTTTTATAGTTTCAGGGCACCCGCCATTTATTACCTAATAAAGGTTTAACCCCCTGATCACCCGGCGGGTGTCATTTGTGACTGTAATAACTGTTAGGGCAGTTAGGGTTAGCCCCCTTTAGTTCTATGGTACCCCCCTAACCCCCCCAATAAAGGTTTAACCCCGTGATCACCCCCCGTCTCCAGTGTCACTAAGGCTGGGTTCACATTGCAGCGGTTTATGAGAACGGATGTAATTCGCACCGCACTGCAGTGCAAATCACATCCGATCTCTGTGCGATTCGAGTTCAGCCATACAGATGGTATGGCTGAATTTGCGTCGCACCCGCCGCACCCGCCGCAAATTCGCACAGGACCCTTTTTTTGGTCCGCAGCAGAATCGGATCGCATGGGTGTTCACACCATGCGATCCGAGTTTGCAGATCGCACTGCGATATGCGAACTGATCTGGGGGTGTCATTAACATTTCACTGACACTCCCAGCAGTTCGCATAGGGCAGTGTGAACTGCCGCCGGGAGGCATGCGATGCGGGAACCCGCCGCGGATTCGTGGCGTTCCCGCATCGCTCCAGTGTGAACCCAGCCTAATAAGCAATCGTTTTTCTGATCGCTGTATTAGTGTCACAGGTGACGCTAGTTAGGCAGGTAGGTATTTAGGTTCGCCGCAGCTTTTTATAGCGCCAGGGACCCCCCATATACTACCGCATAAAGCCCCCTGATTGCCCCCTAGTTAACCCTTTCACCAGTGATCACCATATAACTGTTACAGGTGACGCTGGTTGGTTAGTTATTTTTTTATAGTTTCAGGGCACCCGCCATTTATTACCTAGTCTCACTAGTGTACCCCTAAATTTAGGGGTGTCTACTTTCCAAAATGGGGTCATTTGGGGGGGGTTTGTGCCATCTTGGCATTTTATGGCCTTCAAAACTTTAACACCCTTAGAAAGCCTGAAGGCGGTGCTTGGTTTTCGGGGCCCCGTACGCGGCTAGGCTCCCAAAAAATCCCACACATGTGGTATCCCCGTACTCAGGAGAAGCAGCAGAATTTATTTTGGGGTGTCATTTCACATATGCCCATAGCATGTGTGAGCAATATATCATTTAGTGACAACTTTGTGTAAAAAAAAAAAAAAAAAAAAAAAAAGTTTGTAATTTTCCCGCAACTTGTGGCAAAATATAAAATATTCCATGGACTCAACATGCCTCTCAGCAAATAGCTTGGGGTGTCTACTTTCTAAAATGGGGTCATTTGTGGGGGTTTTGTGCCATCTTGGCATTTTATGGCCTTCAAAACTGTAATAGGTAGTAAAAAGTGAAATCAAAACTTTAACACCCTTAGAAAGCCTGAAGGCGGTGCTTGGTTTTCGGGGCCCCGTACGCGGCTAGGCTCCCAAAAAATCCCACACATGTGGTATCCCCATACTCAGGAGAAGCAGCAGAATTTATTTTGGGGTGTCATTTCACATATGCCCATAGCATGTGTGAGCAATATATCATTTAGTGACAACTTTGTGTAAAAAAAAAAAAAAAAAGTTTGTAATTTTCCCGCAACTTGTGGCAAAATATAAAATATTCCATGGACTCAACATGCCTCTCAGCAAATAGCTTGGGGTGTCTACTTTCTAAAATGGGGTCATTTGTGGGGGTTTTGTGCCATCTTGGCATTTTATGGCCTTCAAAACTGTAATAGGTAGTAAAAAGTGAAATCAAAAATTTACGCCCTTAGAAAGCCTGAAGGCGGTGCTTGGTTTTCGGGGCCCCGTACGCGGCTAGGCTCCCAAAAAGTACCACATATGTGGTATCCCCGTACTCAGGAGAAGCAGCAGAATTTATTTTGGGGTGTCATTTCACATATGCCCATAGCATGGGTGAGCAATATATGATTTAGTGACAACTTTGTGTAAAAAAAAAAAAAAAAAAAATTTTCAATGGGCTCAACATGCCACTTATCAATTTCCTTAGGGGGTCTACTTTCCAAAATGGGGTCATTTGGGGGGGTTTTGTACTGCCCTGCCATTTTAGCACCTCAAGAAATGAGATAGGCAGTCGTAAACTAAAAGCTGCGTAAATTCCAGAAAACGTACCTTAGTTTGTAGATGTGACAACTTTTGCACAAACCAATAAATATACAGTTATTGACTTTTTTTACCAAAGACATGTGGCTGAATACATTTTGGCCTAAATGTATGACTAAAATGGAGTTTATTGGATTTTTCTAATAACAAAAAGTCGAAAATATCATTTTTTTTCAAAATTTGCGGTCTTTTTACGTTTATATCGCAAAAAATAAAAATCGCAGAGGCAATCAAATACCATCAAAAGAAATCTCTATTTGTGGGAAGAAACGGACGCAAATTTTGTTTGGGTACAACATTGCATGACCGCGCAATTACCAGTTAAAGCAGCAAAGTGCCAAATTGTAAAAAGACCTCTGGTCATTGACCAGCAAAATGGTCCGGTCTGAAAGTGGTTAATAGCTTCCTCCAGGGTGTCCCCGAAAAGCATCTTGCCCTTGTATGGAATGTTACAAAATGCCTGTTTCGAGGTACTGTCTGCCACCCAATGGCATAACCATAGGGCCCTTTTTGCCGTTACTGAAAGCATCATAATTCTTGCAGGCAGTTTTACTAGGTCTATAAAGGCTTCTGCCAAAAAGGCGGCTGAGAGATAAAGTTCCTCCATTGCCAAAGTGATTCTGGCCGTCTCTACGTCAGATTCAGGGCCATCTCCACATTTGTGACCTAGCCCTTCAGCGCCCTGGAGATTGAAATTAGGGCTATGGCCAGGCGACAAGCTGCTCCAGCAGTTAAATAGATCTTCTTTAGATCTGTGTCTGTGCGTCTGTCCATTGGATCTCTGAAGGTTGTAGAATTCTGCAATGGCAGGGGCACCTTCCTTGCTAGGCGCTGCAAGGCCACATCTACCCCTGGAGGTGACTCCCAAAAGGCAGCATCTGGGGTGTTAAATGGGTATAATCTTAAAAAGCTATTTTGTATGTTCGCCTTCCCTTCCGGCTTTCCCCATTCCTCATCGCATAATTTGTGGATCTCCATCATGAACGGGAAGGTTGCCCCTTGCCTTTTCAAGTTAGGGAAATATCTTACATTTTTTCCAGAGGCTGAGTGTCTTGATCCCAGTCTATGGCCCCCTTCACTGCTACAATGTAAGGGTCTATGAGTTGGAAGTCAAACAAATATTCCAACGGTTCATCAGAGTCTAAAGAATCTCCTGAAGATATTTCAAGCCCTGGTGATGCGTCTTGCTTCTGCTTAGATGCGTTCTTGGCTCTAGGCTTAGTCCGGGAGGCACTGTGACTGCCTGCATACTCTCTGTCACTGCCTCCTGAATATAGTCTATGGTCCTACGTGCCTCTGTTTCTCTATCTGTGGCTACATCTCTTATGCATTCTGCGCATGAGAGCTTTTCAGGGGCAGCTGGCGCTGAACAAGCCCAGCAGAGGCCTTCGGTGGGACGGCCTCTTGTCGCACTTGGTTCTGCCGCCCTAGCTGTCTGAGCATTTTTGCGGCTTGGACTGCCCATTGCTTGGGGTCTATGTCCTGTGCATGACGCAGATGCATGCAGAGATTTTGAACGGTGACGGGACTTTATCTTCCGCGACTGTCTTTTTTTTAGGACTTCTGCTCCTATAAAGACAAAACACCTTATTAGGCTGGTGTTGCACTCTTGTTTTGTGGCCCCCGTAGACCCCTCCTACCTTTCCGACGATCTTCATGCACTTTGGGGCTGTGGTGAGCTCATACTACAGCAACAAAAGACAGGATATACAAATAAGAAAAAAAAAATATATTCTATCGCTTTTTTTTTTTTTTTTTTACTGGCTCTTTAAAGGAAAAAACTTAATAAACCTTAATACTGGATATGGAGTCACTCAGGGTGGCAGCAGATTTGTAGGGTATCTGAAAAGCTGTAAACACATGGTGCAAGGCATTTTGTGATCATGGCTCAGTAAACACTGACACAGCCCAGCCACCCCTCCCCCACTGTGAAGGAAAACTTACCAGTATAGCTCTCTCACTAGCTGTGGAAAACAGCACTGGAGCTTCTGGCTCTCCAGGCTTTATAGCCCCACAGCCCCGACCCCCTGTGAGGTCATCACCGAACGACAGAAAACACAGGGGAGATGGCCGGCGCAGCTCCTAAAAAGCAGGAAAGGAAAGCACAATACTACAGCAACACCACAGCCTAAAAATTGTAAGCTCTTTAAGCCTTAGTATGCCCGCATGGCTCCTGCACATAGAGCGTCCAGTGTGATAAAAGGAACTACCTTTATTGTTCTGGACCTTCAGATCCCAGGAGAGGCTTGAACCTGGGTGGGTAGGTTCGGTAGGGGGGTGTAGTCTAATCCACGAGCATGGTGGCCTGGAGTCCGACCAAAAAAAAGGAACAAGGGCAGGGGAGGAGGGGCTCCCTTTTATCAGCTAAGAGAGGTGGTACTGAGAGAGTGGAGGAAGGGGTTAACCCATTGTGTGCTGACGTTAAGCTGGCCAGGAAATTGAGATTTCAAGAACACAGCTTAACAGGAAAGCACATAGGGCACCAGTAGTGTAGGGGTATCATGCAAGATTCTCATTCTTGTGACCCGGGTTTGAGTCCCGGCTGGTGCAAAAATGCTATTTTAAACATAGCTTACTTGAATCACAAAACATGAAGAGCTTTTCAAAAGCAAAGCTAAAAAGCCTTGCTTGTGCTTGGTTATGATGTCCGTTTCCAAATGATACCCAGAAACACAGCTGAGTGGATAAATTGCTAGTTATCCAGTTTACAAATATTCTCTCCAGAAAGAGTGTTCATTTGTGAAACCTTGAAATTAAGTCCAGGAACATGCTAGCTGGTTTGCAAAAACCCATGCTGCTGGACATGGTTTGTGTGACGGACTGGGGTTTATATGGTCACAAAACAGACACCCCAAAGCAAAGTACATATTAATTTTTTTTTATATTTCTAAACATATCCCTTCTATTCTATTAATAACCAGTAGATGGCAGAGAAGGTACACAAACAGAGTCTATATAAGGCCACACACCATGTGACTGGAAATTAAACTACTTTCAGCCATTAAGTCAGTGGTCATATCTCATGCTGTTTGTGTGATTCTTTGCAGGTATGTATTCTAAATTGTTCCTAATCTGTATTAACCTGTGATAGAAAGATTCCTAAACATCTTGAGCAGATGCAGAAAAAGTCTCAGCAGATTTTATGCTATAGTTTTGCTGTAATTAGAAGTTTAGAACAGCATGTGTCAGAAACAAGTGAAAAGTGCATAAGAACATGAAAATACTGCATTAGTCAGAACAAATGTCTATGATAAACACTAAACCTTTCTAAATAAGTATATTTAAACCTGATTTATTGGAAAATTGCATAGATTTATAGAAGCACATGTTTTCTGTTATTTAATATAGAAAAAAAACCTATTGTATGTAAAGCTTATGTATTGCATCATACAGACATGCAATGTGCACCATCTAGTGGTTAAAAAAGAGTACCACCATGATAATATTTGTATTAAAGCAATGCATTGCTAGTATGATTATTGCACACTTAAAGTGTACCAGAGAGATAAAGATAATTATCTATAACACTGAATAACAGGGATATATATGTTATTAAATTTAGTAATGTTCATTGTTATAACTACATTTTAAAATACTTTAGTTAAAATCGGTATTATATATAATGTTAATGTTTATAAACATGTGACTATAAAAATTTAAAAGATGTATTGTTATGTAAAAATTAAACTACTTCCAGCCATAAAGTCAGTGGTCATATCTCATGCTGTTTGTGTGATTCTTTGCAGTCCACGCCAAGCTGATCACCTTATCTCATCGCGTCTACAATCATCGGTTCTCTTAATTCACATTTTGAGGCCGGTAACATTTTGGGGGCTCGTCCGGGATTGGTTGTGTTACCAGTGAGAAGGAAGCACGAGACAAGCGTGAGCCTGCTACAGAGGTACAAGGAGAGTCCTGAGTGTCGTCTGCCTTGTGAGTGCAAGTCTTCAGATTGGAACAGAGATGGCGTCTCCTCATCGTGCGCTGATGTGGGATATCCGGAAACAAATTCATCTGCTTAATGAAGAACAGCTGCATAGCCTTGCTATTACGCTGGGAGATGAAAGAGAAGTGGACGTTCCATCAGTGACTGGTACCAACGAAATGGAACTTGTTGAATTTATTAAAGACTACTTGAGAAGTGATCAGCTGGAAAAGTTGGAAGATCAAGGTATGTCTTACCTACTCATTATCCAAGACAAGATCAATGAACTAAAGCGTAACAAGGAAAGTACACCAACTGTGGACATTGCAACCGCTGCAAAAAAAATAAGTAGTGGGACTGCAAGGACTGAACAGGTATCGGAGGTGGTGAGATTAACTGATGTTGTTGCTTTATTGCCATGTAGAGAATTTAAAATGCATGGTGGTGTAATTTCAGATCATGGTTCGGACATGAGTTACAGTAGCGTGTGCAGACAAATTGACGAGGGTCTAACAGAAAAATTCCCTGAATCTGAAATTATACGCACAGTGTTGAGAATAATCAAACCTGGTCATTTTAAAGATATGTTGACTGACAAAGATGATCTTACTGTTGCTGAATTGAAAAGGTTTTTGAAGTCGCATATGAGAGAACGAAGTGGTAATGAGTTATTTCAGGACCTTAGCAATGCTACCCAGCAAGAAAGAGAAACAGCACAACAATTTGTTTACAGGCTAGTGGGGTTAAAACAAAAAGTTCTGTCTACATCACAACATGATAGGCAAGAGTTTAACTATGACAAAAAACTGGTGCAAAGCATATTCCTTCATACACTTTATCAGGGACTAAATGAGAAAAATTCTAATGTTAGACGAGATATCAAGCCTTATGTGTCTGATTTGACAGTAACGGATGACTTTATCATAGAGCAGGTCACCAGATCAGTTGATGAGGAAACAGAAAGGCAGAGACGCTTAAACAGTGCTCCTAAACATAAACCTCTTACTGTTCATTCATCACAGACACCAGGGAATAGTGAAAAAGACACCTTGCAACAGAGAGTTGAGGGAGATGTTAAAGCAAATCACACTGCATTAATGGAACTAACAACACAGGTCTCTGCTCTCACAAAGAACCTGGAAAAGATGATGAAGCTAACTCCTATTGTTGGAAACCAAATGACTAAGCCACTAACCAATGTTCAAGTTCCAGATACAACTCAATGCAAGCCCAGATGTGATGATTGCATTAAACGAGAGAGTCAGAACTGCTACCATTGTTTCTACTGTGGTTGGACAGGACACAGAGCGGTTGATTGCTTGAAGAAAAGAAGGCAGTCGGGAAACGACAGACGGTCACTGGGAAAGGGACAACCAGTGACCACCTCAAATGATCTGTCCCATGCTAAGGTAAACAGGGTATTCACCCACCGGTCAACTAGAACACTCCCAAAAGAGAATGGATTCTCCAAACAACACGTAGCACAATTAATTGGAGGAAAATGCCTACTGTCATGTCGGATGAATGGTGTACCGGTTGACATTTTGATGGATACAGGAGCTCAGGTCAGCATTGTCGGGAAGGCATGGTTAGAAAAGTTTCTACCCAGCGTCTCCATTAGGCACATACAAGATTTACTTTGTGATGACAACTTATCCATTACAGCTGCAAATGGTTCTATCATTCCATTCATCGGGTGGATTGAAGCCTGCCTGGAATTCGAAAGTAGTGGACATGGAAACTTAGCCATTTATGTGCCAATGCTGGTGAGTGACTGCTGTAATGACAATCCAATTCTTGGGTTTAATGTTATCGAAGAATTGATCAGAGAAAACCGTGACCGACCAAACAGCACCCAAAACCTGACTATCTTGCTGAGTGAAGCTATGAAAGTAAGACAGAGTGTAGCGAATAACATTGTCAATGCTGTCAGTCAAGCAACTGACCCAGGAGAAATATTCAATAGTCGTATGGTCAAAGTGGGGAAGAAGGGACTCCAGATTAAAGGAGGCAAGCTCTGTGAAGTCAAATTCAGAATTAGAGCGTGGCCGAAAGGAGGAATCATGTCATTTGAACCACTTCCCGAATATCCAGTTGAGGAAGGACTTGAACTATTTCCTTCAGTGGTAGATGTGCCAGATGGGTTCTCTAAACTGGTGAAGATACCTATACTGAACCGTGCTCAACATGACATCTACCTTCCACCCAGAACAGTATTGGGTACCATTTCTCCAGCAGCTGAGATTCTACCATTGTCTCCAAACAAAGACGATGGAAAGGGAATTGATCAGAAGAAAAGGGTGTTTCATGTAAACCAGTTGAATCAAGTGGACACTGGAAATCAGCTACCCACTAACAAATCTGTTAAGTGGCACCCACCTGTCAATTTGGAAGATCTCTCAGAAGAAGAACAGGAGATAGCGAGACAAATGTTATATGATGAATCAGATGTCTTTGCTCGAGATGAGGGAGACATAGGATGCATCCCTAACCTGAAACTGAGGATAAACCTGAAAGATGAAACTTCTGTCCAGAAACGCTACAATTCGATACCGAAACCCTTATACAAAGAAGTGAAAGAATATATCCAAAACCTTCTTGACCGAGGTTGGGTAACAAAATCTTCTTCCGCATACTCATCACCAGTTGTTTGTGTTCGAAAGAAGGACAGTAGCCTACGACTATGTGTTGACTTTAGGGAGTTAAACCGAAAGACTATCCCAGATAGACATCCACTACCCAGAATACAAGATCTGCTGGATAGCTTAGGAGGATTTACGTGGTTCTCAATCCTGGACCAGGGTAGTGCGTATCATCAAGGCTTTGTGCATGAAGACTCCAGACATCTGATGGCTTTCAGCACCCCCTGGGGACTCCTGGAGTGGAACCGTATTCCATTTGGATTAACGAATGCCCCAGCAGCTTTTCAGAGATGCATGGAGAATGTATTAGAGGGCATCAGAGACAAATGTTGTTCTCCATACTTGGATGACGTACTTTGCTACTCCAAAACTTTTCAGGAGCATGTCAATGATATTAGGCAAGTGCTTAGTCGAATGCGTGAGCATGGTATCAAACTTAGACCGAAGAAGTGTGAACTCTTTAAACGACAGACTCGATACCTTGGACGAATGGTATCAGAAGAAGGCATAAAAATTGACCCAAAAGATCTTGAAGCGGTATTACATTTGAAAAGGAAAGAACCCAAAACAGTGGGAGGGGTCAGATCTTTGTTAGGATTCCTGAGCTACTACAGGTCCTTCATTCAAGATTTCTCTCGACTTGCTAAACCACTGTATGAACTTTTGCAGAACACTGAGAAAGAATCTGCTACATCCATCCCCAAAAACAATCGGAGGGAATCTACAAAGAAAAACGGGAACAAAGCACAAGTGCCATCTAAAACACTGATTCAATGGACACCCAAACATCAAGCTGTAGTATCCAGACTGGTGGACATGCTAACCAATCCACCAATTCTAGCATACCCTGATTTTGATTTACCCTTCGTCTTACACACTGATGCTTCCAATGAAGGCCTAGGTGCTGTACTATACCAACGACAAGGAGAAAAACTTTGTGTTATTGGGTTTGGCTCCAGAACATTGACTCCAGCAGAGCGCAATTACCATCTTCACTCTGGTAAACTTGAGTTTTTAGCTCTCAAGTGGGCAGTCTGTGACAAATTCAGAGATTACTTGTACTACGCTCCAACATTCACCGTTTACACAGACAACAACCCATTGACATATGTATTGAGTACTGCCAGACTGAATGCTGTGGGTCATCGCTGGGTTGGCGAGTTGGCTGATTTCCACTTCGATATCAAGTACAGGCCAGGTAAACAGAATGCAGACGCAGATACACTGTCACGATTTCCAGTGGAACTCACGAAGAATCTGAGTGAGTACACAGAGCTTGTACCATCTGAGGTTGTGTCAGCTATGTGGCAAGGGAGCAAAGCTGTTGACGAAGAAGAGGCATTATGGGTGGCTTCATTGACTCTTCACTCAGAAAGTGATGTGGCCGAAGAATTGCTGAAAGGACAGACAATCTGCCCAATGACTCAGGAGAATATCAGAGCATTACAACAAGACGATACCAACATTAGAGAAGTGGTCTGGCTTAAGGAGAACGACTGGATTCCAAACCACAAAGAAAAGGAGAGTATGACCAGCAAAACAAGACGTTTGATACATGAATGGAATAAACTCAGAGTCGATGAAGGAATCCTCTACCGACACTCTGGAACCCGAAAACAGCTAGTTCTACCAGAAAAGTTAAAACCATTGGTCTTAAGAAATCTTCATGATGACATGGGTCACATTGGTACTGACAAGGTAACCCACCTAGCACGTGAACGATTTTACTGGCCATTTATGCAAAAAGACATTGATGAATATGTGCTGAAGAAGTGCAGCTGCATCAAACAAAAGCGTCCAAATATCACCGAAAGAGCACCTATGGGTTCGATTACTACCAGTTCACCTTTGGAGTTAGTATCCATTGATTATCTTCACTTGGAGAAAAGCAAAGGAGGATATGAGTATATACTTGTAATAATTGACCATTTCACACGCTTTGCACAAGCGTATCCAACTAAGAACAAATCTGGAAAAACGGCGGCAGAAAAGATCTTTCAAGATTTCATACCACGTTTTGGCTATCCAGAGAAACTCCACCATGACCAAGGAAGAGAATTTGAAAACAACTTATTTCAGACATTGCAACGATTGGCAGGGATTTCTCATTCAAGAACTACTCCATACCATCCACAGGGTAACCCAGTGGAGAGACTGAACCGTACTTTGTTACAGATGCTTCGCACCTTAGAGGAAGAGAAAAAGTCAGATTGGAAAGAACATCTTCCACATATGGTTCATGTATACAATTGCACCAGGCATGAAGCCACAGGATACTCGCCATTCTTTCTATTGTATGGAAGATCTCCTCGTTTGCCAATTGACCTAATGCTCAACCTAAATTTGAAAAAGGAATCAGAAAGTCAACCAACATTTACTCAGAAATGGGCATCTAGAATGCAAGAAGCTTACAAAATCGCATCCGAGAATAGCAAAAAATCATCTGCTAAAGGGAAGAAGTACTATGACAAAAAGATAAAAGGAGCACCTCTTCAACCGGGTGATCGGGTCTTAGTACGAAATCTCTCTGAAAGAGGAGGACCTGGTAAACTTCGTTCATACTGGGAAGAATCAGTACACAAAGTGGTAGAAAGAATCAAAGATGGGCCTGTGTACAAAATTCAGCCTGAAAGTGGTAAAAAGACTATTCGAGTACTGCACAGAAATCTTTTACTACCAGTAAATGACCTACCAATTGAAGGACACATTCCAAGAGTACCGATGAAACAAAGACAATCAAGTAACAGAAAGGATACCAGAATACCTGGATACCTGGATCTGGATCTGGACCAGGAGGAGGAATGTTCAGATGAAGAAAGATGGTATTATCCTTATATACCAGAGACTACAGAAAGTCATGATTGTATTGTGTCTCAACCAAACTCTCAAAACGTACAGAAAATCCCATTAAGAGTTTCTGCTGAAGAGTTCTATCCTACAACTACCACACCCAATCTTGAACAAGAACAATATGATGGAACAGTAGTTGGCGACCAAATCTGGGCTACAGACATGGTGGGACTAGACACTGCAGAATTACCCTCATTAAGTCAAGACTTACCTGTGAACCAAGATATGCAAATGGAAATGATGTTGATGGAGAAGACTCAACTCCTGTCAGAAGATCTACCAGACAAGCTAAGCCTAAAGAGATCTTTACATATGACACACTAGGTCAGCCAAGATACATACCAAGTCAGATTCACAACATGCAAACTCCTACAATGCTAGCTACTCCCAGGACATGCCAGGTAGTTAACGTAGCTCCTTGGTGGCAACAAGTACCTATTTGGGTTACTTAAATCACTAAATAGTGTTCAGATACCAATTGAGTTTAATGTCGGGAGCCATTAACTGAAGGAGGGGAGAGTGTGACGGACTGGGGTTTATATGGTCACAAAACAGACACCCCAAAGCAAAGTACATATTAATTTTTTTTTATATTTCTAAACATATCCCTTCTATTCTATTAATAACCAGTAGATGGCAGAGAAGGTACACAAACAGAGTCTATATAAGGCCACACACCATGTGACTGGAAATTAAACTACTTTCAGCCATTAAGTCAGTGGTCATATCTCATGCTGTTTGTGTGATTCTTTGCAGGTATGTATTCTAAATTGTTCCTAATCTGTATTAACCTGTGATAGAAAGATTCCTAAACATCTTGAGCAGATGCAGAAAAAGTCTCAGCAGATTTTATGCTATAGTTTTGCTGTAATTAGAAGTTTAGAACAGCATGTGTCAGAAACAAGTAAAAAGTGCATAAGAACATGAAAATACTGCATTAGTCAGAACAAATGTCTATGATAAACACTAAACCTTTCTAAATAAGTATATTTAAACCTGATTTATTGGAAAATTGCATAGATTTATAGAAGCACATGTTTTCTGTTATTTAATATAGAAAAAAAAAACTATTGTATGTAAAGCTTATGTATTGCATCATACAGACATGCAATGTGCACCATCTAGTGGTTAAAAAAGAGTACCACCATGATAATATTTGTATTAAAGCAATGCATTGCTAGTATGATTATTGCACACTTAAAGTGTACCAGAGAGATAAAGATAATTATCTATAACACTGAATAACAGGGATATATATGTTATTAAATTTAGTAATGTTCATTGTTATAACTACGTTTTAAAATACTTTAGTTAAAATCGGTATTATATATATTGTTAATGTTTATAAACATGTGACTATAAAAATTTAAAAGATGTATTGTTATGTAAAAATTAAACTACTTCCAGCCATAAAGTCAGTGGTCATATCTCATGCTGTTTGTGTGATTCTTTGCAGTCCATGCCAAGCTGATCACCTTATCTCATCGCGTCTACAATCATCGGTTCTCTTAATTCACATTTTGAGGCCGGTAACATTTGCAGCATTGAAAAGACACTTTCCTGTGTTTTCAACACAAATTGCATATAATTAGGGGTATCATGCAAGATTCCCATTCTCATGACATTGGTTTGATTCATGGCTGGCACATTGATGCAACCCTGTAGTGAAAGGTCTGTATATTGAGATTTCAAGAATGCATCTTAACACAAAAGCACATAGGGCACCAGTAGTGTAGGGGTATCATGCAAGAGTCCCATTCTTGTGACCCGGGTTCAAGTCCCGGCTAGCGCAAAAATGCTATTTTAAACATAGCTTACTTGAATCACAAAACTTGAAGAACTTCTCAAAAGCAATGCTAAAAAGCCTTGCTTGTGTTTGGTTATGATGTTCATTTCCAAATGATACCCAGAGAACAGCTGAGAAGATAAACTGCAAGATATCCAATTTACAAATATTCTCTCCAGAAAGAGTGTTCATTTGTGAAACCTTGAAATTAAGCCCAGGAACATGCTAGCTGGTTTGCAAAAACCCATGCTGCTGGACATGGTTTGCAGCATTGAAAAGAGACACTTTCCTGTATTTTCACTACAAATTGCATTTAGTTAGGGCTATCATGCAAGATTCCCTCTCTTATGACCTGGGTTTGAATTCCAGCTGGCACAAATATGCTATTTTAAACATACCCTGTTTCCCCTAAAATAAGACCTAGTGTGATTGTCGGTGATAGCTGCAATAAAAGCCCTACCCCCAAATAAGCCCTAGTTAAAGTCCTTGTAGGTCTTCTTTTCAGGGTAGGGCTTATTTTTGAGGAAACAGAGTAGGGCTTATTTGGGTGATGGGCTTATATTGCAGCCAACACCGACAATCACGCTAGGTCTTATTTTAGGGGAAACAGGGTAGCTTGCTCGAATTATAAAAATTGAGGAACCTTTCAAAAGCAATGCTAAAAAGCCTTGCTTGTGTTTGTTTATGATGTCCATTTCCAAATGATACCCAGAGAACAGCTGAGAAGATAAACTGCATGATAGAGTAGATAA